>NC_137609.1:40863808-41139838 GCF_963280865.1 Gymnoscopelus braueri
CTACAGCCATCACAACACACAGCAGACATCATGGTAACCAGTTAGTACGGGAACACAGACGGCCACTACAGCCATCACAACACACAGCAGACATCATGGTAACCAGTTAGTACGGGAACACAGACGGCCACTACAGCCATCACAACACACAGCAGACATCATGGTAACCAGTTAGTACGGGAACACAGTCAGTCACTACAGCCATTACAACCCACAGCAGACATCATGGTAACCAGTTAGTACGGGAACACAGTCGGCCACTACAGCCATCACAACACACAGCAGACATCATGGTAACCAGCTAGTACGACAAAACAGTCGGCCACTACAGCCACCACAACACTAACCTCGCGTCACCAGTCTTCCCACCTCGGAGGAAAGCCTGGTATGCGTTACTAAAGACCCATATGATCCGGTCTTGGCCACGCCTACTGGAAAAAAGAAAAGAAAAAAGAATCCTCTTTCCGGATTGTCGCGATCCGGTTTTGCGGTGCCGCTTTGTTTTGGTTCCCCAATCCCTATTTAAATGGAATGGAATTTCCCCGTGGGATAATACGGATAATACAGACGCTAAATAGTCTCCGGAAAGTACACTCAAATTTATATTTAAAAAACAAGCTAAACTACGCCGCATCAAGGATTTTATTAGGACGGACCTATTTTGGGGTGACGTCTTTCTGGATTGTCGCGATCCGGTCACCTGATGACGCGGCTGACGTGCCTGGTGACGTAGGGCTACTTCCGCTCCCGACCGGATCATAGACCCGAAAAGCTTTGCTTCCCAGGCTACCGCAACACACAGCAGACATCATGGTAACCAGTTAGTAAGGGAACACAGTCGGTCACTACAGCCACCACAACACACAGCAGACATCATGGTAACCAGTTAGTAAGGGAACACAGTCGGTCACTACAGCCACCACAACACACAGCAGACATCATGGTAACCAGTTAGTACGGGAACACAGTCGGCCACTACAGCCACCAGAACACACAGCAGACATCATGGTAACCAGTTAGTACGGGAACACAGTCGGTCACTACAGCCACCACAACACACAGCAGACATCATGGTAACCAGTTAGTACGGGAACACAGTCGGTCACTACAGCCACCACAACACACAGCAGACATCATGGTAACCAGTTAGTACGGCAACACAGTCGGCCACTACAGCCACCACAACACACAGCAGACATCATGGTAACCAGTTAGTACGGGAACACAGTCGGTCACTACAGCCACCACAACACACAGCAGACATCACGGTAACCAGTTAGTACGGGAACACAGTCGGCCACTACAGCCACCACAACACACAGCAGACATCACAACACACAGCAGACATCACAACACACAGCAGACATCACATTCAGTGCTCTTCTTTAATACTGTTGTTGTCTGCAGAGGTACCAAACTATGTTTCGTTGTGTATGCAATGACAATAAAGCTCTTATCTTATCTTATCTTATCTATTCATTTACTGTTGAAAGTGTGTCAGACATCACTTCATTTACTGAAATCAGACGTCAGAACAAATGAGACTAAACAGCAACAAGGGAGTTTGAGCTGAATGTCTGACGTTGTGAATTCCTCTCATGGTTGTGTTTGTTTTGGGAAGCGCTTCATGTACTGCCCGGCACGGCCCTGCTGTTGGGGTTTCTTTCCAGTTATAGAGCCTATTTGTGATGTGCTAGCTGTTAGACAGACTGCAGAGTATGTACTGTATCATGCTGTCTCCAGTTACAAAACGCCGTATCAAACGCTCCCGCGTTGTTGTTTTATTTGATCACAATCAGCTGTCTGGTGCTGCTGTTGCCGAGAAAAAACACATTCTGCACTCACTGCCGGGATTCTGGGAAGAAGAAGACAGTCATAGGAGTATTTATTTAACTCTGAGAGTGTACAAATGGAACCTTTTACTTTCAGAGTTACAGGTTTAATCATGCCTGCAGTATTGTTTCTGTGTGCGTACAGTAGCTGTCCCAAAAATCCATGTACACAGTAGGGCATTCACGAATAGTGATTTTTAGCATTCGAATTATTCGACCTATAAGTATTCGAATATTCGATTAATCGATTTGATTATAACAAATAAAATAATTAAAAAAATAAAAGTTTCTTTTTTTTTTTTTTTTTAATGGCATTGATGACTTGACTCAAGGAATGCGAGTTGACGTAACACCAGAGCTCACAGCTGCGTGTCTGCTGTAGAAAAGCCACTAAAAAAAAAATCTATCTAATTTTTTTTTTTATCGAATAATCGAATAGTGGTTTGATAGTCGAATAGTCGGTTTGATATTCGAATATTCGAATATTCGACTATTCGGTGAATGCCCTAGTACACAGTAAAATCCTGATTATTAACATACATCAGGACCACAATGGAAAACAAGTCCCCAGGACTTTGTTGTGTTATCCTTTCAGTCTTAAAGGGATAGTTCATTCAAAAAGTTGCTTATTTTCTATCAATTACACACCCCATGAAGCCTTGAATTAATGGAGATTCTTTTGTTTTTGTTGCAAAAGCCAATAATTGATGACCAGCGGAAAGATGCTAATGTCTCCGGTCATCAAATAAACCCCCCAAAAAGTCATTTTGGGGGTGAACTATCCCTTTAATGTCTTACTCTACCACGTGCTGTTTACATTTCTGACTAATAAAGTATTCAGTCAATCAATCAAACCCTCTTGAGAGGGTCAAATAAAACAACGATATGATAGCAATGTTACAGACAGTGCAGTACAATAAATGAATCAAAAACCTCATTAAGAGGCAGCGATAAACAGGAATGTCTTCAGAACTGAGTGTTGTTGTAGCAGCAGAGCTGCAGTTTTCTGGGAGTTTGTTCCAGATATGTGGCGGTGCATACAAAACTGAACGCTGCTTCTGCCTGATGTTTAGTTGTGACTCTGGGGAGACAGATAGGATACCTGTGTGTCCCAGACAAACCTGAGAGCTTCTGGATGGTTCATGTAGCACAAGATCAGAATTTTTTTTTTCCCTTTAGAAATATTATATAACGGTAGTATGTTGAAATCAGCGATCAACTCTTAAAGGGACACTTCACCCAAAAAAAAAAATGTTTCAATGGATTAGTGGATTTTTGTTTTTTGTCTCATTCCTAAGACAATAATTTGATGACCGGCAGCGGTTCCGGTAGGAGACACAATGAGTCGTTGTGTCTCCTACAGGAACCGCTGCCTACCGGTCCGCTGGTCATCAAATTATTGTCTTAGGAATGAGACAAAAGCTAAAAAATATCCATGAATTCAAGTCTCCATGGGGTGACTAATCCATTGAAACAACGTTTTTTTTGGGTGAAGTGTCCCTTTAAGAACTGGAGTGATATGATCCACTTTCTTGGTATTAGGACTCGAGCAGCAGTGTTCTAAGTCAACTGCAACTTTTCTTCTCCAAATCCTGCTGAGACATAAGTCCTTTAATCCTTGATATTTTTTACGTATAAGGTGATAGTAGGCTGACTTTGTATTTGTCTTAATCCATTAAGACCGGGAACGCATCTGTGTCACTTTAAGATTTCTTTCAAAAATGGCAAAATAGCTAAAAATGGCAAAATAGCTTGTAGATTTTTTTTATTGTGGAACATTATATTGTGGATTTTTTTGAAAATAGCAGATCTACAAGCTCATAGCGCGGCACTAGATCTGCTATTTTTGAATAGCCAAAGAAATCCTAAAATGACACAGATGCGTTCCCAGATTGAATGGGTTAAATGAAAGAAAGAAAGAAATTCTGGAACATCCAGTGGTTGATTTGTTCAATGCATTTACTCAAGGCTTGTCCTTTATTTTTGACCTCAGGTCCCTGGTGACATGGTTATGTAAATGTGTGGGGTCATATCTACATAACTACGCTTGCATATTTTTGGAGGAGAGCAGGCGGTAGGATAGAATGTGAATCAACTTTATTGTTTATTATATTGAGATAGAGACTGCACTTCACTTTTCACTTTGCATTTTGGTCATCAGTAGTCCACTCTGTAAACAATATACTCCATGTGCATAAAAACAACAACAACAATAATAAATATGACATAGTTATGACCAAAAAAGGTATAGGCTGAAGCTAATTAGCTTATTCTGCCTACCCTTTCCACATACTGTACATACATGACAAATAAAGAAAACTATTTAAGTCTTAAAAAAAGAAAAACAGGAGGAAAAAAAACAGAAAAGGTTGTTTTGCTTCTAAATCCATAATATAATGATACGATAATAATACAAGATTTTGTATTTATTTTAAAAAAAATAGCTTCACAATCCATAATCTAATAATCATAATAGTAACACATGACCACATGTATTGTTATACATGTAAATGCAGTGGTGGAAGTAAATTATGAATACCACAATATAATAATAACGACATTTTACTTGAGTAAAAAGTAAGACATTATTGGCATCAAAACACTTACTCAAATTGGTCCGAATTTGTCAATGTTTGAATAGTCAAAGACGATATATAAAGTAAGTCTTAAATGGTTATTTTGAAATAATAATCAAATTCTGCACAATATCAAAAAGACTAAAGTTTTCAAATAATTGTAGTGGAGTAAAAAGTAAAGTATTCGCTTCATATGGATGTAGTGGAATAGAAGTATAAAGTAGGCCTACCTCAACATTTTACTTATATTACCACTAACCCGAGTACCCATATCGTCGGGGGAAGGCTTTCGCAGAAAATAGCAGATCCACAAGGTCACAACGATCTTGTTGATCTGCTATATTCCTGCAAAAGCCTTCCCCACAATAACAGAAAACAGAAAAGACACTGGTATAGAGCCCTGATGGACTCCGGTCAACCATATAGTGGTGAAGTACAGTACTTACTCGAGTAAATATACTTAATTACTTTTTCCACCACTGTTTATGATGTGTGGATTATAGCTTTACAGTCATGACCTCAGTTTAGCTTTTGGTTAATAACATTGATGAGCTGTTTATTGATTATAGATCGGTTCGCAGCAAGGCAGCGTTACCATGGTAACCAGGCTGTTGACCTTCCTGGTGGTCAACAAACCACCAGGAAGAGAATGAATGACCGCAGTTTTTTTTTTTTTTTTTTGCATAATGACGACACAAATGGTTTGTTTACTGTTTGTGTAACAGTTATGTTTAGGCCTGATGTCACAATTATTACATCATCGCCTAATCACAATTATTGGAGATAATCCTAATAATGTTTTGCGTAATCGTCATAATCATTTCCATTTAAAACAATTATCATACATTTTCAAACATTTTTAAAAAATGTGGAAATAGCAGATCTACAAGCTGAAAACGCATGAGCTTGTAGATCAGCTATTTCTGCTATTCATGGTTTTTTTTTACGTATAAAATGTAATTATTATTTAATTAGGTAAGTTATTTGTCATCTACTCTGTGCAACGTTTGTTTTACGAAGACTAAAAGCAACAGAAATGTAATTTGTATTCATAATGTTCACAATGTTCAACGACAGAAACACAGTTAAATCGTTAATCACAATTATTTGAGCGACAATTGAGTTGTCAATCGTGACAACAGCCCTATAGGAAGAGAATGACTGCAGTTATTTTTTTTGCATAATGATGACAATGGTTTGTTTACTGTTTGTGTACAGTTGTGTTGTGTTATGTGTGGGTCTTCTTATCTGGTATCATGACGCTTCTGTGGTGTGTGCGCGTGCATGTGTGTGCGTGTGTGTGTGTGTGTGTGCGTGTGCATGTGCGTGTGCGTGTGTGGGCTGGTATTGTACTCCAGGCTAACTGTCATCAGGGTGGTGCAGGGTGGAGACTAGCACCACAACGGATGTGTTGATGGCTCCCATTTGGACCATCTTTGATGATGTCATAAGAAGGCTGAGGTCATCTTGGGAGTGTTTGTGTGCGTGTGTGCGTGTGTGCGTGTGCGTGCGTGCTGAAATACCATCAGCTGGTGCAGACCATTTCACAGCTGGGCTAAATGGTATAAATTAACCTTCAGTTCTTTTTTTACATTTGGCAGCCTGGCTCAACACTGGGGGCTACAATGTGGTTGATTGATACTCAGACACACTTATTTATACGGACTGTAACTGACTGTTGTTGCATTATCATCTGATTGTACTACTACTGTTTATATCCTTTTACATCTGTTGTATCTATGTTAGTCTCACATAGCCAGACAACTATTCCGCAATCTCCGAATGCTATATAGAGTCTGGAACTCCACCTCCCGAAATACAAGAGGGTCAGCTGGGGGGGTCACTTCCGTTCACAAAAATATATTTTGAAATATCTTTACATTTTATTTTTTAATTTCCATTTATGCTAAGCAGCAAGCTATATATACTTGAATGATAAATTTGCACGACTGTAAAGACGAAACGGGGGAGGAGGCTTCACATCCGGTTTATATTTTAATCATGATCAGAGCTTCCGAGTCCCAGACTGTATGACCGGAAACATTTGAAAATTGTGGGAGGCAACAGTCTGGCCACACGAGATCTATGTGGACGTGCATACATTATTTGTGAGTGTGGAGAGATTTGGCTTTTTTCAACCGCAAGAACTATTTGAACTATTTGCCAAGCAAAGTATTTCATGGGTTCTGCATTTGTTTCCATATGCTACGGCTCGGTTTAAAAAATTAAAACAATTTCTAAAGTAGAAAATGTTCACATCGCGACACATTGTAAGCTCATAGATCACCTGTTTTCGCCTTTTTTAAGAGCTTTTCTTTATGTGACGTACCCTCTCCTTCTGGTTATAATGTAAAAGTAAAGTATGATGTCGCCTACTAGCTATACATCATCATTAGGCAGGTTTTATTTTTTATTAATGCGAGAACAATGGCTTCCTTCATAGCATACTAACTTTCCAGGAATAGAAAGCCTGCAGTTTATTTTGAATGGGTTTAATGCAGCCTCCGTGTGTCACTTTAGTTTTTATACCTCATGGAAACTGTGTCTATTATTCTGTCTGTCATTGTGTTTGTCGTCAATCTGTCACTCAGCCTTAGATGACTGACAGAACGGGGTGTTGTCATGTTTGCCGAGGAGGTGGAGGAGGTGGAGGAGGACACAGGAAGGGCGGGCGACATAGATTTATAAAAACCACAGTTTAGAATGGTTGCTAAGTTAACATGCAGGAAACCAGGCAGCGTTTCAAGTTCAATTGCAGTGTAGAATAGGAATGAATAAACAATGAATATGAATGAATATACTATGTGTACTGTAAGTAGCCTCGGGAACTGACGGTCATACATGTGGTGGCCCCGTAGGGCAGGAGCCTATCTCCTGTTTCTGTAGTGTGAGGCGGGTCCATCCCCCCAGGCCATGATGGACAAACAAGTACACCCCTTGGACATGGCGCTAGTAGTATGTAGCAAGAACTTAGCCCCAATACAACCCTGAAAGCTGAGTGCCTTGCATGGAGGCATTGGGTCCCATTTTTCGACCGATAGGCTTCAAACTCTGTGAGCGTGTGTCTGCACATATAGGCAGTGTGCCTGCCTATGTACGTAAAGAGCAATGGAACGTATAATGATGTGTAGCTCTCTGTAGGTGACGCAGGGCGGGGGAGGGGAGGGGAGCGGTGGGGGGGGGGGGTCAGTCAGCCACATGACTCAGCGTTCCGAGAGATGAGTCGGCAGGCTCTCAGTGTGACATATCGACCTCCTCGCAGAGTCAATAACGACCTCCTCTGGATTCATCACACGATTCACCACCACACCGGACTATAAGGACGGAGACAGAACAGAGTGGGAGGAGGAGAGGAGAGGAGAGACGAGACGGAAAGAGAGATAGAGAAGACAGAGAGAGAGAGAGAGAGAGAGAGAGAGAGAGAGAGAGAGAGAGAGAGAGAGAGAGAGAGAGAGAGAGAGAGAGAGAGAGAGACGGGTAGTAACGGTCACTGGCTGGCATAGAGTCTGTTCTGTATGACTCATCATGACTGAGACACACACACATTCCCATGCAACATGCATATACCACAGAAACAACCATTATCAAGCATAATAAGTAAGAAAACTTGGCTTGTCTCAATTTATAAGAACGTGTGCATGGCATGTGTGTGTGCATGCGTGCCCGCATGTGACAAGTTGCCTTATTACACAGCTTTGTTGAATGCTTGATGCTGATTGGTCAATCGCTGAATTCAGCGGTGTGTTATTTCTGGATAATGATGAGCTTAATAACAGACCGCTGTCTAATCAAAGACTCAGAGCAGACGTATTGCCGTATCCAACATGACAGCCATGTAAACAAACACACAATGTCATTTACAGCTAAACATTGCTCTCAAGAATGTTTTTGAAAACATTTGAGGCGAGAAATAGACAATGCAGTAACCAAAAATGTATTCTATTTGATCAACACTTCCTCGTTTTCCAAGTCGACCGTGTGCAACACTTTCATTGCCGTTAGCAAGGAAATACTTCGTTTTTGTTCTTTTGGGTAAATGTATTCATTAATGTATTAAGTAGCCACGCTACGGTGATTAGGCACCGACGCTACGCGTCGGTGCCTAATCACCCTGTCGGGATTTATTTATCAATAATGACCTGCTACCCGTCAATTATCCCTTACTTACCGTTGCATCAGAATGACAGCAATGAGACATAACCTCTAAGGGGATGAATTCAGTTGGTTTACTGGTGATTTAAGTGTGATGTTTTAAAAAATAACATTGGTGTCTACTGTTCATCAGAAATGTGTCAGACAAAATGTCTCAGCTGTGAATATATAGCAATAACATCATGACCACTGAAACGTTTTTGCTAATCGCTTGTCAGCCGTGTTTATGAAAGCAATAATTCACTCCCGGGGCTGTGATATAATATCATATTATGGATTGTTCGATGGCTATACGGCTGCTTCAGACACAATGAAGCGAGAGTATTTTTTCATTTTCATCCACTAGCTGCAGGATCTAAAAGGATCTCCACAAATGGCTTCAATATTTCAGCCACTTAAGCTGTATTTCATTTCATTCAACATTTTGTGTTTTGAACTAGTTTGGGTCACAGGGTCATCACATTTCTCTTTTGGTCTCGGGCTAAAAAGTTTGGAAACCACTGTTCTACTACACAGCTACGGACAGACTGAGTGAGTGAGTGCGGACGTGACGTGACGCGACGTGACCTGACGTGGCGTGACGTGACGTGACATTCCAAACTTTCAGACACCCTGCCGTTGGCTCTTCAGTGAAACATCAGTGAACTGTCCAAGCATTGTCAGGGAACAAAGCCAAGCGTGAAATGGTGCCAGGTGTGAATTGGCCTCTTTTCACATTAAGACAAATCAGGCACTGCAAAGGGGGGGAAAAGGCTTTTCAGGAAAGGTGAAGTGATTAGAGTGAAGTCAGATGTCATGTCTGTAGATGGATGGATGGATGGATGGATGGATGGATTGATTCAGTGCAGATATCTAGGGCTAAATAGCTCAGTATTCCTCCTGTGTTTCATCATCACTGTGGTTGCTGTTATAACACCTCCATTTATCAATAAAGGTTTATTTGATTACTTACTTTAGCTTATCGTTGTTGTCGGGCAAAAACCTCTTATCTCCATTATTTTTTTTGTAAATGAACGTCCTAAATGAACGTCCTACTCGATCATACTACAGCGTACACAGACGTAGCAGATCCACAAGTTCTGAACGCGATGCAAAGCGACGTGATTTGAGCTTGTAGATCTGCTACTATTTATACTTTTGAATTTGAATCCTGAAAATGGACATAATGAGGTTTCCACCCGACAGAGACGATATGCACACACACAAATACACACACACACACACACACACACACACACACACACACACACACACACACACACACACACACACACACACCTGGCTCATGTGACATACACACGTGTGTTTTTTCATTAGATGTTTACCTTATTTTCCATGTAATGTTAGTGCTCCATGTGCTTTGGAGCTTAACCACATTACTCACATATTACCTCTATGTGAGTAGTCTCCTCTGTTGCTACGTTCTTTTGTGTGCGTGTGCGAGTGCGTGTGCGTGTGTGTCCGTGCGCGTGTGGCTTGTATTTCACAGATAATATCGGAATATTCCAAGTATTCCGATTTCTCATTGGCTAAAATCAAAGCTTTGAAGACTGTGTGTGTGTGTGTGTGTGTGTGTGTGTGTGTGTGTGTGTGTGTGTGTGTGTGTGTGTGTGTGTGTGTGTGTGTGTGTGTGTGTGTGTGTGTGTGTGTGTGTGTGTGTGTGTGTGTGTGTGTGTGTGTGTGTGACTTCTGGCCATCCTTCTGGTCAATCCAGCTCCACGGTGTAGATATGAACTATCTGTGTGCGTGTGTGTGTGTGTGCATGCGTGTATATACACGTGTGAGCATGTGTTTGTGTGCACATGCATATACGGTATGTGCATGTGTGTTTGTGTGTATGCACATAATATGTACACATATAGGGTATGTTCATACAGCGTGTGCACGGAAGTCTATGTGGCCAGCAGCAGTGTCCATTTGCCTGTGCTCGTGCGTCTGTGTGTGTGTGTGTGTGTGTGTGTGTGTGTGTGCATGCATATGTGTGTCTGTGGCGTGCAGGTCACAGTGGGAGTGGTGGGAATGTAAGGCAGTGACTGGCGGCTGACTATATATAGCCTCCCACTCCTCTCCCTGCTTGGCCTCCCCTCCCTCACAGGGCAGTGTTGAAATTCCAACCCCACTCCCTCCTCGGTCAGAAGCACAGACTCCTAAACCTGCTAACAAAAAAAAAACCTGGACCACCTCAGGTCCTGAAGGACCAACCCTATACCAGCTTTTCAACACCACCTCCCTACTATAGCTGAAACTTTGCAAGAGGGGAAGGAGGCCGGGCCGGGTGGCCGCGTTTCCTCTGGAGGAGAACCCACCGACAGCATCATGGAGGAGGAACTCCGTAATATACCGGGAGTGGCGCCAGACGTTACCGGACACTCCAGAGATGTCATCCACTCGCTGGAGGAGGCGAGGCTGATACCCTGGTTGTAAGGCTTATTATAGAGCTCATGCATGCAAACCCAGGGGGTCGCCTTGCCTCAGAGTCGCACACACTGTGCCCACGGTTTCCCAAACCCTGCCAACCTGCTTTGGTCCACTAAGCAGAGGAATATTATCTCCTGTTCAACTTACGAAACAAGTGGTTTTGCACGTCTCTCTCGTTGTCCTCTGTCTATTTCAGAGAGGGGACACTTTTGGATGCACGTTGGGAAGAAGAAGGCCTCACGGGATTATTTTTAGAAGTGGAGTTATCTCAGAGTAAAGAGGACAACGCTGAAGTGGTCTCGCCGTGAGGGAAACACAGTCAGGCAGGCGTTCGTCCGTGTTGCTAAGAGTTACTATGGCTGTTTGGGGTCTTCCCCCCGTGTTGCACGGGGGTGATCTCCTCCTCTTACGTTTGCACGGATTTGAACGTGTTGTAAGAGTTGTGTAACACACTCTTCCGTGATACTTCTCTCATTCCCTCTCTGGTCTTGGATGGTTTACCCTGCAAAGCCCCCCTTTGCTTCAGCTCCACCAAGAAATGGATTTAGAATACCGCTTGGAATATTTCTTAGTTATTATCTCCGGTCTTCCCTTTGTACCAATCTAAATGCTTACAGGATGGATGGGCCATCAGTGTCACTGGATTCTATATGCACTGTGGTGATCTACATCATGCAGTAGATCACTCATAGATAGTTCTAACTAAACACAACTTGGATACGTCTGATCATTGTTTGATCCACCATGATGACACTGATCTACCACTGACTGAGAGATGGATCAACGGCTGCTTGTCTTCGTAATACCTAAGCTAGATACTTCTTAACTGGATTATACAACCGTCTTCATTACTGGATTACTGCTGTCTGGATATTTACCTGTACCCTCCCACCCTCATGATGGTGCTAGTACCTCTTTTAAAATGTATCCCTCGATTTTTGTAACCCTTTTTTTTTTTCACCCAGTGCCAATTGCCTAAACTGTAATCCTGGGCACTTCTCTCCCTCTGCCAGCCTGGGGAGAACCCCCAAACTTCGCCCTGAATGGCGCTAGTACCTGCAGCTTTTAGCTTTAGATTAGGCTAGCATAGTACTTTGACGAGGTACTTTTGTCAGATACTTGAGGGCCACACTGTCGCGGTGGAGCAATGGAGACATTAGGCGGCTCATTTGATAAGGATGCGGTCTGATTTTTCACGGGTAGTGTAGTTTGTATCCCGTAGAATAGAAAAGGGCAATCCTGCCTTGTTCTCCATTCCACTGGTAGCACTTGTTTGTGTTGCCTCAGTCCTACTTCCCGTGTCTTTGTGTGTGTGTGTGTTTGTGTTTGTGTGTGTGTGTGTGTGTGTGTGTGTGTGTGTGTGTGTGTGTGTGTGTGTGTGTGTGTGTGTGTGTGGTGTGCACCATGGACGTGCCAAAAAGATGGAGCCGGGCCAGTGTCATCAGTTTCATCAAGTGCCTTGGTAAGTGTGCACGTCGTGCACCTGTGAGCGTGTGTGTGCTGTGCGCACGAGTGTGCATGCTCTCATACTTCTTCTTCCATCACAAGCACCACCACACGTTGTGAAAAATGGAGTCGAAAGAACCTAGAAGATGCTAGGTTCATTGTTTACCTGGTATCAGCTATTTTCAGAGCGCAACACCCGAGCGCAACCAAACATAAAATGACTTGTTTTCTACTAGATCTCTGCTCCACTAGTCACTCCCTAACACTCCCTAGTTTTTATTTGTCGACGAAATTGTCAATATATTTAGTCATATTTTTTGTCATCATAGCTTACTTTTTATTTAGTTTTTATTTAGTTTTTTGTCAGTGAAAAAAGGTAGTTGACAGACTTTTTCCGTCATAGTTTTAGTCGACGAAATCAACACTGGTTCCTAGGTATCAAATCATTTTGCTGGTGACCCACTGGAACGCCCTCGAAGGCCCCTGCCCCCTGGTAGTCCCCGGACTTCACGTTGAGAATCACAGAGTCAGAGTCTTTGCAGTGTCTGTAGTGTTGTGTCCTGTCATGCGTGACAGGACACAACACTACAATGACTGCAAGGAACCACTGATTATAGCAACATTAGGTTTTTTCAAAAACTGTGAGGATCTAGAAGACATTTGTAGACTCCCCCAGAAGCAGAGATTTTGAGTTACAAAATGTTCGCTTAAGAAAATATATATTCAAAGATTTGCAAAAATATTCATGATTTTTAAAAAAATATAGCAGATCTACAAGCGCGCTATGAGCTTGTATATATGCAATTTTTGAATAGCCAAAGTTAATTAAGAAGATTAAGATAATGGTTGAAGTGGTTCAAATCTAAAATGACAGATGCTTTCCCGGTCTTCATGGCTTAAGGAAGCTTCATTGTTTGTCCAGAATCTCTGTTACCTTTTATGTGATAAATACTCCTGCAATTTTGGTTACAGGGAATCAATCACTGTTTGCCTCTGATCTATGTGCAGACAGTTTGGTGAGAAATGGGACAATTATCAGGCTCTTTTGGAGAACTTCCAACTTGCTCTTCTGCCAAGTCAGGATCGGGTCCAATAAATCAGAGAATTATCTGTTTCCATTATAGGACAGATAGAATATAACTTTATACTTGAACATTTAACCATTTGAACCCCAGCATTCCGATTCTGGGGGGAACATTCGCAAAAAATAGCTGATGGCTAGATTTGGTGTAGATCGAAAAAGAACTTACCAACTACAGTGCAAGAATAGACCGTCTAAGTGGTTAAACTGAATAGTTTGCCTTAAGGGATCTCAGTCAACAGAAGGTCTCCCATGTAATACTACAAACATACGTGTGTGTGTGTGTGTGTGTGTGTGTGTGTGTGTGTGTGTGTGTGTGTGTGTGTGTGTGTGTGTGTGTGTGTGTGTGTGTGTGTGTGTGTGTGTGTGTGTGTGTGTGTGTGTGAGTGTGAAGTGCGTCAGCCCTATTCAGACAGAGTGTTTACACGTCGGTCTTCTCAGTGAAAGTCTCAGGGGCAGGACACAGAGGTCACCAAAGGTTAACTCACTCTCACAGGGAGAGCTGTTTGCACACATGTGTGTGTGCACGCATACACACGCACAGTAGCTGTGTGTGAGCATGCCACATGTCTGTGTGGTTGTGTGTGTGTGTGTGTGTGAGAGTTTTCTGTGTGGTCACTATCCTGCTTTTGGCATCCCCACAAGGGGGGGTGTGTGTGTGTGTGTGTGTGTGTGTGTGTGTGTGTGAGTGTGTGAGTGTGTGAGTGTGTGTGTGTGTGTGTGTGCGTGTGTGTGTGTGCGTGAAGTCCCCAGATTGCACCAGGAGCATTTTTTGCCTTTCATAACATGTGATCCGCCTCCAGGACTGAAGAGGTTGTGCTATTTTAAGAACGTGTGTCATGGTACAATATTTCAATGGGGCACATGACTGGAATGAGCCCCTCCTGTTCATCTGTCTGTCTGTTGTCTGTCTGTCTCTCTGCCACACTCTCCCAGATACCTGTCTGTCTCTCAGTCTGTCCTTCACTCTGCTCTGCAAAGCTCTATTACTGATGTCGTCAGAGACAACTAAATATCAGCTGTCAACTCAGGACCCAAAGAAGAGTGTGTGTGTGTGTGTGTGTGTGTGTGTGTGTGTGTGTGTGTGTGTGTGTGTGTGTGTGTGTGTGCACGTGCGCGTGAGTGTGCATGTGTGTGGCTTGTACTTCGCAGATAAAATCGGAATATTCCAGGTATTCCGATTTCTCATTGGCTGAAATCAAAGCTTTGAAGACTGTGTGTGTGTGTGTGTGTGTGTGTGTGTGTGTGTGTGTGCGTGTGTGCGTGCGTGCGTGCGTGCGTGCGTGCGTGTGACTTCTGGCCATCCTTGTCAATCCAGCTCTTTTTAGGTCCAGAGTACAAATTAGGCTAATCTGGGTCAGTTGTCTCTCTGTAGGTGTCTACGCTGAGCTAGCTCTGTCTCCAATGACATTAGTATCATTGGTAACACCTGTGAAGGAGGTAAGGAAGCGGACGAATTTCGAGTCAACAGTTCTCTCTGGAGAGACTTGTAAATTTGTGTACATTTTCGTCAATTCACGGTCTACTGTCCTGTCTCTGTCTCTGCAGCCTCTCCCGTGGGACTGAAGCCGCCCCTCCCTCCAGTCAGCGGGACCCCCGGAGAGAGGAAGGGCCCCGTCGCCATGGCGCCGGTCAACGTGGACCCCGAGAGCAAGCCGGGCGAGTTCGTCCTCAAGAGCCTGTTTGCCAACTTCACCTTGCTGTCCGAGCGCAAGATCCGCATCATCATGGCGGAGCCGCTGGTGAGTGTGTGCGTGTGTGCGTGCGTGTGTGTGTGTGTGTTCATGATGAAACCATACGTGCCAACATTGGACTGTGAAAAATCCAGGAGATTTTCTTTGGGCCCCCCCACACACACATAAACAACACTTTTACCACAGATAATAGCGTAAAAATTATAATAGTAATAACAATAATACATGCAATTTCTATTGAGCTTATTTAGATACCCAAATTCGCCTTACAAAACAAAATAAACAAAACAACAACTTCCTACGGAAAAAAAAGAACTTGAAAAGTGTAAAAAGCTAAGCAAAAATAAATTGTTACGATTAAAAGGTTTCCGGGTCCCCCAGAAACTTTTTAACACAGTATTATGTAATTTCCTGTATTCTGGTGCATTTTAACAGGGAGTATGCTTTGGATAAAGTTCAATTCAGGAGCCAAGAAGAGACAGGGTAAAACCTAGGGCTGCCACTGTCGATTATTCTCTTGTATCGATTACATTTTCGATTGAATTGAATATTGAAGAAGCGTGTTTTTGGTGAAACTGCTTTTTCTCACACAATTAATTTCACTCCATATCAAATCACACAGGCTTAAAGGGATAGTTCACCCCCAAAATGACTTTTTTTCTTTCGATTACTCACCCCATGGAGACTTGAATTCATAGTTATTTTTTAGTTTTTGTCGCATTCCTAAGCCAATAATTTGATGACGAGCAGTGGGTTCCGGTAGGAGATACAAAGGAGACTCTTTGTGTGTCCTACCGGAACCACTGCCTACCGGTCCGCTGGACATCAAATTATTGGCTTAGGAATGCGACAAAAACAAAAAAATATCCATGAATTTTTGGGGTGAACTGTCCCTTTAAAGCCTTAATACCATATCATATAACATCACTAGCCCTAAACTATGTTTAATTAGTTTGCTTGTCGTAAAACAACCAAACGAATAAAACTAACTGCGTGAGAGCTACAAGAATCATACTGTCTGGCATTTGGAGAGCATCAAAGGACACTTTAACAGGTAGGACGGCTGTTCCCAGTAAAAGGTTATTATATTTCAGCAGTCTGGCTATTTGGGTAGAAAACGTCTAGACGAATAAATGGCCAATCTGCTGTAATATGATAACCTTTATTGGGAACGACCTGTCCTTACCTGTAAGTGACCGTTGATGCCCTCGAAATGCATTAAAATGCATGATTAATACTGAAGTCTTCAAAGAGGTGTGTGTGTGTGTGTGTGTGTGTGTGTGTGTGTGTGTGTGTGTGTGTGTGTGTGTGTGTGTGTGTGTGTGTGTGTGTGTGTGTGTGTGTGTGTGTGTGTGTGTGTGTGTTTGTGCGCCCACGCGCCCATGTTAGTGTCTGTGTGGTGTGTGTGTGCGCGCGCGCGCGCGCGTGTGTGTACTTGTATTACTACTGTTGTGACCACAAGTATAGTAGAATTTGAGAAATAGACATTGTTCTCACAAGAGAAGTGTTTTTTTATGGTTTCAAAATATTGATTGAGTTATGATTACATTTAGGACATGATTCAGGTTGGGGTTCTTAGATATTTAGAGGTTAGGTTTAGGGATTACGGTTAGAGCAAGGGTTCCCAAACTTTTCAGGTCGCGACCCACCAAAATAATCATATTTGAACTGGGGACCCCCCATCCTGACAAGCACTTGGAATTGTAGAGGAGTCGAGGCATTACATTTAGTTTGACTCGGTTCCACAGATAAATATTGTGAAAATAGCCGAACTACAAGCTCACAACGCCTCACACTGCGACGCGTTGTAGCTTGTAGATCAGCTATTTTCACAATGTTTGCCTCTTTCTTAAAGGGATATTTCACTTTCAAAAAAACTTTTGGTCATTTTATCCTCTACTCAGGCCTTTGTGAACCCCCCAGACAGTTTTTAAGTTGCTTGATTCAGTATTTAGATATTTCATATTCATTTTAACAGACACGCCCCCTTCCTATACAAACCCATTGTAACTTCAAACTTCATTTTAACCATGTTAGATTCATCAAAAACACCCGTCCTTGGTTCTGGTGACTCACCCTGCCCTCCTAATGCGTGAGGGGGCCGTGTTTTTCCGACCATTTTTTTCATTTTTTTTTTTTTTTTTTTTTACTGTATTTAATTTTTTTCATTTTCCAAAGAAAATATTAAAAATAAATAAAAAAAGTAACAGAAAAAACACGGCCCCCTCGCGTATTAGGGGGGCTGTATGAGTCACCAGAACCAAGGACGGGTGTTTTTGATGAATCTAACATGGTTAAAATGAAGTTTGAAGTTACAATGGGTTTGTATAGGAAGGGGGCGTGTCTGATTAAATGAATATCAAATATCTATATACTGAATCGAGCAACTTAAAAACTGTCTGGGGGGTTCACAACGGCCTGAGTAGAAGATAAAATGACCAAAAGTTTTTTTGAAAGTGAAATATCCCTTTAAGTGATAATTGACAATTTGGCCAATTTGGTATTAAAAGGGTCTTAAAAGTCACATCTAAAAATGTTTTCTAAATCCTAACAGTATGTTGCTATATCAGTGGTGCTCCATTTTTTCCATGTCAAGGACCCCCAAAATTATATATATTTGGCCGCGTACCCCCATCTAAAAATATGTTGTTCCAGGGACCCCAGATTGGAGTAATTAAAAAAAAAAAACATATATAAATATTTTTTTCAAAGATTTGCACACAAAAAATAGCAGATCTACAAGCTCATAGTGCGGCACTCGGTGCCGCGCTATGAGCTTGTAGATCTGCTATTTTTGAATAGCCAAAGAAATCGTAAAATGACACAGATGTTCCTGGTCTTAATGGGTCAGCATAACCTTGTAGGAGTCAGGATATGAGGAGCTAGGACTGAGAGCTGGATGAGGGGCTGAGACTCGGCCGGTGAGGGAGTATATATCGACTGCAGACATCCAAACCTCCATTGAAGCATTATATCAGAGGAAAGCTGCTGATAGCTTCAATATCCATTAAGCCCTGAAAAACATCCCTGACAGCAGAGGGTTCATTTCAGTTCAGTCACACTGTGTTTATTATACTTGGTGTGTGTGTGTGTGTGTGTGTGTGTGTGTGTGTGTGTGTGTGTGTGTGTGTGTGTGTGTGTGTGTGTGTGTGTGTGTGTGTGTGTGTGTGTGTGTGTGTGTGTGTGTGTGTGTGTGTGTGTGTGTGTGTGTGTGTGTGTGTGTGTGTGTGTGTGTGTGTGTGTGTGTGTGTGTGTGTGCGCGCGTGCGCGCGCACTCGATGCGTTGCCTTGATGGTGTTTGTTATTAAGCCGTTAACATCTTCCTGGTGTCGATTAGATTTTTGTATGTATGCTATCTTTATTTTGATGGTATATTTAGCAGCCTAGGTGCCCGGACCGCTACGCCAGCCGCCTGGGCCCTTCCTGGTGTTTCTGAGCGTGAATTGAACGTTTTCTTTCTTCCCCTCTCTCACCTGACAACAGGAGAAACTTCTGAATAAATCTCTACAGAGAGGAGAGGACACGCAGTTTGACCAGGTATGCACACATTCTAATGTCTTTATTTGAGTCCACATCTTCTTACAATAAATGCACGGAATATCTGTACGTATGTACGTACGTCAGAGATATCCGTATATGGGCACAAAAGTGACACACACACACACAGACAGATGGTTACAACTGGTACTCAACTGGCATAACGGGTACTGCAAAATAGGGTGGGGCATGCGTTCCCTATTTGCAACGTTCCCAACTCGCATCATTCCCGAGTAGGCCAGTGCCCGACGGGCACCCGCCTAGTTCATAAAATACAGTACAAGGGCCCAAATATGTTTCAGTTGCTTCTGATGTCCTATATATACATTCGAAATAACATCGAAATAACACGTGACTCAGTGCATGAATCCAAGCAAGTCCAGAATGTACGGAATGTAAACAACCCACATGAACGTATTCACAGTCAACATACAGTAGGTCATATACACTAACGTCTGCCATATTACCAACACCGGAAAACAGATGATGGGTACAGGAAGCACCTTCTCCAAACTTCCTAAACTTCCTCCAAATAGATGGGCTGCCTATTGAGCAGTATTTTGAAAACTTTGCCTTACACTTGAACAACACACATGCACGCACGCACGCATGCACGCACACACGCGCGTGCATGTTTGGTTACCCTCTAAGTTCACACAACAGAGAAATCAAATAAAATCTAGGGCATTTACGAAAACGCAAAATGTTTTTGTCCGACAACAACAATAGACTATTTTCGCTACATTTACTGTCATACAATGAAGTAGGCCCTATCATTTACAAACAAAACAAAACAAAAACAAAAAACTTTGAAATACAGTATGGAGATTACAAGGTTTCTGTCTGACGTCAACGATTTGTAATTGTGACTTATGATGAGTTGTCCTCTCTTTTAGTTGATCAGCACCATGAGCTCCTTGGCGGAGTACTGCCTCCCTTCCATCCTGAGGACGCTGTTCGACTGGTACAAGAGACAGAACGGCCTGGAGGACGAGTCCCACGAGTACAGACCCAGAGCCAACACCAAGTCCAAGAGGTGACACACACCAAGCACTGTTAAAACACATTAAGACCGAGAACGCATCTGTGTTATTTTAAGATTTCTTTGGCTATTCAGAAAATAGCAGATATACAAGCTCATAGCGTGGCACCGAGTGCCGTGCGTGAACTTGCATTTTTTTTTTTTTACGCGCAACATTTGTGCAAATCGTATTTTTTTCGAATATTTTTTACTTCGCTTCTGGGGGTCCCTAGAACAACATATTTTGAGATGGGGGGTCCGCGGCCAAATACATATCATTTGGGGGATCCTTGACGTGAAAAATTTGGGAGCAGCACTGATAAAGCAACCGAACGACAAAAATGATATGTATTCGGCCGCGGACCCCCATCAAAATATGCTGTTCCAGGGACCCCCCAGAAGAAAAGATTTGGGTAAAAAAAAAAAAAAAAAACTATATGTATTCAAAGATTTGCACACATTTTCAAGATTTTTCAAAAATAGCAGATATACAAGCTCCTAGCGCGGCACTCAGTGCCGCACTATGAGCTTGTATATCTGCTATTTTTAAATGGCCAAAGTATAAAATATGACTAAAATCTAAAATGACACACAGATGCGTTCCCGGTTTGAATGAGTTAAAGAGAATACAACATACCACATCTAGCATGAGATCACCGCCTAAATGCGGCGCAACGTCACATCTTTATTTATACACACTGAACCCGGCATACAGAACAGATATAACAGAGGTATAAGAGAACAGATGTACTGTAATAGAGCGGTGGTTCTCGACCTTTTCAGGCTGTGACCCCCCCCAAAATAATCATATTTGAACTGGGGACCCCCCCGCCCTGACAAGCACTTGGAATTGTAGGAGTTGATGCATTACCTTTAGTTTGACTTGGTTCCACAGATACATATTGTGAAAATAGCAGATCTACAAGCTCAACGCGAGGCACTGTGAGCTTTATTTTCACGATTCTTATATTATTTGACAATTCGGCCAATGTTTGACCAGTTTTGATAGTATAGTTTGTTGATTCATTTTGATACAGTAATGGTCTTTATCTTTTTCCTTTTTTTACATGACGATTAATTGGTCTGTCTGTCTGTCTGTCTGTCTGTCTGTCTGTCTGTCTGTCTGTCTGTCTGTCTGTCTGTCTGTCTGTCTGTCTGTCTGTCTCAGTGATGAGCAACAGAAGGACTATTTGTTGGAGCGGAGGGATCTGGCCATAGACTTCATCTTCTCTCTTGTCCTCATCGAAGTCCTAAAGCAGGTACACTTCAGTCATACAATAATATCATCATATAATAATGATACATTAATATTCTATCTCAAAATGACATGATACGTTTTCTTAAAGGATGAGGCCAGCATAATTGTTTGTTTAATTTTTCTCATCGTTTACATACTAGCCCGAGACTGAAAAATACATTTCACTTACAAGTAACACACTGTGTTTCTGTTACCACCACGCTCTGACTCTCCTCATAAAACATACTAAAGTTAAACAATGGCGAGCAAAGGGTTGCACTCAATATTGATTGATTGATTGATTGATTGAATACTTTATTAGTCAGAAATGTGAACAGCACAAGGTACAGAGACATTTAGGCTAAAAGGATAACACAAAAAAAGTCCTGGGGACTTGCTTCCATTGTGGTCCTATAAACAAACGTTTGTAACTAGAGGGATATGGAGTAAATACACAGACAACATGCTTTAGAGTAAGAATATCTAAATTGTGGTCAAAAAGGAAAGCCTGTACATAATAGAGCATGAAATTAAATCACCCTGCTGTATCTCTGTCCCTCTCAGATCCCCCTGCATCCTCTGTTAGATGGACTGATCCAGGAAGTGATCAACCTGGCCTTCAAACACTTCAAGTACAAGGAAGGGTAAGCAGACCATCACATCAAACATAATAACAACACAAATGTCAACAATTCCAGTTGTCCAAAACTCCGGATATGAATATAGTATGTCTTGTCAAAAATGCAGGGGGAAAAAAGGAAAGCAAAATACGGCCAGTATTTCCCCAAATACAGTACGCTAACCACGAAGTGAATGGAAGAGGAAATCTTGGGATCACGTGATCTCCTGGATCTGTCTGTCTGAGCATGAAATAGTCACTCATGTGTTAGTGAACAGCGCCATCTAGTGGAAACACACTAGTCAATGTCGTCAAAGTCGTCCATGGCAGTCTGGGCTTTTGGAAAAAAGTTGTCAAAGTCGTCCTTGGCAATGAATGAGTTAATAGCCAACATATAAATATGGATAAAATGGTTAAAATGATTGTGATGCTCTACTAACACATTTTACTGGGGACCCCAAGGAACATCCCCAAGGATCCCTCTTTGAGAGCCGCTGCGCTAACAGACAGCTCAACTTGATCTAAACCGCCACCTCACTGCGGCTTCCCTGAATGGCCAACCAAAACCATCTGCTTCAGGGATTGGCCAAAGCATTGTGCAACGTTTGTGCCGCTTGTACAAATAGACAAGTGGTAGCGCACTTTTTACAGAGGGCGACTTGTCGACTCCTCTCGACAATGTCTGACCTGCACAGAAATGCTGCACTGGACGGTGCACCTGAAAGGTGGACCAAAGAGAACGCGTCATGCTGCTGTGGCAGTGGGACATAAGGTGTACTCCTTTGGAGGGGTCTGTGACGGAGAGGAGACCCAAGAAACGGATCAGATGGATGTGCTTGTCTTCAACACAGTGTCTCTGCGCTGGAGGAAGTTGCCTCCGGTGGCGACCGAAGGAGGAGAACGTCCCCTCGACGTTCCCTCCATGCGTGGCGGGCACACGGCCGTGCTGATAGAAGACATCATCTACATCTGGGCAGGGTTCAAGTACTTCGCGATGGACTTCTGCAACGTGCTTTATGCATTTAATGTCAACACCCACGCGTGGTTCACACCCAAGGTTTGTGGGACTGTTCCGGGGCCGAGGAGCGCCCACTCGGCCTGTGTCCTGGGGAAGGTCATGTATGTCTCTGGAGGATTCAACTTGCGGACTAACATCAGCAAGTCAGACATCTACAAGTTGGACACTACCGCAATGGTCTGGTCTTTAATTTACACCGGAGGCACTCTGGCACGTGCTTCGTCGTGTCACACTGCCACCATCATCGGCACAAAGATGTTTGTTTTTGGGGGACGATGGCACCAGGACAAGATCGACGACATCAGAGTGTTTGACACAGAGACCGCCTGCTGGCTGAGCACGCCTCCTGCGCGGCTTCTTCCAGAAGGACGCTGGTGGCATTCAGCCTTTACCTACGATAGAGAGCTGTACATATTTGGTGGTGAAAACTGGGACCTGGCCTTCAACGATCTGTGGAAATTCAGTCCAGAGACCTTCCACTGGACCAAGGTTGAGCCCAGGGGGAAAGACCCACCGCGTTGGATGTCTAGGATGTGCTGTTGCTTGGCGGGAGATCGTATCATCCTCTTTGGAGGATACACACCCGACGATTTATACATCTTAGACTTAAGTCCTAGTCTGAAGACGTTATGCAAGCTAGCAGTTATTCAGTGCAGTCTGGAGGAGTCGGGAGACTCGGGACTACCACACGACATTAAGTGGGAGCTGGAAGCCATGACTACCGGCAGCAACAGGAAAAATAACATGAAGAAAAGAAAAGAAAAGAAAAGCGTGTCCACAGTGAGTCCACAAAAAAAAAGAAAAACGGATGACAACGGCAAAGAACACGTTTCAGGCAATGGAACAGAAGAAAGGGAAGGATGAGGAGATTGCCGCCCTTAAAGAAGTCTCCCTTCATTCAGATGGGAAAGAAAGCAGAGAACAGTGATTCGCACCAGAAAAAGCCTCATACAGAAGAGAGAACTCTACTGTGACCTGCTGAACTGTACCAGGACAGACTAGTCTGGCTTCAGCCTCTCAACCGCTAGCCACGGCCATTAAAAAACATATTCTGGCGATTCAGGGGTCTGGTGACGCTGTGGAAGGCGGGGTTTTTCTCGGTAAAGAATTTAACCGGCCCGATGGGGATGATCCAGTATGAGCCAATCGCCAAAGAGTCCCACTTTGGCCACGCCCCCATCTCAGAAAACTACTGCACTGAGAGGGCTTTCAGACTGAATAATGGAGTGAAACCAAATGAAAATTCAGGCTGAGTGTCAGGCTAAGGACAGACATGATCAGTGATCCCCACAACACCCAGTTGATCTCCTTCAGGAATGAATGTAGAATTACGAGAGATGCTTTGGGCAAAGTTACAGACTTCTATGGAAGAGGACTTCATTAAACGGATATTTGTTGAGAAGAATTGGAGTGAGACAGGAAAAAGACTCCAAAGGTTTTTGGAGACCCTTGTGGGTTTTTTTTTTGTCATGTTTGAGGCAATAATAATGTGAGATCGGTTAGTTGCCAGTTGCTTTCTAAAGGTTTTTGAGTGTGTGTCCGTGCAAATACAATTCACGAGCTCTCGCTCCTGTCCCTCAATGACAAGTCGTCAGAGTTGCATTGTGGTTGATAATACATCAATTCCACTAGTAGTAGGTACACACAGTCACAAACATTGAGCTTCATGCGGACACGCCCAGACGGACGTCTGCTCAAGTATGCTGTTGCATCATTTCAGTCTGCGTGGACCCCAGCAGAGTTCAGTCCTTGTATGCTACGTCTAGATCTTCATCCCTGCCCTTTATCCCATGGCTTTTCATACACGTTGCAAACAACCCCAAAACATTGTCATCACAGACATCCCAGACAGACAGACAGAAAGATGGAGGGAGATAGGATGTGATGTCAACCTGGTGGACATTTGCACTCTACTGAGCGCACCTTAATTCCACTTCAAGAGATCTTGAGACAGCTTTCTGGAATTCACCCGTGAACGTGAATAATCCACCCCTGAACCTGAAAACACCCCTGAATGTGACCTGTTGACTGTGTCTTCAGTTAATGTCATGTGTTTGTGATGTTTCTCTCATGCAGGTATCTGGGACCCAACACAGGAAACATGCACATTGTGGCTGATCTGTACGCTGAAGTTGTGGGGGTCGTAGCTCAGTCCAGGTAGGTGTCCACCGTGCGTGCGTGCGTGCGTGTGTGTGCCATGCAAAATTGGGGGAAATTGTTTATAATAATACAATTTTAAATAACATTTTATTTTAAGATCCTTTTTGCGGTAAAATTAGTTAAAAAGGTATGTTTTAGTCCATTTCTAGAAGCTGTGGGGCTCTCAAATGGTCGGGGAAAATTTTGCGATATACTCTAGTCTACATGTTTTTTTTTAATCAGCTTTTTAACTCATGGTGGTACTACTGTAAGAAGTTTAGCTAAACAGATGCAAGGAATGTTGCTAAACTGCTACCCCAGTTAGTTTGTTTAGTTAGTGTAGTGTTTGACAGCCAGGTACACAAACATCTCTTAGGCTGTCCACCAAGGCGGGTTCACCAAGGCGGGTTTCTTTCCTGATGTTTTGAATTGTTTTCTAATAGGAGCGCCGCATATTTTTTCATTTCCGTCTGCAAGCATAATAATAAGAAAATGAAATTGTGTTTTTCCTAAAAAGACAGTGAAAGAATGAATAGTTGAAAAATATTTTCAACTTGCATTTGGATGAGAATTTTAGAAGAGCAAAAAGAAATTTGTTGGACAATCACGTCCTTACTCTGACCTTTCACAATAAGAGCATCTGCTAAATGTCACAGCTCCATAGGACGGTACAGGGCGTCACATTGACGCAAGTCTGATTTGTACTCAGTTGCACCACGCCAGTGTCAAGTGCCAAAAATAGCCGATCTACAAGCTCACTCAACGTCTCATTGCGACACTGCCCTTGCAGCTATAAGTATAGAGTACCTGTTAGTGTTGCTATCTGCACGGCGAGATCAGTCACATTGTTTATACCTTAAACACACAAACACTTTGCATTACACAGAGAGTTATTCACTGTCTCTCATAGTTCTGCACTGCCAAACGCTTGTCTGTCACGCACGTGCGCACACACACACACACACACACACACACACACACACACACACACACACACACACACACACACATTCCCTCCACATCACCTTTCCAGATGCTGTTCTAAATATAGGACTGAGGAGTGCTGTCTGCAAATCATATTTGAACTATGGGCACGTACAGTACACACCAGCGCACTCTTGCCTGCACCTCTACCTTAACCTTTATAGCAGCAAATAAACCTAACCAGACACTATTTTGTAAAAGTAGTACAATAATTACACTGGCTATAATACAACCTTGAATGTGTTGTATGTGTGTCTGGGGGTACAGTAGCTCAGTCAGTAGACCACTCACCTTTGGACCACAAGGTTCTGGGTTCAAAGCCCAGGCACTAGACTAGAGTAACTTACGTCATTCATTAACTCATTGAGTGTAGGCCTGTCCCGA
The DNA here is from genome assembly GCF_963280865.1 of Gymnoscopelus braueri. NCBI lineage: Eukaryota > Metazoa > Chordata > Actinopteri > Myctophiformes > Myctophidae > Gymnoscopelus > Gymnoscopelus braueri. Next base: position 40,889,947 of record NC_137609.1, read on the forward strand.
CTAAGGATTTCTATAGTCGAATCTGATTGGCCAAATATTGCCTATAGTCGACAATTATTTATTTTTTGGGCATGATTCGACTGAGATTGGCAGTCGAATCGGTCTGATTCGACTGCCAATCTCGTCGAATCATGCAAAAAATATATGTTATGCAATAGACGGAACATTCCATTTGGAATGTGGGCTGTAGGGGTGCTTAATGTCTAATTTAACATATACTTGCCTTGTTTCGCCCAATAAATCATGATGTATATCCTATCTCTCAGTCGAATAATGAAAAAAAAGATTTTTTATAATTCGACTAAGAGATTGGCAGTCGACTCAGACTCCCCTCGACTGATTGGTCGACTAATCAAGGTCAGGCCTAATTGAGTGCCAGAATTAGTTAACTAATTAACTCTTTGACTGCCAGAGTATTTTCATAAAGTACTCCCCATTGCCAGCAATTTTCGAGTTTTTTTTATTTTTATATTTTGAAAATTTTCATGAAAATAATTGATCAGACTGTTTTATAAAGACGCAGCACAAATCCGCCACTAGAGAGCAGCACATGACAGCCTGATCAGCTCCTGGGGTCACTGTTAACCTTCTTGAGCGATTAGACAGGGAAAAACATGAAAACGGAAGTGACGTCGTCCCAGATTGTTTTGATCGCCAAAATTACGATGTGATACACGACGGCGATGACTGATCGTCACCCAGACCATAGATTATAGAAGAGAATCTGTCCGTTTGTCTGTCATACCGTGTGAAAAACCGTTTGTTTACCTATTCTTGACGAAAATGACTGGGGGAAAATAATCAAAAACCGGAAACGGAACCCAGGACATGAAACCGGATGCAGATATGGGTGAAGTAAGTGGAACTCGAGAATAACATTGGATTTTAAGCAGCATAGCGCGATCAGAGATTAAACAATGAACGCAAATCCAACGCGTCAAACGCGTGAATGGCGTGGGTGGATTAAGTAGTAATTGACGCGTTTTCGAGTCAATGGCGTTTATAGAGTTAAGACAGCCAGTACCAGCGTTTTTGAGCTTTTTTACTAACCTTTCAAGAGCCACCGAATATTTCGCTCGAGGACGATCGACACACCAAGTGTTGTAAAAGCCGGAGGAGTGTCTCTGGGGGGGGGGGGGGAAGGGGGCTCCTTTCATAATATTTCACAAATGGCACATAAGGACTTGGTCTTACAAACATTTTGAGTGTTGAGATCTTATTTTTGCTTGAATCCATGTCCATCATATTATGTGACGTTCAGGTTCCCCGCGGTGAGGAAGAAGTTCATCTCAGAGCTGAAGGAGTTGAGGCAGAAGGAGCAGAGTCCCTACGTGGTCCAGTCCACCATCAGCCTCATCATGGGGGTCAAGTTCTTCCGCATCAAGATGTACCCCGTGGAGGACTTTGAGGCCTCCTTCCAGTTCATGCAGGTACTGACTGTTACCGTTTAAACCTATTCAATCCGGGAACGCATCTGTGTCATCTTTTAGATGTCTTTTGGCAATTCAAAAATAGCAGATATACAACCTCATGCCTATGAGCTTGTAGATCTGCTATTCTTTTTAAAGAAAATTGTGTGCGAATCTTTGAATATATGTGTATATATATATATATATATATATATATATATATATATATATATATATATATATATTCAATATATCCCGGATTGAATGGGTTAACATGATTGATCGATCGATCGATCGACTGACTGACTGACTGACTGACTGACTGACTGACTGACTGACTGACTGACTGACTGACTGCTGACTATGAGATTCAATTCAAAGAGGCCTCACAGGTAGTTTGTGGTACTATCTGTGTAGGCCCTATAAAGAGAAGGTGCATTCGCCATCTGTTTTGAATAAGAGGTGTCATGTTTTGCAATTAATTAAACTTACATAAACTATTTATGTTATTAAGGCTTTGTGAGTTCCATTCAAAATAAAGTTTGACCATGACAGAGGCGCGCCGACTCAGCAGACCTTGAGGCCGAGGAGTCGCGCCCGAGCGCCTCCAGGCGCGAGTGCCCGCGGCGACCGGCCGATGGTCTGCTAGTCGACTCAGCGCCGTCCGAGTTATGTACCGATAAGCACAGAATCGTAAATAATATTGGTGGGGACTGCGTTTGCCCCACTGACTGTGTAATTAAACTTACATAGACTATTTCTGTTTTAAAGGTTTGTGATTTCTGTTTGACTGTGCAGGGCAGAGGCGTCAATTCTCTGAGTCATGGTAACCGCAGACCCTCGGATTTAAAATTATTTCCACTCTTTCTTAATTCCAGTTAAAGATGTGTTTACATTATATTTTATAACTAAGGGATAGGTGCTAAAAGGTTACAAGCTTGGAATCCAGTTAGCATATCTACAGTTCTGCTGTTCACACCTCCATTTTGGAAGACAATGAGCTCCCTGTTGATGGCCCAATTGCTGATGGCTCTTGGTATCAATGTGTCTTCATTAATATTCTCACTAACTCAACAATGAGATCTCCCACTCAACTATGTGGTTTGATGTAGGTGATCAACTCCATTGTTTAGTTTAGTGAGAATTTGTGAAGGGTTTCAGTTCTGTTGGGCAGTTTAAAAGTTTAAACCACCTGGATATTTTGTGCTAAGTCTTGTGATCCATTCTTTTTCATGGAATCTTCTCTGTCCAATTGTCCAGCGGTCATTGTATTCCAAGCCACATACCTTTATAGCCTCAATTCCATGTGTCATAAAGTGTTGAACAATTAACAAATGGGTATCCTTTTCATTATTAATGGTATATTTATGTTGGCTTATTCTAATTGCTATGGAGTTGCTCGTCTCTCCTACATATTGTAATCCACATACTTGGCAAGTAATCAGATAAACACTGACTGACTGACTGACTGACTGACTGACTGACTGACTGACTGACTGACTGACTCATTCATTCATATTCATTGGTTCCTTGTGCTAAAACCAAAACACGGTGGAGTTTGGGAATTGTTGATGAATTTATGGATGATGCTTAACATTTCTTTCTCTCCTCCTTTCATCCCTTTACTCCGACACTTTTACCCCTCTTCTTAAATGTGTGTCTGTCTTCCTCCCTCCCTCCCCTCTCTCTCTCTCTCTCTCTCTCTCTCTCTCTCTCTCTCCAGGAGTGTGCCCAGTACTTCCTGGAAGTTAAAGACAAAGACATTAAGCACTCTTTAGCCGGACTCTTCGTGGAGATATTGGTTCCTGTAGCAGCGGTAAGTGTAATCAGTCTGGCATCATCATCTGGATGTGAGTGTCGCTCACCATGACAATGAAGGATGATATGAGCCCTATGGAATGTATGAAATGCATGTGCTAATACATATATTTTTTAAATATTGTTTTGATGCGCATATTAACCTTAGGAAGTATAAAGTTGTTTTTTTATTAAGACATGCTAATAACATTCCATAGGGCAGAACTTGCGACAGGCGTTGTCCCGCTTGAGTAAAATTATACTATCTATAAAATAAATAAAAATTGTAGGGTGTTTTAGATTTAAAATGTTTGTTATAGAGGGCAATTGTATTGTATTGAGGCAAATTTGGCTTATTAGCCAGGGATCCTTTTAAAAGATTTCCATTTGCTCGCACACTCCGATGGATGACAAGGAGTTCCAAAACAAGGAGTGAAAATCTGCTTCTATCAGAGGCCATATTAAATTAAATGAATCAAACTTGTTGAGAAATCAAAGTCTTGGCGAGCTCAACTCACGGAACTAAGATCAATGCCAAGCCTCAGATTCTAGACATTTATGATCATCAAAGGAACATCCGTACTCACAAGATCGGTTTTAAGGCTTCAATGTACCGCAGCAGAAGTGTCATAAATAACGAAGGCGTTCCGACGTTTATGGCCTTCGTCAGCGTTTGAGTAATCACTCAAGACAGATTCTGTCAGCACCACTGCCCTAAACATGTAATGTTGTTGTCAGTAGGAATAAACACAAAAACACCCGGGAGGAAGTGGACTAAGAAAGGGGAGGAGCCAACCTAAGTGGTGCCCCCAGAGGCAAAAACAAAGGGGAAAAAATATGTTTTACCGAATGGGTTCCCAGATTGGCGTTTGAGAAACAAACTTGTTGAACCCGTCAAATATCATCTTTGTACTTCCTGTCCTGTTGACATTTCAATTGACAACTCAACAGACCAATGAGAGCGTGCCGGATGGGGGGGGGGGGGGGGGGGGGGGGGGCTATTCAACACAGGAATCACTGACCCCGTTTCCCGGCTTACTAATAATATACTGTACAAGAAGGAAGCAAGTGTGGGAATGAGGTTATAGTGAAGCCTAGATATCTATAGCGTCACATGTTCCACAATGAACTTGAGCTTTATTAACTCAACTCTCTTGTGTGATGAAAACGTGATGAAAATGCTCATTCAAGCAAAACACACCCAGCTGCACATGTGTGGCCCGCTCCCAGCTTTCTGCTTACTCAGTAATCATTCATTTATTTTTAGCATGTCAAAATTCTAGCTGCGTATGGACTGGTGCACTATGGAATCCTGAGAGCTAATTTAACCCTGAGAGCATACAAAATGTACGCTTCGTATGCTCTCAGAGATAAATTAACACTCTGGATTTTGCTGTACGGTTCTGAGCATAATAAAACTGCAGCTCATTAACCACATGTTGTTTGGTGTATTTGTACACATATTCTCTCACATTCTATCACTCTCTGACAGAGTGATGCATGCTGGGAGAGGCACAACCGGATAGCCAATTGGTTATGGTCTATACTACATGGGCTCTAATGCGTGATCAGCGATTCCCCGGTTTGATTCCTGGCCAACAAGCCTGTTTGCTGCATGTCACTTCCCTGTCCTCTCTCCATGAGTCACAGTTATTACAAAATTGCCTAATCACAATTATTTGAGATAATCACAATTACAATCTAATTTTGCATAATCTAAACTCAGCAACACGTTGCATCATGACACGTTGTGTGCTTGTAGATCTGCTATTTCCACTTTTAATGTTTGCCAGACCCAAGGGGTCGGGCTTACATGAGGCTTTGTACCTGTGTCGTCCATACATGGGCATGGTCACTTTGTCCTCCGGCCCCAGCCAAAAAAAAATCTGTCCCCCAAAACAGTCTGTCCATACATGGGCATACATGTATGCCCATGTATGGGCATACATGTATGCCCATACAAGGCCCAATCTCGATGTATGGAATTATTATTACGAGGTCATCTCAATACTTCTTAACTTCTTCTTGGCAGGGTAAGGAACGTTGATTGTGAAGGTAATCACTGGGTTCCTCATGACTGTTTACTATATGCTTGATATCGTCGATATCGTGATATATGATAATTAATCTTACTTCTAGCTAGCTTCTGAGAATTTCTGGCATTCCGAATCTGTCTCTGTTCAGGCCAGTATTTATCTAGAGATGTGACCTCATGCTGTGTCACTCTGGCATTGTGTCCAAATTAGGTGATCTCATGCAGGCCGTCGTATCCTTGGTAACAATGATGCTGCTGTTTGTCCTGCAGACTGTGATCAATAACATGATGCTGTGTGTCCTCCAGACTCTGATGAATAACATGATGCTACTGTTTGTCCCGCAGACGGTGAAGAACGAGGTAAACGTACCGTGTCTGAGGACCTTTGTGGACACTCTGTATGACAACACCCTGGACCTGTCCTCCAGGAAGAAACATTCACTGGTCAGTCTCCTCTCCTCTCCTCTCCTCTCCTCTCCTCTCCTCTCCTCTCCTCTCCTCTCCTCTCCTCTCCTCTCCTCTCCTCTCCTCTCCTCTCCTCTCCTCTCCTCTCCTCTCCACTCCTCTCCTCTCCTCTCCTCTCCACTCCTCTCCTCTCCTCTCCTCTATAAATGTCTTCATTTCCTCTCCATTAACAGACTCTGGTGAAAGCTGTTACTGTAACAACACACAGCTTTTATCTATCAGTAGGAGCAGATATGAAGAGACTGCTGAGGTCATGATAATACTTTATACATTGTACAGACAGACAGACAGACAGACAGACAGACAGACAGACAGACAGACAGACAGACAGACAGACGTTGTGTACATGTTTAGGATTCTTTGTGTTCCTCCTTGTGTTAACAGTGGTGAGGGGACCGGGCGTGTCACTCTGACAGCTGACACATTTCCTCCTCATATTCTCAGCATTCTCCCCCAGCCAGCCCCCCCCCCTCATATCCCCTACTTACTACACCTACCTACACCCTATCTACACCCTACTACCACCCCTCATATAACCCACACACCTACCTACACCCTACTACCACCCCTCATGTACCCCACAGACCTACACCCTACCTACAGCCAGCCCCCCCTCATATACCCCACAGGAGGGGCTACAGTATTGTCTATATGCTATGTCTAGAGCTATGTCACATTGCATCGTTGTATACATGTTATATATATATATATATATATATATATATATATATATATATATATATACAGGGTTTGAAGCAGATACTGTAGCAGCAATCTTTTGCAGTCACTTTTGGGACAATTAGCAGTATTTTTCTCAAAACTATTTAAATAGTATACCAAAAAAAAGCCTCATATTAAAAAATGTGTTGTAGAGGTAGCAGCTCTGTTTATGTGTGCAGTAGGTCTAGAGGTCTACTCGGTACAGATAGTGCAGGTAACTCAATGGTTGGGCGTAACCAGTTGCAACCCGGAAAAACCCGGAAGCAGTCCCCACAACAAAATTTGTTGAAACGGCGCTGAGTAGGCTCAAGGGAACGTCGCAACGTGGCTCCAGTTCCCTTGAGACTGCGCGCCTCCGAAATGGTTTCCGGGTTTTCCAGTTGTATATGCACGGAATGACACCTCCGTGCAATGTATACTAAGTCATGTGAGATCGGGTTGCAGCCACACACACACACACACATACACACACACACAACGATAATCATAGTCATATCAGAGCACAGAATAGAGAGGAATGACAGTAACGCTGTGCTATCTAGTCTAATCGTTTTTTCCTGTGCGACACGCCTGTTCCTGTACATTCTTTCAGAGGGGGGACCGCAGGATGACAATGCGCTAAAGACAGAAGGCAGATAACAAAGCTCTCTACTGTGTGATAGGTGTTGACAGGCAGCTCATAATAACACATTCCTCCACCCTGGCTGTGGTGGAAAAAGTACTCACATTTTTACCTATGTTAAAGCATCAATACTGCAATGTAGAAAAAATAATACTTGAGTAAAAGTACAAAAGTATTGTTATCAAAATGTACTTAAAGTACCAAAAGTAGAAAGTACTCATTATGCAGAATGTCCCATTTCACAAGTTTTCAAATGTATAAAACTAGAGGTCTAGCCGCTGCGCAGGGCTCCCGTGTAGGAAAATAATTACTGGTCTACCCTAAGTCAGTCCACCTTAAGGCCAGGTTAGTGGCCAGGTTAGTGACATTTAGGCAACCTGACCTTAAGGCCAGGTTAGTGACATTTAGTTTTCTTCATAGTTTTAGTCGATGAAATTAACACTGTCTCTCTCTCTCTCTCTCTCTCTCTCCATCCAGGCTCTGTATCCTCTGGTCACATGTCTGCTGTGTGTGAGTCAGAAGCAGACCTTCCTCAGCAGATGGCACGTCTTCCTCAACAACTGCCTGTCCAACCTCAAGGTCAGCCTCCTCTGGTTCATGTGGTTTGACCCCCCGTTTGTTGTTCAAGTGTCTATGAGCAAGGCACTCTTTCCGGATCACAAAAAGTTAGGATATGGAGGTTTCTGCCAGCAACGATAAGGTCCAGGTGATCAGTCTATTGATCAGAACTGCGTCCATGGCAACTGTCTGTTATTCATAGCAACGGTCTGTTGTTCATAGCAACGATCTGTGTGTGTGTGTGTGTGTGTGTGTGTGTGTGTGTGTGTGTGCGTGCGTGCGTGTGTGTGCGTGTGTGCGTGTGTGTGTGCGTGCGTGCGTGCGTGCGTGTGTGCAACTGTGCATGTATTTGAGGGCAGGTAAACAAAATTAAGGACTTTGAATTGGAATGCTTCCAGAATCAGAATCAGAATCAGTTTTATTGTCACATCACAGGTTTACAAGGTAAAAAAGTGGGTGAAATTCGTTTTTGTACATCGTTCCCATCGCAACGTTAGTTTCCATAGAAAGAAGAGGGGGGGGGGAGAAGAAGAGGGGGTGGGGGGCAAGTGGGAAGGAGATCAAAACAAGAGAGCAACAGAAGGCCAGACAAGTTATCTACATATTTACAAAGTACCTGAGATAATAAAAAACTAAAAAAAAACTAAGGTGCCTGAGCATAGCAGCAATGTATGTATACTGTGCATGTTATACTTATACTGTGCATGATATACATATGGACGTTAAGGTGTTTAGAGGAAAAGAGCACAATAAAAAGACAAAAAAAAAGTCAGTGCGTTATACATGGGATTAAGGTGCAAAAGGTCAGTGCGTGTCCACCTAGGGTGGACTGACCCTAGTATAATCCGCAAGTAGCTCCATGAGGGAGTGCAACAAAAAGTCATTTGTACCTGGTGTAGTCCACAGGTGTGTCCGAGGGGGAGCTAAGTCCACACACACACACAGAGACCCTTATCTCAACCTCTATCTGTAGTATGACTGCGGTGGCATCCAGTGCTGTATGAATTGAAGTTGTGTAATAATGTGAACTTGTCTGGGGAAAGAGAAATGCCATTTAGAGAATGTGCTGTTCTAGTTGTTTTGGCATTATTAACACCTGTGCTGCTGTGTCTGCCAAAGCTTCTCCTAGACGTACAGTATCTGTGTCATCTTGTAGACGTCACAGTGTCTGTAAATGTACTTACTGTCCCTGGTAGGTGTTATTAACACCTCTGTGTTGTGTCTGCTGTGTCAAACGCTGAACTACTGAGCTGAATGCGCTGACACAAGTGTTGCCAGATTTTGCGAGAGAAATAAGTGACCAGCAGGTCTATGAAAACAAGCCCAAAAATAACAGACTATTATAGGCCACATGATAACTTTAAACCTCTATACATCGGCTATTTGAAAAAAGCAGATCTACGAGCTTGTAGATCTGCTATTTAAAAAAAAATCTTGGCAAAAAATAAACATTTTAACAACACAAATCTGGTACGAGGGTAAAGGTTCCAGGGACCCCCAGAGGCAAAGATTAGAGTTACAAATGTTTGCTTTAAAAATATATATATTCAAAGATTTGCACACATTTTCAAAAAATTATATATAATATATCACAAACGTGGCACATGCCCAAGCTCATGCCGCGCTATGAGCTTGTATATCTGCTATTTTTTAATAGCCAAAGTATAAAATATGGATAAAGGGGTTAAAATGATTGTGACGCTTAATTAACTAATTTAGCTGGGGACTCCCTGGTACCCCCCCCCCAAGGACCCCTTGGGGTCCCCGGACCTCACTTTGAGAACCACTGCTATATATCACCCTTTGACAAAGGTGCCATATAGCACCTTTTTAAAAAATAGGTGCTGCTTTCAGTTGTCATGTGTTAATTAGTCATAAAGTGAACGGGTCCAGTGTTGCATGTGGTTCCAGGGTCTGAGAAAGAGTGTTGGGCTGAGTTTTTTTCATGTTTTTTATGTGTGTTCTTACAGAACAAAGACCCCAAGATGGCTCGAGTGGCTCTAGAGTCTCTTTACCGCCTACTGTGGGTCTATATGATCCGCATCAAGTGTGAGAGCAACACGGGAACACAGAGGTACGCCACAAACACACATAATATGCACACACACTGACACTTATGTTTATTCATAATCTAATTAAATCTATATTAGTTATCATTGTTTTATCTCATTATACTTTAACTGTGTCACTCTGCCTCATGCTGAGCTGGTTCTCTTTTGTGGAGCACGTTGCGATGAATTTTAATTTATAATAGCTTTCTTGCACACATAAATCATTCTATTGGCTGGCTGGCTGATACTGATTGATTGATTGATTGACTGATTGATTGATTGTAATGTCATATTAACTAATATATTGTCTATGACAGGTGCAAACCTCACATGTCCAAAACTCATACTTAAAAAAAAAAGAACAGATTTCAAAACGCACCGCTTCGCGCCCCGTTTTGAACTTGTAGATCTGCTACTTTTGATGCTGTACACAAAACGTTAGAATATGGAGATAAGAGGTTTCTGCCCGACAGCAACGATATCTTTCCTCATCCCTTTTTCTTTCTCTCTCTCTCTCTCTCTCTCTCCCTCTCTCTATCTCTCTCTGTCTGTCTGTCCAGTCGTCTGACGTCCATCACGTCAACTCTGTTCCCTAAGGGGAGTCGTAGTGTTGTTCCCAGAGACATGCCCCTCAACATTTTTGTCAAGATCATCCAGTTCATTGCTCAGGTGTGTATGCACTCGCAAACACACACACACACACACACACACACACACACACACACACACACACACACACACACACACACACACACACACACACACACACACACACACACACACACACACACACATTTAACATCTTTATTTGCGTTCACATTTTAACAAGAAATTCTTGAACACAAACAATAGTAGATGCACAAACTTGGCAAAGCTCAACAACAAGTATTTCAGGATACATATCACGGGTACAGGAAAGCATCGCCTCCTCCATATATGGCGACTGCCAATTATCACAGACACTGAACAGAATTTTGCCAATGCCTTAGCTCTTGACTTAGGTATTCCTGCAATCTGCAGGCCTCTCACAACTGATTTGTGGACATTACCGAGGCTTCCAAATATGAACACAAGCAGTTTACATTTGTAACCAAGCTGTATAATAGCACCCTTAAGACCTTGGTACTTAAGCACCTTGGTAAGGAATTCCAAGCTGTGGTCAAATGTACATGCCACTTCCAAAATGGTCACTTCTCTACTGTCCTCATCAACAATAACAACATCTGGTGTATTAGCTGTGACATCAGGGCATCATTTTCATTATTGCACATGAACATGGCAGTTGAAACACAAGAGTGCTTATACGTTTTTGCAGATGATGAAACGTAAGAACTTATGTCCTTGACTAATAAGTCAACAATTCTGTCGTGCCTAGCAATGTACACACACACACACATACCAGCTTTCACACAAACTTTCACAACATAGAATCACACACGCATAAGATATTAAGTAGAAAGTAGAAGTAAAAATAAATACAAATAAAACTAATGAGACCATTTAAAATAGGGATAGCTTTCCTGTAGTACGGTTTCTTTTAAATTCATTCAAGTTCTTCTTTCATTTTATACGTACTTCTTTCCATCTCTTTAATCTCTTCAACTGTTATTTTCCAATTATTAATTGGTGGTTAAGATGGTGGTTTTAGATCCAGCCATGTCCGTGTGATTCGTTTTAACCCTGTTCTAAATAGTAGCATTTTAAGGTTGTTCTTCAAAATGTACACAGAGGCTGCAGCTCTCTCAAGACCTGTTGTGGAAGAGCATTCCAAAGTTTGGGAGCGACGTCCTGAAAGGCTTTGTCACCTGTGTGCTTGCTGTATCTTTCTGTCTTCAGTGGAGAAGCTGACATCATTACACACAGACCATTACAATCAGTGTATCGGTACTGTATGTACTGTATCCTCACCAGCACTCTGAAAGCACAGGATTATTACAGGAATGTAGGTCATCGTCAGACTATTTGGACACTTTAATTTCACCAGAGCCCATTATATAAAATGATTATGTTTCCCTGTAATGTGTCTGTGAGAGTACACCGTGTGATGTAATGGTCCAGCATAGCACTGAGACGGGCCTTGCTTACAAGAGCTCAATGAAATCATGCATCATGTGCCCGCAGCTGTTAGAGATGCTAGTTGTTTCACACCAACGCATTCTCACACCCAGGTCGTACTATGATGTTAAGTTGGGCAACAGATAGTCTTGCGTAGCCAGACAACTGTTCCACAATCTCCGAATGCTATGTAGAGTCAGAACTACACATCCCGAACACCGAGAACGGAAGCTGTCATCTGTTTGTCATCTCCGTTCACGAAAATATATTTAAAAATATCTTTACATTTTATTTTCGAATTTCCATTTCTAATAAGCAGCAAACTATATTCTTCGATTATTTTATATTAGGACAAATTTGCGCGACCATAACGTAAAGATGAGACGAAAGCGGGGACAAGGCGCAGGCACATGCTCGGGTACGCCTGTCGAGGGTCAAGTCCGCTTCTGGTGGCTCACTTGCCTTGTTTTAAATGTTTTTTACTGCGTGTCGACCTATAAAGAGTTGGGAGCGAGAACTCACATCCTCTTTTATCCACCGTCGTATGACATAGTACTACCGGGAACGTTGAAAAGCAACACGACAGGGGGTTCCTCCTGATACGTCTAAAGGGGCTTCCTGAACTTCCTGTCGTGTCAAACGTTTTAATGCGTGGTCAGATGTTGGCAATGCACTCGTCACCGTAGTATGACCTGAGAAACTTCTCTCCAAATAAATGTTGAGCTTGCATCTATACACTGACATCACATGATATTGATCTCTCCAGAAAATATTGTTGTGTTGTCCGGAGAGACACGCACGCGCACACACACACACACACACACACACACACACACACACACACACACACACACACACACACACACACACACACACACACACACACACACACACACACACACACACACACACACACACGTGCAAACCTTGACTCCTTACGGCACTTTCTGTTCTGTTTGCTCAGGAGAAACTGGATTTTGCCATGAAGGAGATCATATTTGACCTGCTCAGTGTCGGGAAACCTGCCAAAGCCTTCAGTCTCAACCCCGAGGTATAGAACACGCACGCACGCACGCCCGCACGCCCGCACGCACACACACACGCACACAAACAGTGATTGCCCAATAGGCACACTGGTTTTAATGAACATTCCAGTTTTTATTGTTTGTTTTATTGTTTGTTTTATTATTATTTTGACAGCTGAGGAACAGTACGGTATGTGATCTGTGGAACAGCACGCACTGTCACGTGTGTCACATATTACAGTGGTTCTCAAAGTGGGGTTCGGACTAAAGTAGTAAATGTAGCATCACATCATTTTAACCACTTTATCCATTTATAGCTAAAACATATGATCCTAGATTACTATTTCTATGCATTTGATGTATTACCTTGTGTGTGTTCGTGTGTGTGCGTGTGTGCGTTCCAGCCAATGTTATAATAGTTTTGGATTTTTCATTTTAGTTGTAGTTTTATTTATTTATTTTTTATTTATTTTTTCTAATTCAGTTAGTTTTCATTCCTTTTTAGAGCGGACTTGCTAGTTTTTATTAGTAATTTTTGAAAATGCTAATAGTTTTATTTAGGTTTTAGTAGTTTTAGTGTTAGTTTTAGTTTTTTTATACTTTGGGTTATTTGTCAGGTGCAGGATTGAAAAGGTAAGTAGTGTGTCATAAAAACAAACGATAGAATAAAAAAATGTATTCAGTTACAGATGAACCACTAACCATCCACAAACAAAAACTAAGGGCATGTTGTGTATAATTTCAGTTTGTTTTAGCTAGTTTTGTAAACACACAATACAGTTTCAGTTAGTTATCGTTTATTTTTTTAATTCTAGTTTTTATTTAGTTCAGTTAACGGAAATGTTTTTTCAATTTAACGGAAATGTTTTTTCAATTTAAGTTTTCGTTATTTCGTTATTTCATTAACTATAATAACCTTGCTTCCAGCGTATGAACATCGGCCTGCGTGCCTTCCTGGTGATAGCAGACGCTCTGCAGCAGAAGGACGGGGAGCCTCCCATGCCCAACACCGGAGCCACGCTGCCTTCTGGGAACTCCCTGAAGAAGAAAAAGACCTATCTCAGCAAGACGCTCACTGAGGAGGAGGCCAAGCTCATAGGTCTGTCTGTCTGTCTGTCTGTCTGTCTGTCTGTCTGTCTGTCTGTCTGTCTGTTTGTTTGAATAAGTGTTTGTAAAGCCAAGTTAGTCTCGCATTTTCAAGATTCAAGAAGGTTTATTTGTCGCTCACGTATTGAAAGGTGAAACGTTGGTGTGTCATGCTCTGCAGACTGTACTAACAATATTTATTTACACGGCTTGGTGGAATGCTTTCTTCTGATTGGTCAATCGCTGAATTCAGCGGTGTGTTATTTCTGGATAATGACCGCTGAGCTCTATAACAGACCGCTGTCTAATCAAAGGCTCAGAGCACCTGCTCGTATCAACCTGCCCTGCTTTGATTTATTGCCGTATCCAACATGACAGCCATGTAAACAAACACACCATGTCATTTACAGCTAAAAATGTATTCTATTTGATCAGCACGTCCTTTGTTTTCCGAGGCGACCGTGTCCGCCCAGCGCAACACTTGGAATACTTTCATCACCGTAAGCAAGGAAATACTTTTGGGTCAATTTATTAATTTATTTATTAACACATTGAATGCCAATCGCGTAGATCTACGCGAACCTATTTAAAGCCGCAGCGTGCCAGTCGCGTAGATCTACGCGAACCGCCGATTCCCATTGAAAGTGCCCCAGGTGCACTTTCCGATTTTTTTTGATCCATTTCCGTTTCCGGTTTCCGGTCGGAAACGGAATTATTCGGGTTCCGTTTTTTTCGATCGTATCCGCTTCCTGTCTGGGATCCTGTTTAAAACTCGATTTTCTCGGTTGTTGTTTTTCTCCTCGCTGATCACTGTTTAGTGTTGATCGGCTGTATCTTCAAGATGGCGGCACGGATTTGGAAACTATTTTCGCTGGCCGTTTCTCACGGATCCGCCGTGTGTTTAGAACCAAATGAACGCGCACTTTTAACTTATTTAGCGAGGTCTGTGGCGACATGAAAAAAACAAAAAAACAACAATAAAACGCTGGCACTGGTGAGTACATTATGAGATTAAACTCTGGCATGGAATGTGTTAAGTAGCCGTGTAATAAGCGGGATAATTGACGGGTAGCCCGTCATTATTGATAAATAAATTCTAACAGGGTGATTATGCACCGACGCGTACCCGTCAATTATCCCTTGCATAATAAACACAGAAGGTAAAATAACATATCATTGCTGTTCGGCAGAAACCTCTTATCTCAAATGTCTAACTTTTTGTGATTTTTTTCGCAAATCAGTGCCCTACTTCATCATACTTCAGCGTCACACATACAGTAAAAGCATCAAAAGCAGCAGATCCACAAGCTTGTGGATCTGCTGCTTTTGATGCTTTTGAATTTGAATCCTGAAATGTTTTGGACATATGAGGTTTCCTCCCGGCAGAGACGATATACTGTACAGTATGTAATACAAGTTAAGAAAACACAAACGGCTATGAAGACGTGACTAGATTTGAAGGCCTGAAAACAGACTTAGCCACTTTCACTAGCCGATCTAGCAGGCTCACAACAACATCTGCTACTGTATATACTTTTGCGCAACACTCTTGTACAACAAAGTAGGACAATCATTCATAAATAAAAACATAAGTTTAAATATGGAGATACAAGGTGTCTGCCCAACAGCAACAATATGTGCAAAGTACACAGTACAGAGTACAGTATGTGCAGGACAGGTTTGACCCAAATAAGAAAACATAAAAACGAATAAAAAGCTGTGTGTACACTAGTGTTGTGAGTCTATAGTTATTTACCGGTTGACCTGGCAGTCAGGTCCTTGCTCGTGGCTCTGATAGCCTGAGGAAACAACATCTCTCTGTGTGTGTCAACACAACACAGGCGCTTGCCTGACCGTGGCGGCACAAACGGGGCTTGTGTTTTTCCTTCAGTATCTGCTCAAACACCCTGACTGTTTATGAGTCTCCTCCTGCACGGACTGCTGCACGAATAGATAGATAGATAGATAGATAGATAGATAGATAGATAGATAGATAGATAGATAGATAGATAGATAGATAGATAGATGTGTGCATACAGCATGTTTTTTCCATCCAACTTAATTCTTTGTCTGTCTACATCTGTCTCTGACTCTGCCTTTGACTCGGTCTTTGTCTGTCCCTGTCTCTCCTGTCTGTCTCTGTGTGTCCCTGTTTCTCCTGTCTGTCTATGTGTGTCCCTGTCTGTCTCTTTGTGTCCCTGTCTGACCTGTCTGTCTCTGTGTGTCCCTGTCTGTCCCCAGGCATGTCCCTGTACTACTCCCAAGTGCGTAAGGCCCTGGACAGCATCCTCAGACACCTGGACAAGGAGGTGGGACGCTCCATGATGCTCACCAACGTCCAGATGCTCAACAAGGAGCCAGAGGACATGATCACGTATGTCTCAGTTACGACAAGGTTATGCCTGTGTGCCAGTGATCACCCCCCCTGTGCCAGTTTTGGCACTCGTGCCTACAAGGTTTTGCCTTCCCCCTGTCCTAAAACATCACACTCTCCTCTCTCCTCTCTCTCTCTCTCCCTCCATGGCTCCTCACATCACAGCGGAGAGAGGAAACCCAAGATCGATCTGTTCAGGACGTGCGTGGCGGCCATTCCTCGCATCCTCCCAGACGGCATGTCCAAGCCTGAGCTCATAGACCTGCTGTCACGGTGGGTGCCTGCGGTCTTCTTTACTGATGTTATGCCTCTTTTTATACTCACTCGACAGCAAGCACTGATCTGCAAGCCACTGTTAAAGGAGAATTCCGGACAAATTAAGTGTTATCTTTCATGTCTCGTTACTCACCTAGCGACGTAAAAAGTGGCGTTCTTTTTTTCCATATATTCCCCTGTCGTCATTTTTTAAACACCCTCCGTTGTTATAATGGGAGCGCGAGGGTTAGTGAAGTTCGTCTATTATAACCGACGCAATGGTTGGTTGCTTGTTTCCAGAATCTGGCAACACGAGTTGCCAGGTTCTGGAAAGAAACAAGCATTCAGTGTTAAATCGTTCGCCATTAACGGCAGGCTCGCAGGAATTTTCAGCGCATGTTTGACTATCATGAGACTCTACAATGAATCGTAGTAGAGAAAAAAATAACATTGCGTCTGTTATAATAGACGAACTTCACTAACCCTCGCGCTCCCATTATAACAACGGAGGGTGTTTAAAAAATGACGACAGGGGAATATATGGAAAAAAAGAACGCCACTTTTTACGTCGCTAGGTGAGTAACGAGACATGAAAGATAACACTTAATTTGTCCGGAATTCTCCTTTAAAACACCTTACCATTTTTGGGGGGTTTTGTTTGATTTTTTAACCTATCGACACGTTGTGAGCTTGTAGATCAGCTATTTGAACTATTTAAAAAAAAAAAAGTCAAAATAGTAAAAAAAAAAGAAATGCCTAAAAAGTTTAGGCATAAGGGGTAAGAATAGATATAGGGCCCTCTTAGCCAATCTGAAAGCTGAGCTTGTAATCTGCAATTTTTGGTGAATGTTGTCGCGCAGAATAGGGAGGGTAGGGTAGGGTTCAAGTGGTTCAAATACGTTTGTGTGATGTGATGTGTAGAGCTATACAGTACTACACAGACTCCATGATGCTATGATGTTGTTGATGATGATGATGACGATGTGTCTCTTTTTGTCTCTCCAGACTGACTGTCCACATGGACGACGAGCTCCGCCTCATTTCCCAGAATTCCCTGCAGAGCCTGCTTCTGGACTTCTCTGATTGGAGGGAAGACGTGCTGTTCGGTTACACACACTTCCTGCTGAGAGAGGTACGTCAAAGATATTCAATTATTAAAGATACTGCCATCCTAATTGAAGCCACTAGAGGCGAAATGGTACACAAATCCTACAAATGGTCTCCCAAGGGGGGCACCGTCTGATCTTGCGAACGTCCGATGTTTACCCCCGCGAGAGTGTGTCGCTGGGAGAGAGAAAGCTTGATAATAAAGTAGATCATCTCCTGATTTGTCTCTATTTTTGTTTATCTCAGGTCCAGGACACCCACCAGGGTTTGCAGGACGCCTCCGTCAAGCTGCTCCTCCAACTGCTGACCCAGTGGAGACTCACCCTGCAGTCTCAGGGCAAGGGCAGAGGAGGCACTGAGGTAAACCTTCATTTATATACAGTAGAACCTTTCACATGGATTCAAGTTCTCAGTCGCCATGATGACTGATTTCAGTCATTTGGATTCCATAGAAGTCGGCATGTATTTTATGGAAGCATGCCATGCACCCAATTTTTTTTTAAAGGGATAGTTCACCTAAAGAAAATACTTTTTTCTATCTATTAGTCACCCCATGACTTGAATTAATGGATATAATTTGATGACCAGCGGACCGGTAGACAGCGGTTCCGGTAGGAGATACAAAGGAGACTCTTTGTGTCTCCTACCGGAACCGCTGCGGGTCATCAAATTATTGCCTTAGGAATGCGACAAAAACACAAACATATCCATGAATTCAGGTCTCCATGGGGTGACTAATCCATAGAAAAAAAGTCATTTTGGGGGTGAACTATCTCTTTAACACGCAAGTTTGCATCCTTGGGAGAGACAACATGTCAGACATGTCAGAGAGACAACATGTCAGACATGTCAGAGAGACAACATGTCAGACATGTCAGAGAGACAACATGTCTCTCTGACATGAGAGACAACATGTCTCTCTGTCTCTGCCTATCTCTCACATTCTATTACTTCACCTCTTGTCTCTTTCGGGTCTCAAGCTGAACACGTTTTGGCAAACTCCTGGTCCTAAGACTGAAGTCTAGGCCCTTATTATCTGAGGATGTAAAGCCAGGTTTATACTGTATGTATAAGACCAGTTAAATGGTTCGTGGTGGCTCTGGATATTTATATTCATCCATCAGCTCGATCAAAGCTGTAATGATGCGGTGTGAGTGAGCCGCTGGAAATTGTCTGGAGGTGTTGAGCCAAGTCATGGCTCACAGCCTGTGAGACGTTCCAAATTGCACAGCGACTGTCTTCCTGTTATAAATGAGGCTTTAGACCCATTCAATCCAGGAACGCATCTGTGTCACTTTGGATTTCTTTGGCTATTCAAAAATAGCCACATCTCAAAATATTTTGTCCCAGGGACTCCAAGGAGCAAACACATTTTCACGATTTCTTTTTCAAAAATAGCAGATCTACAAACTCACAGCGTGGCACTCGGTGCCGCGCTGTGAGCTTGTATTATATGCTATTTTTCAATAGCAAAATAAATCTTAAAATGACTTGAGGCCAAATGAAACATTTCCCCAGGACTGGACAGGGTTAATTCACGTTGGCCATGTTTATTGCAACACCTCATTTTGTTCAATTACAGGTTTATGGTCCGCAAAGCAATCTGTAACTCTAAGCTGTGTGAAGATGGTTTATTGTTATTATTAATGTGTCATGTTTGTTTGTATTCAATCTAATTGCTGTCTGGTTCCTTTTATTCTCTTCACTGTCTGTCTCTCTCTCTCTCTCTCTCTCTCTCTCTCTCTCTCTCTCTCTCTCTCTCTCTCTCTCTCTCTCTCTCTCTCTCTCTCTCTCTCTCTCTCTCTCTTCCACAACATCCCTTCCTCCACCTCTCGACCCCATCTCTCCGTCCACCTATCCACATCACCAGACCAGTCCCAGACTGTCAGATCGTACCCCTCACTGTTCGGTGCTGCATGCGGTGGAGGGTCTGGCCTTGTTGCTGCTGTGTTCCTGTCAGACCAGCACCAGGAAGCTGGCTGTGGGGGTCCTCAGGGAGATCCGCTGTCTCTTCACCGCTCTGGGACACGCAGAGGTACCGTACCGGCCTACCGGCCCCCCCTCGCTCTCCTTTACCACAACACCTGCTCTGTTCTGTCAACACACTCTCACTCCCCAAACGGCATATATTGACTTCTTGGGACCAAGTTTATTATAGTTAACAAAAACTAACAAAATATTATGTTTTTAGGTCTAGCGCATAGTAACGGGGACAGACTCCCGCGTGTTACTCGGCTGATACCGACAATAAGCCATCTCCTGACCTACTTATTTATGTGTGTGTCCTCCAGGACGATGACAAACCAATGATAGAGGTGATGGACCAGCTGAGCCCAGCGGTGATGGACAGCTTTGTGCACGTGGCCCACTCTGACTCTGTGAGCACCTGGTTACTGTTACTGTTACTGTGTGTGTGTGTGTGTGTGTGTGTGTGTGTGTGTGTGTGTGTGTGTGTGTGTGTGTGTGTGTGTGTGTGTGTGTGTGTGTGTGTGTGTGTGTGTGTGTGTGTGTGTGTGTGTATTCTGGTTTTGTGTGTTTCTGGTGTAAATACATTAACCCCAGCATCCTTATTGTGGGGAAAATAGCAGATCGACAAGCTCGCAAAGGCTATTTTCAGCGAAAGCTTTCCCCACAATAACAGAAAACAGAAAAGACACTAGTATTGAGCCCTGAGGGATGGGGGTTAAGTGGTTAAAGGAGTAGTTCACCCCCAAAAATTACTTATTTTCTATCAATTATACACCCCATGAAGCCTTGAATTCATAGGAGATAGTAAAAGTTCACTCTTACAGTATGTTAAGTGTGTATAATATTTTTTTAAACTCCCCTCTCCTCTCCTCTCCTCCCCTCTCCTCTCCTCTCCTCTCCTCTCCTCTCCTCTCCTCTCCTCTCCTCTCCTCTCCTCTCCTCTCCTCTCCTCTCCTCTCCTCTCCTCTCCTCTCCTCCAGGCCACCCTGCCCATGAACCACCACGTGGACCTCCAGTGGTTGGTGGAGTGGACGGCCAGGCTGGTGAGCAGCGCGTACGACGTGAAGAGTCCCAGCCACGTGTGGATCTACGCCCAGTGCGTCAAGGACCCCTGGGTGCTGTGTCTGCACAGCTTCCTGCGCCAGGAGCACCTGCCCAAGCACTGCCCCACCGCCCTGGGCTACGCCTGGCCCTACGCCTTCACACGCCTCCAGCTGCTACTGCCCCTGGTGGATCCTAAGTACGACGCACACAACACATCAACAACCAAAACATTCAGTTTTTTTATTTTTTTATATAATTGACTAAAGTGACTAAAGTAGTAGTATATTTATTTCGGTCATGATTTTAACATAACAGTTGAACATACAGTACAATAAAGTAGGGATGGGACGATAATCGTTATTATCGTTTATCGTGATAAAAAAACACTCACAATAATCGCATCGCAGAGATTAAAATGTATCGTGAAATTGTCCTCCGTCATACACTGGGATCAATTCACCTTAGCCGAGCTGCTCTCATCCGGTACCACTTAAACCCTCTGGAATTGGTTAAACTCACCTGTAAAGAACGT
Organism: Gymnoscopelus braueri; assembly: GCF_963280865.1. Taxonomy (NCBI): domain Eukaryota; kingdom Metazoa; phylum Chordata; class Actinopteri; order Myctophiformes; family Myctophidae; genus Gymnoscopelus; species Gymnoscopelus braueri. The sequence goes on from NC_137609.1 coordinate 40,911,050, forward strand.
ACCTTACAGTCTTTTTTTCGCTCTCTAAATCTCTTTGCCAAAAATAGCCGATCTACAAGCTCACAGTTGCGACGCGTTGTGAGCTTGTAGATCTGCTATTTTTGGCAAATGTTCCACTCCAAACTATGGATGCATGGTGTTCAAGTGTTGAACACCACGAAAGTGGCATTTTTTAAGCATATTATTTGGATAAATCGATCAATTATTTTGCTCACAATAATCGTGACATGAAATTTTCGTATCTTCCCATCCCTTCAATGAAGGCAACAAGATAACTATTGGCCAAGGGTGTTGTCCACTGAAGGCAGGGAAATAATTATTTTAGGCAAAAGATGGCGATGCACTCTAGGGTATAGCATCAGAAGACTGGTGTACCTTGGCAGAAGACTGGTGTAGTTAGGAATTATGCCATCAGTGATTCTCGTGACACTGAAACTCACCTGACTGTGTCATGAAGTGAGGTATTTATCCCCGCCCAGAAAAAACATCTCTCAGCAGGAAATGCCCCCAAACAGGGCATTTCCTGTTTACGGGCTCTTTTAAGATTTTACTGATCACTTTTAAAGGCCTGCATGGACAGGCTCCCAGTTACACTTCGGATGTGCTGGTCCCTTATAAGCCTCTGCAGCCTTAGATCCTCAGGGAGGGCCCTCCTGGTTGTTCCTGAAACTCACCTCATTACCCGGGGCGATCAGGCTTTTAAAGTTTTTACGGTTCGGTCACCTAGACTTTGGAAACGCTCTACCTGAGGAGCTACAGCTAGCATAGCAACATCACAGTGCCTTCTTTCAAATCGCTTCTGAAAACATACCTCTATGTCAAGTGTGGTTTTTTTTCTCAAATGTTTTTGCCTTTGACAGCTCTAATTTTAAATTGGTTTATCTGTTTGATATTATTATTGTTGTATTCAGATTTTTGTTTGCTTCTTTTTAACTTTGCTCTGTAAAGCACTTTGTAACTTTGTTTGGAAAAGCGCTACAGCACTATTCATTATCATTATCATTATCGTTATAAAATACAACACAGGAACCAAAAGACAATTTTATTTTTGACCAGCCGCGACAGCGTGGCTGGTACTGTTCTCACCTTGTGAGTCTGTGTGTGTGTGTGTGCTGTTTATGTCTGTGGACAGATTTTGTCACCGCGATAGCGTGATAGCGGTCGCAACCATGCAAGATGCAGTCACGAAACTTTACAGGTGTGTAGTTAATGATTTAATGGGCGAGTTCGAAGCTGGGTGTGGTCCGAGCAAGGGCGCCAGAAGTAGTGGTGGGGTCAACAGACACTGGCTAGCCCGTTCGTTTCCATTAGCATTGCTACAACATGCTAACAAGTTTCCTGTGGACATTTCTCAGTAACCGTAGTGAAAAGAACAACGGAAATGGAGACTCCTAGAGGCTGTGTCCTGTCGTGTATGTCGACAAGCCTTTTCCTTGCTTTTAAGGTGTTGCATGGGTGAACTGTGCACTGCTTAATAGCTTTTAACCACATGAACCCCTAGCGTTGTTACTCTGGGCCGCACTTTTGCTGAAGATTGAAGATCTCCAAGCTCTACAATGGATCATAGTGTGACGCGTTGTGTTAGGTTTAAGGTCTACAAATTTTGGCGAGGAGATTTGTTTTATAGGGAAAAAAGGATGGGTCCTATTATAGACCCTTGGGGGATTCCAGTCAATGATGCTTTGCTGCATTTGAGGAGCTACCATTCCTTTTGTCACTTTTTTGGGGACCAGTTTGGAAGCACTGCGGTCAGTAACCGTAGTGAAAAAATGGGTTTTCAACTTCACCAGTACCTCAAAAACGTAACCCAGAAGTTCATATTTTATTCACAAAATGATTTTATTTGAGAAGAAATTGGCGAGCAAATCCGCAATGGATAGTGAGCATTTCCATCGCAGAAGTATAAACCTATTTGTGTGTGTGTGTGTGTGTGTGTGTGTGTGTGTGTGTGTGTTCTCCGCAGCAGTCCCGTTAACGCTAAGAAGACGAGCACGGCGGGCTCCAGTGACAGTTACGTGCCGCTGTGGAGGAACTACCTGATCCTGTGTCTGGGTGTGGCCAAGCCCAGCATCATGTCACCTGGTCACCTGCGAGCCTCCACGCCCGAGATCACCGCCACCACGCCCGATGGCAGCGTCACCTATGACAACAAGGTGCCTGTGTCACACACACACACACACACCCACACACACACACACACACACACACACACACACACACACACACACACACACACACACACACACACGTGCGCGCACACTAGAGCTGGGATCGGGTCAAACTTTTATGTCCGTAGACCGACAGCGTAGTGCCCAAGGCCGACTCACTCGGACCCGACCATTAATTACTAATATGCCTCCGACCCAAGCCCGAGCTGACACAGCTGCGTGGTCAGGAAAACGCGTTATCATGTAAATAGCCTGACACAGAGACAAACAGTGCAGCAGTAGCCTGTCGTTTTTACATTATTTTTACACAATATGAACCACACGACTGACCCGATTCCAATCCCGACCATCAATTATAAAAATGCGTCCGACCTGTGCCCGGCCCGTCGGGTTTCGGGCAGGTGTCCCACCTCTAGTGCACACAGGCACACGCACATACGCACGCACACACACACACACACACACACACACACACACACACACACACACACACACACACACACACACACACACACACACACACACACAGAAGTAGTAGTAGTAAGGTGAGTTTATTTGTATAACACATTTCAACAACAAGGCAATTCAAAGTGCTTCACTCAAAACATTCAGACACATTATAAAAGGCCTTTAAATACAATAAATATAGTTAATTTATTACAGTAATATTTGTATGTAATATTTGTTCATGTGTTAACCACTTACATGTAAGCCCCGTTTTGACAGTATTTGACATTATGACTTGGCCCAAAATAGGACAGACGCAGGACCAAACGGTTCCTGGGAGTAGCACCTGTACAACTCAGCTGCCCTTTATTGTCCACAACCATGTCCTTGGTTGTTGGTCCATGGCATTCCAGAGAGAATGTGCACCAAATTGTGTGTGAAGTGGTAGCGAGAAAAGTGTGTTTTGAAGAAAATGCTAAACGGCCTTTAGTTGCATAATGATCCAAATTTGATTATACAACCTGTATGGTTCAAGAGTTACATGGCAAAACGTGAAGCCCTAGAATTTGACAAATTTGGTGTGGGAATGTTTGCTGTATGTTTTGTGGACAGGTGATTGGTACACCGTCAGTAGTATACCTGGAAAGGTGCACTCTGTGGAGCGCATATCTCCGCCAGGCCAGATGGAACTCCATATTTGGACAGGACTGATGTCATCAACGTGACGTCAGTATTTGGAGGCCGCTGTACCCAATATAAGGGTTGTGCAATTAAATTTTACAGAGCAACACTCGGAATAACTGTGTTTGTATGAAATGTTGATGTGCACCGTGTCTCTGAAAGGAGGACCAATAGATGTTGGTCACGTGGCAGTTCCAGTGGGACTGGAGGTGTACCATATCGTAAGGTTCCGTAACAGGACCGACAGTGATCAGATGGGTGTGCACATCTTCAACACAGTGTCTTTGCGCTGGCTGCACCCGCTCCCAGTGACACCCGGGAGAGGAGAATGTTCCTTTATAGTGCCTTCCATTCACTTTCACACAGCTGTGCTGAGAGAAGAGAGAGACGTCATCTACATCTGGGGTGGGCGTATTTCTGAAACGGAGTTCAGCAACGTGCTTTACGCATTTGATGTTGACAACCACACATGGTTCAAGCCAATGGTTTCTGGGACCGTTCCAGAGGCGAGGTGCCTCCACTCGGCCTGTGTCTTGGGGAAGGTCATGTATATCTATGGAGGACTTTATCCGTTTGGAATGGATAATGACATGTACAAGTTGGACACCACCACAATGGTCTGGTCTTTAATGAAAACCAGAGGTACTGCGCCACCTGCTCCACTATATCACTCTGCCACCATCATCGGGACAAAGATGTTTGTATTTGGGGGCCAAGGACATCAAGGGTACCACAACAATAAATATCAGTGTGTTTGACACGGAGACTGACTGCTGGCTGAGCACACCCTCTGCACAGCTTCTTCCAGAGGGACGCTGGGGTCATTCAGCCTTTACCTACAATGGAGAGCTGTACATATTTGGTGGTGACGCCCAGCTAGCCTTAACTGATATGTGGAAATTCAATCCAAAGACCTTCTCCTGGAAGACGGTTGAGCTCAAGTTGAAAGGTGCTTGTACTAGTTGTATGCACAAGGCCTGTTGTATGGTGGGAGATCGTGTCATCCTCTGTGGAGGATTCAAAGCCAACGATTCAGTGGATGATCCCAAATACATAGCCGTTGTACATATTAGACTTCTGTCCTAGTCTGAAGACGTTAAGCAAGCTAGCAGTTGTTCTGTACGGTCTGGATCGGGCTGGACTCCCACATAACATCAGGTGTGAACTGGCAACCATGACTCAACAGCAACAGGCAAGATGAATGTGCTCGGTGTCAGCACGTTTCAGTGGATGGTGAACACAAGATTAGATGATGATGCTATGGACCTGCACATCTTAGGTATCCTCTAGTCTTAAGACATTATGCAAGCTAGCAGTTATTCAGTACAACATCAAGTTGGAACTGGCAGCCATGACTACCGACAGCAATGGAAAAAATAACAGTGGATGCCACATTAATAAGGCTATAGTATAGTACTTCCTGTCTCTCTGTTCACTGTCCTTAGTGTCCTATCAAAAATACAACAGAAATGAAAATGGAAAAGAACAAGACCAGGAGACCTGGTTCTGCCAGACCCAGAATAAGTACTTTATAAGATCAGAGCACTACGTCACGGCTAAGCCGGACTTCACATGACGTGTCAGCCTGTGTCTATGCCCATGTATGGATGAAAGAGGGACAAAAGATGGACAGACATTTATCCCCATATATGGACGAAATAGGGACAAAGCCTCATGTAGGCCGACCTAGCCTGGTAAACCCTCCCTCCGGAAATCTCATTTCTATTTGATTCCAGGAGTGAGTCTGGCCTGATAGCCCATTCTGCAATATTGGCTGTGGGCTGGAGTTGGGCGGGAGTAATAACGTTGACTGACAACCCCTTCAGCCAGATAATTTTCCCCCTTCAGCCAATCAGCAGTTCACCAGTCTAATGTGACGCAACGGGACTTTTGAGACGGCCAATGCCCAAAATGGGTTGCCTTATTCGGATACATGGGTGTCACTGCCCGCCCCTACCGGTTCTCTAAATTTGTATTTTTAAATAGGCTTTGTCATGATTAATTTACCACATATATGAAGTTAAACAACTAAATTCTATCCAAACGATTTCTTATAAGTAAATTCCGTGCCTCAAAATAGAAGTTAGAGAGCTTTTTGAAGTAAAAGAATAGTGGAGAATATAGCGGACAAGAAAAAGATGGCTGCCGTTCGTGTTTTGGGCTCACTCGAACTCGCCACCTGATTGGCCAACTGCCGCTGTCAATCACAGAACGATGTGCGACGACGCTGATAGGCTCGGTTATTCCACTAGAAACCCCCACAATGGGCTATCAGGCCAGACTCACTCCTGGAATCAAATAGAAATGAGATTTCCGGAGGGAGGGTTTACCAGGCTAAGGCCGACCCTCTGGGTCTGGCAAACAAAAAGGAAATATCTTTACAAAAAATATATATAATTATAATAAAACACACATAATAATAAAACACATGCCCATATATGGGCATAAAAGGGACAAGGACTGACGGATACAGAGGGAGTGTGGTGCCCGCCATCGAGTAGTTCGGATATCCAGTTGTCCAGAACCGCCGATCCAACCAATATGGCCATATATGGGAATTCCAATATATGGGCATATATAGAGTTATAATATATCTAGAGGGCGGACTGCCCCGCCCCCAGCTATTCATTTCAATGAAAGTTGCTCAGTGGCGTTTTGAAGCACCCGGAAGTCTGCCGGAAGTACCAATATTGGGTCGTGAGCAGGCGCAGTAGCATTTTAAATGCGGAAGTAGTGCATTCTCAGATTTGACCACCCGGCAGCTTCACTGTTCTACCGCGGCTCTGGGGGCTTGGCATATACTGATGACATCAGGGATCTCCATATATGGGCATAAAAGGGACACCTGTAGACAGACAGAAACAGATATCTCCATATATGGGCACAAAAGGAACACAGACAGACAGACGGGTACATCGGGTAGGGGGCTACATACTGTGGGTGCCTCGGGGATAAAGCACCCAGGTGAAATGAGGAGCACCCACTGGGTGCTGGTAAAAAATAAATAATAATAATAATAATTCTATTTTTTTTTCCGAAATCAGATCGCCTGGTTCAGATCGCCACTAAATAAACCGAATTAACCGAAATAAAGTTACAAAACCCCCCCAAAAAAGTAAATTATCCGGCCAAAACCCGCGAAATTTGCATGTGTACCAGGTTGCGCACCCAGTAGAGCTTATAAATATCGGCGCCCTTGGGTACTGTGACAAAGCTCCCGACACTATGACACTATGACACTATGACGTATCGACCGGACATTTTGTTAGATTTTTAAACTTTTGATTTTTTTTTTAGATGTAGAAGTAAAAGGAAAAGTAGGAAAGGTTAGAAAACAAACGGTTATAATAATGTTATTATAATTACTGTATGTTTTAGGTGATCGGCACACCGTCAGTGGCCTGGTTGTTGAAGCAGCTGGTTCCTCTGATGAGAGCAGAGAGTCTGGAGATCACAGAGTCTCTGGTCCTCGGGTTGGGACGCACCAACGCTCTGGTCTTCAGGTACTGGAACACACACACACACACACACACACACACACACACACACACACACACACACACACACACACACACACACACACACACACACACACACACACACACACACACACACACACACACGTTATAGGTGAGTGATTAGGATTTGGGTTAAGTACACTGTACATGTACTGTAACATAATTATACATCTTGATGTTGAAGTTGTTAATTTCAGAGCTGTACACCTGTACTTTAACACTGCTATTGCAACGCTAAAGAACTAAACACAAACTAAGTATAATAACTTGACGAGCAAGTCATCCAAATTTACACTTAAAGCATTACCATAATCACTTAAAGGAGTATTTCACTTTCAAAAAAACTTTGGGTCATTTTAACTTCTACTCAGGCTTTTGTGAGCCCTCCAGACCGTTTTTAAGTTGCTTGATTCATTATTTAGATATTTGATATTAATTTTATCAGACACGCCCCCTTCCTATACAAACCCATTATAACTTAAAACTCAATTTTTAACATGTTAGATTCATCAAAAACACCCGTCCTTGGTTCTGGTGACTCACCCTGCCCTCCTAATACGCGAGGGGGCTGTGTTCTTTCGATTACTTTTTTCATTTTGAAAATTAAAAAAACGAAATACGATAAAAAAAATCGAAAAAACACGGCCCCCTCGCGTATTAGGAGGGCAGGGTGAGTCACCAGAACCAAGGACGGGTGTTTTTGATGAATCTAACATGTTAAAAATGGAGTTTGAAGTTATAATGGGTTTGTATAGGAAGGGGGCGTGTCTGATAAAATGAATATTAAATATCTAAATAATGAATCAAGCAACTTAAAAACGGTCTGGGGGGCTCACAAAAGCCTGAGTAGACGATAAAATGACCCAAAGTTTTTTTTTTAAGTGAAATATCCCTTTAAGGCCTATATACAGTAGATGGTCTACAAGATTGTAGATCTTCTACAAGATTGTAGATCTGCTATTATTGAACGTTTGAATGTATGGAATTTCTTTTCTTTTTTTTGTTGTTGTTGAAAGGATTAGTTTATAACCACTTCAGCCCTATTTTATACATAGGCTATTTGAGTATATTTTAAGTATATTTTGATGCCAATACGTTTGTACATTTACTCAAGTAACATTTTGAACACAGGCCTTTTACAGAGTATTTCTACATTGCGGTATACTGTATTCATACTTTTACTCAAGTAAAAACATTTTGCACTTTTTCCCCCACTGCTTGTTTTGGACTCAGTCCCGGGTCGTGACATTGTGATTAAGTATGCCGGTTTGATCAGAACAAGTGGAACCTGTAAAGCCCTATAGGGAAGAAGAAGTTGGCATGATTCATGGTTTAAATTCGAGACTGAGAGGAAAGCGGCAGGTTGAACCTTCGTCCTCCTGACCTTTTCTATTGGTTCTTTTTGTCAAAAACGCACAATTCATCATTCTATTTATATTCACACTCTCCCCCATCTCTTTATTTTTCCCACGAGTTCCTCCTCCGTCTGTCTGTCTGGCACATTCCTCTCATAGCTGAGATGACTGCCGTTCTTCCCTGACAGGCGGAGAGGAGAGAAAAATACCGCTTAGTGATGGAGAAAAGAACATTCTGCGGGTTGGGGTTGGAGGGGTTGGGATTATGTGGCTTTGAAAAGTAAAGAAGTTCCTTTGTTGAGGCGGTGATGTTTCATTTTGTCAGAGTTGGGTTTTTTATTTTTAACGAGCCGGTGTTTTGTGAAGAGGGAGGTCATTGTTATCAGAGGGATTAAGGCTAGACAAGGGCAGGTGTATGGATGATTCTTACCTATTGTTTGTCTAATGTTTACAGTTGTCGGAGGATTAGGAGGTTTAATAGGGCATGCGGTCGTCTGAAATGCGAGCTGCAAAGAGATAGAAAAAACGTTTAGCCCCTGGCATTCTGCTCCATTAGCCGTTTTTAACCTGTTTGTAACCATGTGATCGATTCATGAGTTCGCGAGTCTGAGACGCCACCCGGGCCAACATGAGAACATTTTCACGTGTCACCTGTGGTCTGCAGTACTTTAAAAACGGATTCAAGCGTTTCTTTTCCTTTTTATGCGTATGGTTTACGCCGTAAACCATTCATACTGTATGTTGTGCAGTCAGTGGTGCAAAGCTATACACGGCCAATTAACGCATTGTGATCGGAACGTGTGACTATTATACTCCATCACTCGTCAGTGTCGCTTATCAGAATCAGAATCAACTTGGTTGACACATTGCACGATTACATATGTGTGAGTGGGTTCATTTATGTTTTTTCCTTAGCGTGTAGATCGGGTAGATCGGGTTTTTTAAGTAGTTTGGTCCCCAGGATCCCCTCATTTTTGTTAGTTTTTTCCGATAGCAGGGTTGTGTGTATTATGATATATATATATATATATATATATATATATATATATATATATATATATATATATATATATATATATATATATATACACACACTGTACCATACTATTATTTGATGCCTTCTTTCCTGCTGTGTGTTTCATAGAGAGCTAGTGGAGGAGCTACATCCACTGATGAAGGAAGCACTGGAACGGAGACCGGAGGTACGTAAACACACTGCACGAAAGACACCAAAAACACAGAAACACTGAGAGGTTCTCTCTGTCACACAAACATAGAGTGACCAGACGTCCCGGTTTGTCCGGGACTGTCCCCGTTTTAAAGTTCCGGCAAATTAGCCTGGCATTGGCCAGACTGATAACGGACAGCAGTTGAAACGCAGTCACTGGTTGGCCCGATCATTTTCTGATTTCTCATACTCGCTCCCTATGGGCCGAAGTCCAGACTGATACCGGGGAGGAACGTGAGAGTGAATCCATGTTATCGGTCTGGCCAGTGGTGGAAAGTAACTAAGTAGATGTACAGTGGTAGCCAGTTGAGATCATCACATTGGGTACCCACTAGATCAGTACCTCTCAGGTACCCATCAAAGCCACACCCCTCTGGGGGGGTGGTTTTGCCTTGGAGGGAGGAGTTTAGCATTATTTTTTTTCCCACCGTGCAATACAGTAAGTGGACAGTAGATGGCAGGGCCGAGCAACTATTGGTTGCAACTATTGGTTGTTGTTTACAAGTAGAATTTAGGCTTCTACTTGTTGTACTGTAGAAGCCTACTATAGCAGTAATTATACTTTAAATAGTGTAATTTCTATGAGGTGTCCATAACACCATACAGACAATTTAGGCTATTCTAAACCAAGTCCAATAATGGCTCAAAATATATGGCTGAAGTGGTTAGTGTGTTCTGTGATTTTAATCAAAATCTAAGTGACTAGTAACCAAAGTTTTCAAATAATTGAGGAAGAGGGAGAGGGAGGGAGAGCGAAAGAGGTACTGAACTTAAGTACAATTTTGAGGTATTTGTACTTTACTTGAGTATTTCCAATAGCCAATACTTCTACTTTCACTCCACTACATCTCAGAGGCAAATATTGTATTTTTACTCCACTACAATTATTTGAAAACTTTAGTTACTAGTTACTTTCCAGATATAAATTATTACATTATAAAACATACATTAACCACTTTAGCCCTATTTTATACATAAGGCTATTTGAAAATAGCCGATCTACAAGCTCACAACGCGTCGCATTGTGACGCGTTGTGAGCTTGTAGATCTGCTATTTTCAAACATTTAGTACTTTTACTTTTGGTACATTAAGTACATTTTGATGCCAACACTTTTGTACTTTTACTCAAGTACATTTTTAAATTCCGGACTTTTACTTGTAACAGAGTATTTCTAAATTACAGTATTGGTACTTTTACTTAAGTAAAACATTTGAGTACTTTTTTCCACCACTGAGTCTGGCCACTGCCAGGCTACCGGCAAATACCTGTACAACACAAAAATGTCCTGGTTTTCAACATTCACTACCAAAAAGTCCTGGTTTTCACCAGGTTTAAACGTTGATACAACTTAATACTCCAAAAAAAAAAAAAAAATTGACTTTTGAATCAACTCTTAACCCCCCATGTCTCTGTCCTAGGCCTCTACGAGCTCATAATACGTCACTTTGCGATGCGCTGTGAGTCCCATTTCACGAAATCTCGTCTAGCGAGTCTTCCGGTGGGGCGCATTCAAGACAATCACGTTGCATAGTGTTCTGTCACTATGAACGTCAGATCTCACACAAAAAAAAAAAAGCGAATAAAATACACGATTTAGCGCGAGGCCCATAGGCACACTTTTTTTTTTTTTTTTTAAGATATTATTTGGGGCTTTTTCTGCCTTTATTGATAGGAAAGTAGGCTGACAGGAAATGGGGAGAGAGAGATGGGGGGGGTGACACACAGCAAAGGTCATCGGGATCGCGAGTCGAACCCGCGACACGCTGTAAAGCTGGATTACCAGCCTATATGGTATGCGCCTGGACCGCTAGGCCAGCGGGCGCCCCCCAGGCACGCGTTTTTAGCTGTGGTGTACCCGGGATGGAGTTATGACATTCTTCAACTGTACCACTCATAGAAAAGGTTAAAAGAAACGTGGGGTAAAATACCCCTTAAAATCAAACATTTCAACCATTCAATCTTCATAATACCGGTAACGATTGTATGTATCAAAACATTGTTATGTCTGAAAAGGTGTCATATAATTCCATGAGGGATGGGCCATGATGTGACATGACACTTAAATAAAATCATTCATTCACTCATTCATTCATTCATCCATTCATCCATTCATTCATTCATTCATTCATTCATTCATTCATTCATTCATTCATTCATTCATTCATTGCATGCATGCATTCATTCATTCATAGAAGGGACCCCTACAGGTCTGTGTGGTGTGATGTGTACACCCTCAGAGCTTTACCGTGTGCGTTTGATGTGTCATTAAACATCAGTGTCTCTGTCTCACCAGAACAAGAAGCGGCGAGAGAGGAGGGACCTGCTCCGGCTGCAGCTCCTCAGGATCTTTGAACTGCTGGCTGATGCTGGAGTCATCAGTGACAGGTAACACACGCACGCACGCACGCACGCACGCACGCACGCACGCACGCACGCACGCACGCACGCACGCACGCACGCACGCACGCCCACACGCGCACGCACACACACATGCTCGGGTGGGTCCTAGCCATGGTTGTGTTTCTGTGCTCTACAGTTGGAGCGTGACTCGCTGGCTCTAGTAGCTCTGTTCCCGTCAAGGAGGAGTCAGAGCTTCATGGTTGTGTTTCTGTGCGCTACGCCAGTGTTGATTTCGTCGACTAAAACTATGACGAAAAAATGTCCGTCCACTACCTCTTTTCACTGACGAAAACTAAATAAAAACTAAGCTATGATGACTAAAACTATGACTAAATATATTGACAATTTCGTCAACAAAGAAGAACTAGACTAAAATGTTAGGGAGGGACTAGTGGAGAAGACAAGTCATTTTATGTTTGGTTGCGCTTAGGGTGTTGTGCTCTGAAAATAGCAGATCTACAAGCTCACAACGCGCCGCAGCGCGACGCGTTGTGAGCTTGTAGATCTGCTATTTTCAGCATGCAACCAAGTGTAAAATCGGGCATTATGACGCCATCAAGGCACCGCCAAAATACATTTTAGTCGACTAAATCAACTATAGATTTAGTCGACTAAAATTAGACAAAAACCAAAAAAAATCTGATGATTAAAATATGATCAAAACTGCTCTACACAGTACTAGAGGAGTCAGAGCTTCATGCTTGTGTTTCTGTGCTCTACTCTACCACTACAGTACTAACGGGGCATTGGAGCGTGACTCCCTGGCTCTGGGGGCTCTGTTCCTGGAGTACGTGGACCTGACCCGCATGCTGCTGGAGGCCGAGAACGAGAAGGAGCTGGACGTTCTGAAGGACATCAGGGCCCACTTCAGTGGCATGGTGGCCAACCTCATCCAGTGTGTCCCTAGTAAGATCATCATGGTTCCCGTAATGCATTGGTTCTCAAAGTGGGGTCCGGGGACCCCCAGGGGTCCTTGGGAGGGTTCCAGGGGGTCCCCAGCAGAATGTGTTAATATAGCCCCACAAACATTTTAACCACTTTAACTTTTATACTTATGGCTATTCAAAAATAGCAGATCTACAAGCTCATAGCGCGGCACCGAGTGCCGCGCTATGAGCTTGTAGATCTGCTATTTTTGAAAAATCTTGAAAATATGTGCAAACCTTTTGAATATATTTATATTTTTAAGCGAACATTTGTAACTCAAATATTTGCTTCTGGGGTTCCGTGGAACAAAACTATTTGAAATGGGGGTCCGCGACAAGATGCATATTATTTTGGGGGTCCTTGACATGAAAAGGTTTGAGAACCACTGTCGTAATGGAAGGAAAATATCGTTGCTGTAGGGGCAGAAACCTCTTATCTCCATATTTGTACTTTTTGTATTTTTTTCGTAAAATGTATGCCCTACTTGATCATACCACAGCGTCACACAAAAGTATAAAAAGTAGCAGATCTACAAGCTCGAAATGCGGCTCAAAGCGACACGTTTTGAGCTTGCAGATCTGCTTTGAATTTGAATCCTGAAAAGTTAACAGTTTTGTACGTAATATAAGGTTTCCACCTGACAGTGACGATATGTAGTATTGCTATGGGGCAGACATCTCGTATCTCAAATGTTTCAACTTTTTTCATGAATGAATGCCTACTTTGTCATACAAGAGTGTCGCGTAAAAGTTGCAAACATATTTAAATATATTTTCTCTAATTTAGAACGATTTAGGAAGTTAAAGTCGTTACGTCTGTCTGTGGGTTTTATAAATATTTAACCAATGAAAAGTATTAACAAGCAAACTTGTAATTAAATAATAACTACATTGGAACCACTGGAACACAGGTTTTTTTTCCCCATTTCCTGACAGCAACGATATACAGTATTTCAAATGTATTTCACATTTATACTTCAAAATATATTTAGAAAATGGCCACAAAACCTGTCTGTCTGTCTGTCTGTCTGTCTGTCTGTCTGTCTGTCTGTCTGTCTGTCTGTCTGTCTGTCTGTCTGTCTTCAGTCCACCATAGGCGTTTCCTGTTCCCCCAGCAGTCTCTAAGGCACCACCTCTTCATTCTGTTCAGCCAATGGGCCGGTCCCTTCAGCGTCATGTTCACGCCCCTCGATCGCTACAGCGACCGCAACCACCAGATCACCAGATACCAGTACTGTGCTCTGAAGGTAAACAAACAGATCACAATCTATGTTGATTTTGTGATGAAAAATGTTCGCCGACTACCTTTTTGCACTGACGAAAACTAAATAAAAACTAAGCTATGATGACTAAAATTAAGACTAAATATATTGACAATTTCATCAACAAATAAAAACTAGACTGAAATGTTAGTGAGGGACTAGTGGAGAAGAGATCCAGGAGAATTAAAGACTAAAGAATAAAGTTATTTTATGTTTGGCTGCGCTCGGTTGTTGCGCTCTGAAAATAGACGATCTGCAAGATCGGCTATTTTCAGCATGCAACTAGTTAACAACAAGTAGGCCAGGCAGAGAGGATGGAAACACTACCCATCCTTTCTGCCTGGCCTACTTGTTGTTAACTAGTTGTACGAACGCTTGTTTTATTGTTTTATTGGATCTTGTTCAGTCGATACACTTATTTGTTTTAGCTCGTGCTCATTTGATTTAGCTATTTTTGTCTCAGCTGGTTAAGGAAATAGGTAGCTGATATAATGCACTTTTACCTTAGCGCTAGACTCTTGGTTGCTTGTTTTTGCAGAAAATGCACTTAAGACTTCTGGTGATTAGTAGTTTTCGTTCCCTACCTATGTTGAATGCACTTATTGTAAGTCGCTTTGGATAAAAGCGTCTGCTAAATGACTGTAATGTAATGTAATGTAATGTAATGCAACCAGGTGTGAAATCAGCCATTACGACGCCATCAAGGCACCGCCAAAATACATTTTAGTCGACTAAATCAACTGTAGATTTAGTCAACTAAGATCTTATGATATTTACTCGACTAAAACTAGACAAAAACTAAAACATTTCAGATGACTAAAATATGACTAAAACTAAATCAAAATCTGACCGAAACGTCACTTTATTTCACCATGAAATGGCCTGTCACACCCGTCTTCAGCCCTAGTAAGCCTTGAGCCTCATGGCACAAACGTCCCTACCTCTTTCATATGTAAAAACTCCCATTGCTGTGAGGTCAACTGAATCAGAGGCCAAGTCTTTTTTAGCTGCCATGCAAAGACGCGCTGGAGCGCTGCTGCTGCTCTTCCCAGTGCCCAAGCATCGCGCTTTAGAGCTGGAGCCACCTGCCATTTAGTTTTTTGGGTGCGGCGCCCTGGGCGCTTCACGCAGACATAGTAGTTCAACCTTTGGAGATGAGCGCTGCTCTTTTGATCCTTCTCCTGTCTTAGCAACCAGGTTAATTTACGACCTGTATTGAATCCATGTTTGCATAGTTACAGCTAAGCTATTTGTGCTAAGTTGTCATCTGCGTAGATGACAGGACATAAAACACAGCAACGGTGTCAAACGTCGTGCAGGGTGTCAATAAACGTTGCATGTGAGCGCTAGCGGCTATGGACACGATATCCAAAGCCCCCCTCAGCTCATATTACCCTTTCTGTGGACTTTTTAACTTTTAACTGACTAAACATCAGTGGTGGAAAGTAACTAACTACATTTACTCAAGTACTGTACTTGAGTCCAATTTTGAGGTACTTTTACTTTACTGGAGTATTTCCAAATTGCAGAACTTTTACTTCTACTCCACTAAATTTCGGCCATTTGAAAATAGCCGATCTACAAGCTCACAATGCGTCGCATTGTGAGCTTGTAGACCGGCTATTTTCAAAGGATTTTTAAACATTTTATCCATTAGAAAACTTGTGAAATGGGACATTCTGATGCCAATACTTTTTGTACTTTTACTCAAGTAAATTTTGAATTCCGGACTTTTACTTGTAACAGAGTATTTCTACATTGCAGTATTGATACGTTTACAACGTTTTCCACCACTGTCTCTGTGTGTGTGTGTGTGTGTGTGTGTGTGTGTGTGTGTGTGTGTGTGTGTGTGTGTGTGTGTGTGCGTGTGCGTGTTTTAGGCCATGTCAGCGGTCCTGTGTTGTGGGCCAGTGTTCGACAACGTGGGACTGTCCACTGATGGCTATCTGTACAAGTGGCTGGACAACATCCTGGCCTGCCACGACCTCCGGGTACGTTCAACTTTAACTACATTACTTTAAGTACCGCACTTAACCACTTAAACCCCATATGGTTGACCGGTGTCCCTCAGGGCTCTATGCAAGTGTCTTTTCTGTTTTCTCCAGTGGTGGAAAGTAACTAAGTACATTTACTTAAGTACTGTACTAAACTACATTACTTTAAGTACCGCACTTAGCCACTTGAACCCCATTATGGTTGACCAGTGTCCCCCCAGGGCTCTATACTAGTGTATTTTCTGTTTTCTGTTATTGTGGGGAAAGCTTTTGCTGAAAATAGCTACATTATGATCCTAGATTACTGTCTCTATGCATTTGATGTATTACCTATTACCACATTTTTTAACTCTGTAACAACTTCTGGGGGGGTCCCTGGAACAAAAATATTTTGAGATGGGGGTCCATGGTAACCTCACTCCGTCAAATGGAAGAAGCTTGCGACACACATTTTACAGCGTACTTGCATCTGAGACTCCGGGCGCAGAATCGATGACAGACGGAGTTTAATTTTTTCAAGCTACTAGGCAGGTGATTGGATGATCCCGCCCCTAGCAGCCGCTGATTGGTTCGGACACGCAGTGTTCGGGCAGCCTTACTCCCTACGCAATCCCAGACCTCCCTGAAATCAAATGCAAATGAGATTTCCGGAGGGAGGGGGTTTACCAGGCTAGGTCCATGGCCAAATACATTAAAAAAAACTGTTAGGATTTAGAAGAAATTTGTAGAATCCCCCAGAAGCAAAGATTTTAGTAAAAAAAAATTGAAAATATATATTCAAAGATTTGCAAACATTTTCCAAGATTTCCCCCCCCAAAAATCAGATATACAAGCTTGTATATCTGCTATTTTTTAATAGCCCAAAGAAATCTAAAAATGACAGAGATGCGTTCCCGGTCTTAACACATTTACCCCAAAGACGGATATATCCGTCATTAAAAATAAATAAAATAACAATATTTTTTTGGGGGGAAAAACATCCAGAACCCAGCAAAACATGCTATTTTCAACTGGGTATAACAAGAGAACGGGAGGTCGCGATGACATCATTTTTTTCACAGAAGCACAGTGATTTCCTCCGTGATTAGCAACCATCAGGGGATCGATCATACTGGAGATAAATATTCTGTGGTTCTTGAAACATTTGGCAGGTAGCCAGCAATCTAATGCTGGCTACCTGCCAGCATTAGAAAGCCCCTGGCAGTGAATGTGTAAATGGATTAAGAGCGTCTGCTTTAATGTCTAAATGGTAACTTGCAGTGGTGTAAAGTAACTAAGTACATTTACTTAAGTACTGTACTTAAGTACACTTTTGAGGTATTTGTACTTTACTTGAGTATATCCAATTTCCAATACTTTTACTTCTACTCCACTACATCTCAGAGGCAAATATTGTACTTTTACTCCACTACAATTATTTGAAAACTTTAGTTACTAGTTACTTTGCAGACATAAACTATGATATAATGAAACATACATTAACCACTTTAGCCCTATTTTATACATAGGCTATTTGAAAATAGCAGATCTACAAGCTCACAACGCGTCGCATCGCGACGCGTTGTGAGCTTGTAGATAGGCTATTTTCAAATATTTAGTACTTTTACTTTTGGTACTTTAAGTACATTTTGATGCCAATACTTTTGTACTTTTACTCGAGTACATTTTTAATTCTGGACTTTTACTTGTAACAGAGTATTTTTATATTGCAGTATTGGTACTTTTACTTAAAGTAAAGAATTGTAGTACTTTTTCCACCACTGCCTGCCAGCATTAGAAAGCCCCTGGCAGTGAATGTGTAAATGGATTAAGAGCGTCTGCTTTAATGTCTAAATGGTAACTTGTATAGGTGCACCGGCTGGGCTGTGAGGTGGTCATCCTCCTGTTGGAGCTCAACCCGGACCAGGTGAACCTGTTCAACTGGGCCGTGGACCGCTGCTTCACCGGATCCCACCAGCTGGCGTCTGGCTGCTTCAAGGCCATCGCCACTGTCTGCGGAAGCCGGTAAGGGAATCAATACAATTCTCACGGATTAAAAGTTCTCTCAGTCGCCACGACTTATTTCAGTCATTTGGATTCCACAGAAGTCAGCATGTGTTCTATGGAAGCATGTCACGGACTGAAAATAGTAAGTGTGGTTGCCCCGAAAGGGCAACTACACTATAGTACAAAAGTATTGGTATCAAAATGTGCTTAAAGTAATACTAGGTAACGTTTTCAACAAAACTAAAGTTAAATTGTATATCTTTTGCGAGTGGCAAAAGTTTCACAACACCCACTCCGTGAATTTCACCCCCGGAAGCCTTTTATTTATATATTTTCTATTGAACGTGTACGGGGGGGACTTTCCCGGGAAAATGACGTTCCTGGCCAACGTCATGTCGTGGCCGACGTCCTCAGGAACTACCGCAACGGTTTCCTGTTTGGCCAGGAACTACCGCGCTATTAACAAAAAGGAACCTCACGCTGATTTTAAGATAATGTAGGATTGGAAGATCGAAAAAGAACAGAAAAAGAAAGCACAGCTCATGGTAACTAATGCTCCACTGGCTAAGAGAAACGATCCGTAGATAGTATAAAACAATTAAAAGATCGCTTTTTGAAACGCTTCCGGCTTCCGGTGAAAACGAATGGAATTCTGGGTAATCGAGGACTAGGGAAATTGTATGCAGTGACGGTAGTGACCAGCAGAGGTTGCTAAAAATTTTTATTTGTGATTCTACATTGTACAACTTTAAAGTACCAAAAGTAAAAGTACTAAAATGTTTGAAAATAGCCTATGTATAAAATAGGGCTAAAGTGGTTAATGAATGTTTTATAATGTAATAATTTATATCTGCAAAGTAACTAGTAACTAAAGTTTTCAAATAATTGTTGTGGAGTAAAAGTACAATATTTGCCTCTGAGATGTAGTGGAGTAGAAGTAAATGTATAGACAATTGGAAATACTCCAGTAAAGTAAAAGTACCTACAAATGTTACTTAAGTACAGTACTTGAGTAAATGTACTTAGTTACTTTACACCACCGCGAAAGGGCAACTACACTATAGTAATTTATGTCTTTATAGATACATTTTATTTTGCTGCGCTACTCCTCCCACAGTTTTTGCGGCACACACTCAAGCCATACTGTGTGTCAAATCCACCGGCTTCATCGGGAATCGTGTGCTTCCATTTTTCTAAGATATATATTGTATAGTTTAATTGATATTCATGTGTTAGTGAATGAACTTTCCCCATTGACTTATAATGGGAAAATGCAAAGACTCCCATTCAAGTAGTAGCTAGAAGACTTGTCTAGGTCCAGTTGCAGATTTCAGACAGGTGCTCTTTTATGGTGGTTTTGAAGGAGGGTAGGAAGTCGCACTTTTTTTTTTGATGGCTGGTGGTGGTAGGGCATTCCACATTTTGGTGGCATAGTGGTAGAATCAATTCATCCCTTTGTTTGTCCCGAATCCGGGGGGAATGAGAATCAGTGGGCTTTTCTCATTCTTTTGAATTAGTCATACCAGGAAGAGATGAGTTTGTCTTGAGAGGCATTATCTCACTTAACCTTACGTGTGTGTGTGTGTGTGTGTGTGTGTGTGTGTGTGTGTGTGTGTGTGTGTGTGTGTGTGTGTGTGTGTGTGCGTGCGCGTGCGCGTGTGCGTGTGTCAGGAACTACCCATGTGACTTGGTGACCCTGCTCAACCTGGTGCTGTTCAAGGCCTCCGACACCAGCAGAGAAATCTATGAGATATCCATGCAGCTGATGCAGGTACCAGTGTGTACACACAGACACGCACGTGCGAGCGCACACACGCGCTCAACACACATTCCCCATGGCAAGAGGGTAGTGTTGATTTTGACAGGACATTTTTATTTAGCATTAGTCATAGTCTTTTGAATCAAATTCCATTTAGTTTTAGTCATATTTTAGTCATCTGAAATGTTTTACTGTTAGTCTAGTTTTAGTCGACTAAATATCATAAGATTATAGTTGACTAAATGTACAGTTGATTTAGTCGACTAAAATGTATTTTGGCGGTGCCTTGATGGCGTCGTAATGGCTGATTTTACACTTGGTTGCATGCTGAAAATAGCGGATCTACAAGCTCACAACGCGTTGTGAGCTTGTAGATCTGCTATTTTCAGAGCGCAACACCCGAGCACAACCAAACATAAAATGACTCTCTTCTCCACTCGTCCCTCACTAACATTTTAGTCTAGTTTTCATTTGTTGACAAAATTGTCAATATATTTAGTCTTATTTTTAGTCATCATACCTTATTTTTTATTTAGTTTTCGTGAGTGAAAAAAGGTAGTCGACGAACATTTTTCGTCATAGTTTTAGTCGACGAAATCACGTATGTAATGTAATTACATGAATCAGTGAATCATATGAAAATGGGTGGACAAACGTGTGTGTGTGTGTGTGTGTGTGTGTAGGTGTTGGAGACGAAGCTGTGTGCGTACTCTAAGCGCATGGTGGAGCAGAAGCCCGGTAACATCCTGTACGGGACCCACGGGCCCCTGCCCCCCCTCTACAGCGTCAACCTGTCCCAGCTGAGCATCCAGCTGGCCAGCATGTACCCTGAACTCACCCTGCCCCTCTTCTCAGGTAGACACACACACACACACACACACACACACACACACACACACACACACACACACACACACACACACACACACACACACACACACACACACTATATTCTGATTGTAACCGTTGCTATTTTTTGCTCAGTTACGAAAATAGGTGGGTTTTTCAGGTGGGTTGCAAAATCTCAGCCAATCAGGAGAGAGTACCCATTTATCATGAATGACCTGAATGAACAACTCTATAGAAATGAGTACTATGATAGTATAGAGCTATTTTACCCTTATTTTAACCAAAGAAAAGAAAACACTGACTCTACACACAAGCTGCTGCTGATTTCTCAGAAACTTAAAATGTCATTATTTTATCGTTGAATTGAATTCCGATTTTCCGTTTCTTCCTTGCAGTTGTGACACAGGGAATAAAACTCTGAGATATTCTGACATTATGATCACTCACTATTGCAAGAAAAGAAAGATAGTTTTAACCCATTAAGACCTGGAACTGTGTCATTTTTAGATTTGAGCTAAAAAGCATTATTTTACACTTTGAGCTATTCAAAAATAGCAGATCTACAAGCTCATAGCGCGGCACCGAGTGCCGCGCTACGAGCTTGTAGATCTGCTATTTTTGAAAAATTGTGAAAAATGTGCGCAAATCTTTGAATATATATATTTTTAAAGCGAACATTTTTAACTCAAATCTTTGCTTCTGGGGGTCCCTGGAACAAAATATTTTGATGGGGGTCCGCGGCCAAATACATATCATTTTGGGGGTCCTGGACATGAAAAAGATTGAGCACCACTGATATAGAAACATACGTTTTTCAGAAAACTGTTGAGATTTAGGAGACATGTAGAATCGGCTTCAGGTCTCAATGGGTTAATAAAAGGTCTTTTTATTTTTACTCAATGGTGTAAAAGGGCTTCTATACTCATAACATGCAATCCAATTAATCTCTCTCTCTCTGTCTCTCTGTCTCTCTCTCTCTCTCTCTCTCTCTCTCTCTCTCTCTCTCTCTCAGAGGTGTCACAGCGCTTCCCCACCACGCATCCTAACGGCAGACAGATCATGCTGTCCTACCTGCTGCCGTGGCTCGGTAACATAGAGCTGCTGGACACGGGGCTGCTGCCCCCGGCCTCCAGCCCCTGCACCCCCGAGGAGGAGCCCCGGGGCGCCCGGGGCGGCCCACACAACCTGGGCATCGCCCCCATCCTGAGGGGCAGCGGCTGGGGCTCGCTGCAAGCCACCTCGCTGGTGCTCAACAACCTCATGTTCATGACCGCCAAGGTGAGGGAGGTGTGTGTGTGTGTGTGTGTGTGTGTGTGTGTGTGTGTTGCCATAATTTTCATCAAAATATTGACGCGATTGCCCTGTTGACCGCCTCCAGGCAAAACACTGAGGCCAATACCCACACGCAGCACAGCACACAGTTGACAACTTGACACAGACGTTTTTTTTTACCCGCCGGGCATGGCTGCTTCAAATATTGAGCATTATCTATTATCAATAACTAGCCTACTGTATAACTTATAGAAAGACAGATTGCCACAGCGGCTTAAATTAGATCTTGTAAATAATTTGCGCGCGCGCACACACACACACACACACACGCACACACACACACACACACACACACACACACACACACACACACACCCTCCAAACACAGAAACGAACTATTATACTGCAGTGCTAGTCCTGTTAATATGAACCTTCACTGTATTTATTCATATTAATAAGCAAGACGATCACGCAAAAAAACAATCAAAAACAATTTTAATGAAAGAAAGAAAGAAAGACATTATGAAATGTATTCATGTATTTATTTATATTTAAAAAATCGATTGAAGGCCCACCCCGTGGCTTCGTCCCTGGTTTACACTGTTCCTCGTTTAGCTGGGGACCCCTGGTGGTCCCCACCGAACGCCTCTTTCAGAACTAGTGTCTCATACAAAATAAAACATCTTCTTTCACAATAAAACCAGACCGTATGTCCTTTCAAAAATAAGAGTGTGCTGTGTTGTGTTCTCCATGGTCAGTATGGAGACGAGGTGCCTGGTCCTGAGATGGAGAACGCCTGGAACGCTCTGGTGTCCAACGAGAGGTGGAGCAACAACCTGCGTGTGTCTCTGCAGTTCCTCATCAGCCTGTGTGGAGTCAGCAGCGACACCACGCTGTTACCTTATGTGAGTTTTTTTACTTCCACTTAGGCCTGTCACAATTATTACATAATCGTCTAATCGCATTATTTTTAGGTAATAGCTTACAAAGCGTCACTTTGTGACGCTTTGTAAGCTTGTAGATCAGCTATTTCTGCTATTTTTACATGGGTAAAATTATTAAATATGTCAATAATTTCTTTGTATTTTTAAGTTATTTATCATACTGTGCAATTATTATTATTTCTTTTATACGTTAAATGCCAAAAACACAATTAAATCGTTAATCGCAATTATTTTAGTGACAATTAATCGTCAACTTAAATATGTGACAGCCCTACTTCCTCTTTGTTTTTTTATTATTATTATTATTATGTTCATCCTTCCCTCCCACCCAACCCCCCCATCCAAGGACACCGATCACATATAAAATAACAGAATAACACAAAGAAAAAGACAAACACATTAAAAAAATAAAAGAAAGAGTAGAAATAAAGATATACTGTAGTTATAGTGATGCACCAAAGATACTTCCAGTAAGTAAAACAGACCACAACTATCAAAGATAACATGACACATTCTCTCAATGGGTGTTGCATAATTATTTTTAATACAGTACTCACCTGTTCTGGTGTAATACAAGTAATATACTAATATTCAGGCTCACACAAAATCTGCAGAAAAGAAAATGACACTGCGGCTGTAAAACAAAACGACACAAAGAAATGCGACCTAGTGTCACATTGGGATACATTCATTCTTTATAACACTGCAAACCAGAACAGAATGTGTAGAATGTGTGAAATAGGTTTTCTGTGTATCGTTTGTCCATAACTTATACAATCCAAAACATCTGGCAATTTTTTTTAAATGTCCATATAATTGTCTGTATTGTACGGTGTATATAATAATGTTTGTGCATGCTGGGTGTTTCAGATCAAGAAGGTGGTGATCTACCTGTGTCGTAACAACACCATCCATGTTAATGTTTCAGATCAAGAAGGTGGTGATCTACCTGTGTCGTAACAACACCATCCATGTTAATGTTTCAGATCAAGAAGGTGGTGATCTACCTGTGTCGTAACAACACCATCCAGACCATGGAGGAGCTGCTGTTTGAGCTCCAGCAGACGGACCCCGTCAACCCGGTGGTCCTGCACTGTGACAACCCCCCCTTCTACCGCTTTGCCGCCAGCAACAAGACCCCCACCTCACACACAGGTCTGTCTGTGTGTGAGTGTGCCTGTGTGCCTGTGTGCCTGTGTGCGTGTGTGCGTGTGTGCGTGTGTGCGTGTGTGTGTGTGTGTGTGTGTGTGCGTGTGTGCGTGTGTGTGTGTGCGTGCGTGCGTGCGTGCGTGCGTGCGTGCGTGCGTGCGTGCGTGCGTGCGTGCGTGCGTGCGTGCGTGCGTGCGTGCGTGCGTGCGTGCGTGCGTGTGTGTTAGAGGGTAGCACCCTCTAACACACCCGTCGATAATCAAATTGTATTAGACCCGATGTTCATTTAACTCTTTCACTGCCAGATTAAATACATAATTGAATTGCCCACTACCAGCGATTTTTGGTTTTCCTTACATTTTCAACTAGTCACATAATATTTACATCCAGTATGGATAAAGTATCTTATTTTAAAGTATATTTTATTGCTATACTTTTTGGCAAATTATAATTTTGTCTTACAAACATATTAATTTATTCAGGAGTGTATTTTTTTAATTGTCTTCCTTAAACACTATCATTGTTCATCCAGGCACCACGTCCAGCAGTAACACCGTGGTTGCCGGTCAGGACAACTTTCCCGACTGCAACGAGACCAAGATGGCCAGAGAGAATGAAGAGAGGTCTGTTTTCATGTTAGTACAACTTATTAACACCTGTTATTAACACTATACAACGTATAGCATATAAATAACTGTTATTAACACTATAGAACGTATAGCATATAAATGACTGTTATTAACACTATAAGAACGTATAGCATATAAATGACTGTTATTAACACTATACATGTATAGCATATAAATAACTGTTATTAACACTATACATGTATAGCATATAAATAACTGTTATTAACACTATGCAACGTATAGCATATAAATAACTGTTATTAACACTATACAACGTATAGCATATAAATAACTGTTATTAACACTATAGAACGTATAGCATATAAATGACTGTTATTAACACTATACACATGGATTAAAGTTCTCAGTTGTCACGACTGATTTCAGTCCTATGCATTCCATAGAAGCCAGCATGTCTGCAAGCTCTCAATGCGCATTAAGAGCTTTTCAGTCATTATTTTAAGATTAGAGAATTTGAAGTGGTCAAACTAGCAAATTATGTTCAGAAGCATCTTCCATATAACCATAATGGTCTCGGATACTGGTTGCCAGTATGTAGGAACAGCAGGGAGAATATTACTAAAACATCATAATGTTGCGTTCATTGTTTAGGAATCAGCGCTAGTGTGGGGGGCTCTATTCACAAGTTTCACAAATCACATATTAGGACTTGTTGGCCATACAAAAATGTTCAGTCATGAGATTGTATTTAGCTTTAATGCATGTATACATGTATAGCATATAAATAACTGTTATTAACACTATGCAACGTATAGCATATAAATGACTGTTATTGACTCTATACATGTATAGCATATAAATAACTGTTATTAACACTATACAACGTATAGCATATAAATAACTGTGTGTGCTTTTATCTCCTCAGGGCCAGAGCTCACAACAGACTGGAGTCTCGCTACAGCAACAGCTCTGGAGGCTCCTACGAAGACGAGAAGAGTAAGATATTCTCTCTCTCTCTCTCTCTCTCTCTCTCTCTCTCTCTCTCTCTCTCTCTCTCTCTCTCTCTCTCTCTCTCTCTCTCTCTCTCTCTCACACACACACACACCGCCCTGTCGTTTGGAATGAGCTGCAGGACATACATTTCTCCTCCTATAGCTCAGTATGCTCAGTATGTTAATAGTGAATAATGACCTGAGAACAGACGAACACGAGGACAACGGTTTCTCAGAGGAAAGACAAGGCAGCAGTATCATAGGCAGGGTGTGTGGATGTATGTACACTTAATTACTGGCATCTAATTCAAAGCTTCTGTTTCCTGTTCAAAACGTAACAGCGCTGCACAATTCTTTGTTTCTTTTTTTTTTCTTTTTTGCACCATGCACCATGTATTTTCCAGAATTTATCATAATATAGATTTAGAATAACCTAGCATGGTATCAGATTAACCACTATCAACCTAGTGTCCCAGTCTTTTTTTTGTTTTAATATATTTTTGGGGCTTTTCTGCCTTTGGATAACATAGTGGTAAGTCACAGTTGTCAGCTCAGGAATCGAACCTGTGACTCGCTGTCAGGGTGCATTACAGCCCATATGTGGTATGTGCCTTAACCACTAGGCCGTCGGCGCCCCTTTTGTCCCTATTTTAAGTATGTCATTATAGGCAAAACTTCCAAAAATGTTCAAAGATTCTCCGCTAATTTCACTGCGCGACGCTTACGTTTCTAAGCTCACTTTAAGCTATTCATTATAGGACTTTCCAGGACTTTCCCACACACACACACACACACACACACACACACACAGTACAGGCTTTTCGACACTCCTGAACTAATAAAGCGATAGGTTACATTCCAGACAGTACAGGCCAGGACCAGACAGACAGACAGACAGACAGACAGGCAGTGAGTCTGTGAACTCTGAAGGTAAACCGTCTCTCTCTGGACAGGTGACAGAGAGCCACAGCGATAAAACAGGTGTAATAATAACAGGCTTCCATAGAAAAGTCCTGGCGCTCACATCTATCACAATGCCTGGAATGTCAGACATGCACCGGTCCAACCAACTGCATTGTGCAAATGCACTCAGTCAGTGCTGGAAGAAGTACTCACTTTTTTTTCACTTAAATATAAAGCAGAAATACCCTTGTTATAAGTAAATGTCTTGTATTCAAAATTTACAAACGTATTTCCATCAAAAATAGTACCAAAGGTAAAAGTACTCATTATGCAGAATGTCCCATTTTACACGTTTTTCGCATGCAGTTGTCGAACCGATCTGCAGGCTCACAACGTGTGGCTTTGCGACATGTTGTGAGCTTGTAGATCGGCTATTTTCAAATAGCCAAAGTATATATGGGGCTGAAGTGGTTAATGTATGTTTTGTAATAAGAATCAAAATCTACAAAGTAACTAGTAACTAATGTTTTCAAATAATTGCGGTGAAGTAAAAGGACAATATTCTCCTCTGAGATGTAGAGGGGTAGTAAGTAAAACATTTAGAAGATTGGATTAACTCAAAATTGTTCTTAAGTACAGTACTTGAGTACATGTACTTAGTTTCTTTCCACCACTGAGTCTACAGCCCTCTTAACGTCGAAGAAGAACACGCCTGGACGAATGGAACCCGTCCCGCTCCCCGGTGTGAAAGCGCGTGGCATGCTTTGGATAAACATGCTCAGGATGCCTTCTTTTCACTGACGCCTGGCCCCGTTCCGTGTGCAATGTGTGCATGCATGTCTGACCCTGTGGCGTGTCGTACTTGCTGTTGGCAAGCGTCCAAATACCGCCGTGTTCGAAGCGACAAGACCTGTTTCATATGAGTCAGTGAAGTGTGATATTATTATTCTTAAAGCTTGTTATTATTTTTCTTAATGTGAGGCCACGTGCCTCACAGTCATGATGAGAAGAGAGCTGTGTGCATCTTCTTTTATTTATTTACACGGGAGCTGCCTCTGTGTGTCAGGCAGTCTCAATCCAAACTGTCTTATAAAAACAGTGTGAAAAAAACTGTTATGGCAAAAGCTACAGGCTAGCGATGCACTTTAACTCTTCAACTGCCAGAGTAATAGTGTAATAGTGACACGCCACTGCCAGCGAAAAACAAACACATTTTACCAACCTTTTTTTTTACCAAATTTTACCAAATCATGGAATATGTTCCGTGATCGCTGTCCTCACGGCGATCGCCTCATTACACGCACAGGGGTCTTATAGAATGGGGGGGGGGGGTAATTATCCCGGTTGCAGGCCTTGATGGTGTCGACTCGTAATGCCTGATTTATACTCACAATGTGAGCTTGTAGATCGGCTATTTTCGGAGCGAGACACCCCACGCGCACTCGCGCAGCCAAGCATAAAATGACTTGTCTTGGTTCTGCTGGATCTCTTCTCTAGGTTTAGGCACAGTTTCACTGAGGTTACGTTTAGGAATAAGGTTAGGTTTAGGCTCAGTTTTACTGAGGTTACGTTTAGGAATAAGGTTAGGTTTAGGCTCAGTTTTACTGAGGTTACATTAACGAATCCCTGATGGCGACCGTTCGAGGTCGGCGCGGGTTTGACCCGGGGGGGGGCGAACGTGTTTTGGGGCAAGCGTTCTCGTATTCAAATAGCTGTGTTATTGTTGTGATTGTTGTGTTTTGTTGTAGCTGACCCTCTCCCTCCGTACGCCGGCTGGCTGCTGGGTGTGCTGGAGACCAACCGGCCTCAGCCACTGCCCATGCCCGTTAACGGGGGCTGCTGGGCCCCGCTGGTCGACTACCTGCCTGAGACCATCACTCCCAGGGGACCGCTGCACAGGTAACCTAACCATACACACAGTGGTTCTCACACATTTTAATTTCAAGGACAACCCCCTTGTTGAGCTTGTCTGCAGCCCCTAGTACTTAGCATGTTTTGCTGTGTGCTTGCAGGTGTAACATAGCGGTCATCTTCATGACAGAGATGGTGGTGGACCACAGCGTGAGAGAGGACTGGGCCCTTCATCTACCTCTGCTGCTCCACGCCCTCTTCCTAGGTACCAACCACAACACACACACACACACACACACACACACACACACACACACACACACACACACACACACACACACACACACACACACACACACACACACACGGTTATATATACAGGCCCGCACATATGCGTAACACACAAATGCAGATGAACGCATACATGGACACAGATGTGTGTACTGTACACTGAAACAAAAACTCCACACAGACACATGCTCTAAGTACCCTTATTAGAAGGATAAACCCCTTGATAAACCATCTCATTTTCGAGGGGTTCCGTAGCACAAATGAACAGGGCATACAATACGCAAACAATACAACAAGATACATCCATGCAGACAGACTAGACAAGAGCTCTCCCAAAACTAGCCGCTCCCACCCCACCAGTTCAACCTTCATATATATGGAGACATTCATATGGAGACAAAACCCATTAGTACAGGAAAACCATAATACCGATACAGACATGCGCATGCAGTAACATGCAGCAGCATACTCAATCAGGGTACAAGCATTAACCATTAAGACCGGCAACGCATCTGTGTGTCATTTCTTTTATTTATTTCGGCTATTTATTTATTTTATCGTGAAAGTTTGTGCAAATCTTTGAATATATATGTTTTTTAAACAACATTTTGAACTCAAATCTTTGCTTTTGGGGATTCTACAAATGTTTTCCAAATCCTAACTGTTTTTTGAAAAAACGTATTTTGCTATAATAGCAGTGGTTCTCAAACTTTTTTCATGTCAAGGCCCCCCGAAAATGTTTGTGACCCCCCAGATTTGAGATAAAATGTTTGCTTTAAAAAAAATGTATAATTATATTCAAAGATTTGCAAAAATGTTCATGATTAAAAAAAAAAATTGCAGATCTACAAGCTCATAGCACAACACTTGGTGCCGTGCTATGAGCTTGTATATATGCTATTTTTGAATAGCCCGAAGTGTAAAATAATGGTCAAAGCTTTGGTTACACAGATGCGTTCCCGGTCTTAATGGGTTAAGCATTAAGCATTAAGCAAACAGTATATACTGCACATGCACCTTAGAAAATAAATATCGGTACATTAGATACAGATTTGAAATAACAATTGTTAAGAACAGATGTTTAACACATACAGTGCCAAGATCGTGTCAACACGTTCTTTCAAATCCATCGCTTGAGTGCCAGGATTCCAAAGAACGGGTTGACACGTTGTTTTGAATTTTCATTGTTTAATCTGTGATCGCACGGCTGTGTTTATTTCTCATCAACACTTTCGTTTTCCACTTACGTCACACTCACCCGGAGCCGGATGTAAAAAAAAAAATTCATTTCCGGGTCACGTTGTTTTTCTCCGGTGATTTTCGGCCAGAATAAGGAAAAACACGTTTTTTCACACGGTATAAAAGACAAACGGACAGCTCAACTTCTATTTTCTTTGGTCCGGGTGACTAACAGTCATCGTCGTAGTGTATCACATCGTTTTCAGGCCGATCAGCGGGCCGGGAATTGTCGAAAACGTCACATCCTTTGAATGACCGGATATGACGTGGGCCTGTTTGGGAGGGGGTGAGCGAGGTGATCAATGTTTGGATGTGCTGCTCTCTACTGGTGGAACAATCGTAGGTGCTTGACAACACAATCAGAGAATGTATTTGAATGAAAAATTACAAAACAAAAAAATTAAAAAACACGCAAATTGCTGGCACAGGGGTGAGTACATTATGAATAAACTCTGGCAGTCAATGTGTTAAGCACAGATGCCAAGAGCGATTTGAACCATGATTGGAAGCGTGAACAGGGTGTTAGAAGGTGAATGAAAATAGATTCTTTAAACACATTAAGGGAGGTGATAGATCTCTAGTGAGTCTCTTGTCTCTATAGCCGTCTTGTGCTGAATTCACTCCAGCAGCTGTGAAGTGAATGTTCACTGTAGGAACTTTTGCAAAATGCCGTTGCAAAGGCGTTGTCCAAGATATGAGCGGCACTCTCGTAAATAAGCCAGTTGTGAGAGCTCCAGTGGTCTGAGCGGATCAAAGCCTGCAGCTGTCTGTCTGTGTGCCCTGGCCCGGCAGCAAAGCTCACAGACAGGGAGGAGAAGCACAGACACTCAATGATTAGTCTTTGGCAGCTTGTTTGTAAAGTTTTTTTATAATGTTTTGGCTAAGAAATAGGCCATGTAGTTGCCCAGGGTGTTTTAGGGAAGGCTCTGGGCAGCATTCCTGGGTTGGATCAGGTCTTGAAGGCCTTTGTTTTCCTTGTAGGCCAGCATCAGCGTTTTGTACTGTTTGCAGGGCAGCAACCAGAAGCCAATGAAGGGAGCGAAAAGGAGGGTTTTGGGTGGTTTGAAGACCAGGTGTGTGCTGCAGCATTCTGGATCACAGGAGTGTCTTAAGTGAGCATGCTGGGAGGCCAATATCAAGTCACAAGTCAAGCTTAGAGATGACTGAGGCCTAAAGATTTTTATACATTTTGAAACCTGAAATGGGACATTCTGCATAATGAGTAGCCTACTTTTACTTTTGGCACTTTAAGAACAATTTGATGCCAATACATTTGTACTTTTACTCAGAGTATTTTCTATATCGTGGTATTGGTATTCTTCAACCACTGATTGAAGGACAGCTGACTGTCCAGGACCACCACGCCCACCCAGGCTCTTGGCAGTGGGGACAGAAGCCACCAGGGAGTTGTCAGTGGAAACAGTGACATCCTGCATGGGGCAGGACTTATACTGGGCAGAAGAGAGTCACTGTCTTATCTGGGTTGAGCTTGAGAAGGGTGTGCGTGTGCGTGTGCATGTGTGAGTGTGCGTGCGTGTGTGTGTGTGTGTGTGTGTGTGTGCACATTGCCACGTGTTGCGCTGGTATTTTCCTTGACGTACAATTAATCCGTGTCGTGACACTGTGAAATGTTATCTCCAGCCCCAGCAATGACTGGTATGCTTTGTGGGACAGACCACACACACACACAGTCACACACACAGCTTTTTTCACCTAACCAGAGGTATTTACTCACCTGTCAGACAGCATAAAAATGTAGTTTTTAAAATGACATTTTAAAATGTAATTATTCCGCATGCTAACCCTTAGACCTGTGTTATCATCCACACTGACGGTGTGAGTTGTCCTAGTCGTCTCAACGTATGACAGTGACGTCTACATGTCTGTCATAATGTATGTGTTCCCATTACATTACACATGACAACATGATACATAGCATATCATAAAGAATCAAGAGAATGACACTCACTCATACAGGTGGTGTGACATGGTCCGCAAGGCTGTGCAACAAGTAATAATTAACAAAAATAATAAGAATATTATGATGTTGAACTTTGGTTGAACCCTGGGTTGTATACTGTACGTATGCTGTACTGTACATGATATGAGTTCAAACGTTGTCCATCATCTTTATTTTCTGTTTTATTTATTGAATACTTTATTAACGGTTTGTAAAAAAGTACAGAGGTACAGTTGCACAATAATGCTAAAAGAATAACAGAAAAGGCCCTGAGGGCTTGTTTCCATTATGGTCCTATGTATTCAATTAATCAAGACATATAAAGATACCCAATACAATACTATGTGTGTTGTTCTTCAGGGTTGGACCACTACAGGCCAGAGGTGTTTGAACACAGCAAACGCCTACTTCTGCATCTGCTCATCGCCCTGTCCTGTAACAACAACTTCCAGGTAAGAGAACCACACACCTTCACCACACTCTACACAAGGGTTACTGTTTGTGTTGTTGTGTCATGGTGTGTTATTGTCGTGTCATGTCGTGTGCAGGTAATCGCCTCGGTGCTTCTGTTGACCAGAGAGCTCAGTGACAACAAGAGTCTGACGGTCAAATCAAGCTACCCCGCGGAATACACACACACCAGTAAGTATGCACGCACGCACACATGAATAGCCAAAATATAAAATAGGGCTTCAATGTATTAGTCCAATAAGACCGGGAAAGTATCTGTGTCATTTTTTGATCGAGTGCCGCACTATGAGCTTGTAGATCTGCTATTTTTGAAAAATCGTAAAAAAAATCTGGGTGGGGGTCCCTGCAGCAACATCTTGCTGGGGACCCCTGCCCCGGGGGAACCCCCTCAAGGCCCCCCTGGGGGCGTCCCTCCCTGGACCCCCACTAACTTTGAGAACCACCGTGTTGTCTTCTTTGCGTCAAGGCGCTCCAGACTTCCTGCGGGAGTGGCAGGCGTCTCCGGTGGCGGACTCGGGCCTGAGCTCCACGTCCAACTCGTCCTCGGCCAGCCTGGGAGGGGGCAGCATGGCGGGCAGCGTGGGGCACCTGCCCCTGGTCACCCCCGACGAGCTGGACGAACTGGATGCTGATGCGGCCAGCGAGAACGACGACAAGACCAACAAGCTCATCGAGTTCCTGGCCACCAGGTTGGTGGTGAATGATGATGATGCTGGGCGGGATTGTGTGTGTGTGTGTGTGTGTGTGTGTGTGTGTGTGTGTGTGTGTGTGTGTGCGCGTGTGTGTGTGTGTGTGTGTGTGTGTGTGTGTTTGCGCGTGCGTGCGTGTGTGTGTGTAGTGTTAGTGCAGCGGTTCTCAAACTTTTCCACGTGAAGGACCCCCAAAATGATGTGTATTTGGCCACGGACCCCCCCCCCCTCCCCAGCAAAGATTTGAGTTACAAATGTTCTCTCCAAAATTATGTACAGTATATATATTCAAAGATTTGCACACCTTCTCCATTTTTCAAAAATAGCAGATATACAAGCTCATGAGCTTCTGCTATTTTTCAATTGCCAAAGTATAAAAGGTTGAAATTATTGTGATGCTATATTATCACATTTTGCTGGGGACCCCCTGGAGCTCACAACGCATCGCCAATAGCCAACTTATATCGGGGCTCAAGTGGTTAAACTCAAATTGAATGCAAAATGTACTCATTTTACTGGGAACCCCCTGGTTACCCCCGCCCTCCCCCCTGGGGACCCCCCACTTTGAGAACCAATGGTGCGTAGTGTAGTGCAGTGTGCATAATGTGTGTGTGGTGCTTGGTGGTGGGCATACAGAGCCTGGAGTACTGTGTTGTTGTTGCTCAGAGCGTTCGGCCCGCTGTGGGTCCATGAGGACATCACCCCCAAGAACCCCAACTCCAAGAGCACCGAGCAGCTGGCCAACTTCCTGAGGCACGTCGTCTCCGTCTTCAAGGAGTCCAAGTCAGGTCAGACACAACACAACACTGCCATGTTATCATCTTACTATAGAGGTTCACATCTAGCCCTTTGACCAGTGGTGGAAAGTAACTAAGTACATTTACTCAAGTACTGTACTTAAGTACAATTTTGAGGTATTTGTACTTTACTTGAGTATTTCCAATTTCCAATACTTTTACTTCTACTCCACTACATCTCAGAGGCAAATATTGTACTTTTACTCCACTACAATTATTTGAAAACTTTAGTTACTAGTTACTTTTCAGATATAAACTATGATATAATGAAACATACATTAACCACTTTAACCCTATTTTATAACTAGGCTATTTGAAAATAGCAGATCTACAAGCTCACAACGCGTCGCATCGCGACGCGTTGTGAGCTTGTAGATCGGCTATTTTCAAATATTTAGTACTTTTACTTTTGGTACTTTAAGTACATTTTGATGCCAATACTTTTGTACTTTTACTCAAGTAAATGTTTAATTTTGAATTTTTACTTGTAACAGAGTATTTTTATATTGCAGTATTGGTACTTTTACTTAAGTAAAGAATGTGAGTACTTTTTCCACCACTGCCTTTGACGCATGAATTATGATAACCAAGTGTTTCTCAAATTCTGCCGGAACCCGACACTTTCGGGCCGGAACGGGCCCAAAATGTATGCTAATTAGTTGGGCCGGACAAGCCTCGGGTTCTGTGAAAATGTTTTAATAATAATCTGTTACCCCCAAAAAATACATTTCAACTGCCCCTAGCGGCCTAACAAACCTGTGTGTGTGTGTGCTCAGACTTCCACCTGGAGCAGCAGCTGAGCGACGTGGCCCTCCAGACGGCGCTGTGCAGCTCGTCTCGCCACTACGCCGGACGCTCCTTCCAGATGTTCAGAGCGCTCAAACAGCCCATCAATGCCCACGCCGTCTCTGACCTGCTGTCCAGACTCGTAGAGGTGGTGGGAGAGCATGGGGACGAAGTGCAGGTGAGAGACACTGGAATTTTAGTGAATTCTAGAAGCACTTTATTTGCACACATTTTTCCAAATCAGCCCATATTGTTATTGTTAGACCAACCATGAGAGAGAGAGAGAGAGAGAGAGAGAGAGAGAGAGAGAGAGAGAGAGAGAGAGAGAGAGAGAGAGAGAGAGAGAGAGAGAGAGAGAGAGAGAGAGAGAGAGAGAGAGAGAGAGAGAGAGAGAGAGAGAGAGAGAGAGATTCAGAGACATAAGGAGGAGCAGACAGAGGGGCATATTCTGATAAAGAGAGAGTAAGAGAGAGTACAATACAGTATATGCACATGTACTGTAGTAGCTGTGCTAATGAGAATGTTCAATGTGTGTGTGTGTGTGTGTGTGTGTGTGTGTGTGTGTGTGTGTGTGTGTTTCAGGGCTATGTGATGGAGGTGTTGCTCACTCTGGAGTCGGTGGTGGTGAATCTAGCAGAGTGTCTGAAGAACAGCGACCTGATGGCAGCTCTGACCAGGTACATCACCAACATTCAACCGTCTTCCATATATCACACACAGACAACCAAGTCCATAAGATTGAATGAGACTGAATAAGATAGGATAACAAAAGATCGGACAGTATGGTACATTACATAACATAGCATAGCTAAGATTCAGATTCCCAACAGTAGTGCCTTCAACTTTTTCGATGTCGCTCTGTTCCAGAGATCTGAGCAATTGTGATCTTGACCTTTTGACACAACAAAAAAGGATCTCTTCAGGGCAGCCTTCTGATTTTTCCCACCAAGTATCTTGAACATCCGGCCATCTGTTCTTGAGATATACAGACAGACACACTGATAGGAGCGATTACGGCACCATGTCACACATTTTCGCGGGGCAGAATAATAGCAAAACACCATAACGTGTGGGTGGGTGGGCCGAGCGATGGATAATCTACACTGATGTCAGAAACAAACTCAAGCCCTTGCCTAACAACGCAGATTTGCGCATGTTGCACCTGGAGGCCCTGGCTTGATACGCATATCACATAATATCACATAATTATACATCCCATGTATAAAGTACCTTGAAAAGCACTACATAAATCTGAGATATTATTATTATTATTATGTAAAATAAACCATTGCCTAACAACAACGATTTGCTCATGTGTCTTCTGGGGGCCCTGATACACCCATACAGTACATAACAGGCATGGTGGTCGGATCGGCAGTGCGATGTAGATGTAGCCTGGTAAACCCTCCCTCCGGAAATCTCATTTGTAATTTATTTCAGGAGTGAGTCTGGCATGATCGCCCATTCTGCAATATTGGCTGGAGTTGGGCGGGAGTAATACCGTTGACTGACAACCCCTTCAGCCAATGATCGTTGTTCCCCTTCAGCCAATTGCAGTGCATTTTTACCACCTCCAGACTAATGTGACGCAACGGGACTTTTGAGATGGCCATGCCCAAAATAGGTTGCCTTATTCGGATACATGCGTGTCACTGCCCGCCCCTGCCGGTTCTCTGAATTTGTATTTTTAAATAGGCTCTGTCATGATTAATTGACCACATATATGAAGTTAAACAACTAAATTCTATCCAAACGATATCTTATAAGTAAATTCCGTGCCTCAAAAAATAAGTTTGAGAGCGTTTTAAAATACGAACGAAATAAAACTAAAATAAAAAGTAGAAACTGCCCACAGAAACAATGGCTGCCGTTCGTGTTTGGTCGGCTGCACTCAGGCTGCACTCGGGTCCATTCGGGCTCACTCGAACTCGCCACCTGATTGGCCAACTTTTGCTGTCAATCACAGAACGATGAGCGACGACGCTGATAGGCTCGGTTTTTTTGGTAATGCGCTAGAAACGCCCAGACAAGCCTTCAGGCGAGACTCCTTCCTGAAATCAAATGGAAATGAGATTTTCCGGAGGGAGGGGCTTTACCAGGCTAATGTAGATGTGCTCTAGTCATAAAAAAAAAACCTGAATAAAATCTGGATGTTTTACTGTGTGTGTGTGTGTTCCTTTAGGACGTCCTCGCCCGACTTCCTCACCAACGAGAAGCTGATGAACAGGAAGAGCACGGGGCAGCTCAACTTCCCCGGACCCGGGTTCGCCGGCCTCTCGTCCCAGCGCCACCAGCGCTCCTACTCCGTCCCCAAGAAGTTTGGAGAGAGCGGCGGTCAGCCCAGTGACCCGCCTCGCAGCGCCACACTGGACCGCATACAGGCAAGGAAACACCGCAAATAATATAGCGTCCCTGTCGGGCAGAAACCTCTTATCTCCATATTTTAAAGAGGTGGTGCCATGTTTTTGCACTTTTTCTGTTTTTCATGTGTCTATGAGGTTGATAGAACTTCATTAAGCCCCCCGGTGGTGTTTTTATGGTGTTTTATGTCTTCTCTGACTATTTGGATTTTTTTCCTGGAGGCTGAAACCTTGAGGGTCAAATGTGCCAATAGAGAAACAGCACTTTAGTGACATCACAAAGCCCACACCCTCCCCCTCATTATCATAACACAACAGGTGTGGGCATGAGGAGGAGGAGGGACTAGGACAGGTGGGTGGTGCTAAGGTGGTGGAGGAGGTGCTAAGGTGAGAACCAGGTATACTTAATGCACTGGTGGGTGTGTCTACATAAAAACAGCATTTTAACACTTACTGTACACTTTTTTTTTGTTGAAAAAAATCCTTACATAATAATAATACCTTATGATCAGGTTTTAGGGTTGAAAAATATCATGGCACCCCATCTTTAACTTTTTGTGTTTTTTCGTAAATTAATGCTTTACTTCATTGGTCCTCAAAGAGACCCCAGGGGTCCTTGGGGGGAGGGGGGGGGGGGGTACTCGGGGGTCCCCAGCAAAATTTGTTAATAAAGCGTCACAATCATTTTAACCCCTTTATCCATATTTTATACTTTGGCTATTCCAAAATAGCAGTTATAGCACCGAGTGCCGCGCTATGAGCTTGTAGATCTGCTATTTCTTTTTAAATCTTGAACATTTGTAACTCAAATCTGTGCTTCTGGGGGGTCCCTGGAAGAAAATATTTTGTTTTGGGGGTCCTTGACATGAAAAAGTTTGAGCACCACTACTTCACTCATACTACGGTGTCGCAGAAAAGGATGAAAAATAGCAGATCCACAAGTTCTGCGTTTCAAGCTTGAAGATCTACTACTTTTGCTACGTTTGAATTTCAATCCTGAAAAGTAACAGTTTTGGACGTGTGAGGTTTCCACCCGACAGAGACGATATTGCATGTCTTTCATAATGAACATGAAAATGGACGTTTTTAACATTTATTTTCCATAAAAAAAAATCTTTGGATGCTGGGAACCCATTTACACAATGTCTTATGTACTGTTTATGGTTAACCTCTCAAAATATAAATGTATTGTTTACGGCTATCAAAATGTGTGTAGATAGTTATCTTCATGTCTGGATCACAATTAACATCTCAATGACTAAATAAACCTCTTTTGTTATTAACACACACAGGCCTGCAACAATCACGGCCTCTCCCGACCGGGCAGAACCCCGGGCTCCTGCTCGTCCTCGACCAATCGCATCGATCCCAGCGTGCTGTCGGACCCCGCCCACGTCTCCCACCCTTCGTCCATATTGGCCACGGTCTTCTGGGTGGCCGTGTCACTCATGGAGTCCGACTTTGAGTTCGAGTACCAGATGTCCCTTCGCCTTGTCCACAAGCTCCTATCTAAGGTACTCTTATCAAGGGGTTCCCAAAAAAACTTTTCGGGCTCGAGAACCAAAAGAGAACATTTTACTGTGGTTGTCATTTGAAGTAGAGCCGCACGGGACTGGTTTATTAAAGACGTTTTTCACACTTTTAGAGCATATCCACGGTCATAATGAGGACATACTGTATCTATCATTAGATGCCATTTTTTGTTTAAATGCATTTTTGTGTATTCATATGTCAAAAGTCCCTAATTGTCAAATTTGTATTACTTCTTGTAAATGCAAACGTACTTGCGTGATGACATAGATAGACCTTTATGAATATAAATTAATCTAGATTTCATTCACTGCTGTCACGGCGGATTCAAACCCACAACCTCCGTGGTAGTGGGCAGGCAATTTACCACTGCGCCACCAGAGCGCCTTCTAGGCTACTTACTTAAACTGAGAGAAACGACTGCAAAGCAGAAGGCCCGCAACACTCCAGGTTTAATAAAATGAAAGTAAGGAAATAGCCAGTACACAATGAATGTCATTTTTCACATAGTCTTTTATTTACCTCTCACGAACAGAGACAACGGACGCGTTTCAACCTAATAGGTCTTCCTCAGAGTTGACTGCTGGCTATTTCCTTACTTACCTACTTATTTAAACTGTCATTTTTGGCTGACATTAACCCATTCAATCCGGGAACGCATCTGTGCAAATCTTTGAATATAGATATTTTTTTTTAAAGCGAACATTTTTAACTCCAATATTTGCTTCTGGGGGCTGGGGGGTCCCTGGAACAAAACATTTTGAGATGGGGGTCCGCGGCCAAATACATATAATTTTGGGGGTCCTTGACATGGAAAACGTCCTGGACTGATATAGCAACCAAACAACAACAATATACCATATTCACACGGCGGCCATTTTGGAATTTAACATTGAAAATGCCACCCCGTTGCCGTGGAAACCGGGGTGGCATTTCATTAACTTAATCGCAATATGGCCGCCGTGTGAATATGGTCTATAATATGTATTTGGCCGCGAACCCCCATCTGAAAATATTTTGTTCCAGGGACCCCCAGAAGCAAAGATTTGAGTTAAAAAAAAAATGTTGCTTTATAAATATATATATACTCAAAGATTTGCCAAACAAATCAAGATTTTTTTTTAATTGCCAAAGTATAAAATAATGGTTAAAGTGGTAAAAATCTAAAATGGCAGATGCTTTTTTCACGGTCTTAACCCATTAATACCTGGAACGCATCTGTGTCACTTTAGATATCTTTGGCTATTCAAAAATAGCAGATATACAAGCTCATAGCGCGGCACCGAGTGCCGCGCTATGAGCTTGTAGATCTGCTATTTTTGAAAAAAATCTTGAAAAAAAAATCTTGAAAGAAAATGTTTTAGATTTTTTTTTTCAAAATGTTTCAAAATTTCAAAACTTTCAAAAAAACTCAGGTCTTAATGGATTATTAAATGGGAAACGCTCTTTATTTCCTCATGCCAGGTGCCCCTGGACCGAGCGGAGAACCGCGAGCGCCTGGAGAAGCTGCAGGCCCAGCTGAGATGGAGCGGTTTCTCTGGGCTGCAGCAGCTGCTGCTCAAGGGCTTCACGTCCCAGACCACCCACGACCTCACCCTGCAGCTCTTCTGTCAGCTCACGCCGGTGTCACGGGTCCCCGTCGTCGACACGTCACAGGCCATAGGTATTGTTTGTCGACGTCTAAACTAAAAATTTTTATGCTAATATTTACCTTTTTAACCGGATTATGACAGCTTTATGGCTGTTTGTCTGTAACTATACTTTATTAACCCATTAAGACCTGAAGCCGATTCTACATGTCTCCTAAATCTCAACAGTATTCTGAAAAACGTATGTTTCTATATCAGTGGTGCTAAAACCTTTTCATGTCAAGGACCCCCAAAATTATATGTATTTGGCCGCGGACCCCCATCAAAATATTTTGTTCCAGGGACCCCCAGAAGCAAATATTTGAGTTAAAAATGTTTGCTTTAAAAATATGTATTCAAAGATTTGCACACATTTTAAAATTTTTAAAATTTTTAAAATGTTTTAGATTTTAGCTAAAAAGCATTATTTTACACTTTGGGCTTTTCAAAAATAGCAGATCTACAAGCTCGTAGCGCGGCACTCGGTGCCGCGCTATGAGCTTGTATATCTGCTATTTTTGAATAGCCCAAAGTGTAAAATAATGCTTTTTTGCTAAAATCTAAAAATGACATAGTTCCAGGTCTTAATGGGTTAAGGTGGAATTAGCCTTTTCTGGCTCCATGAATATTGAATGCATTTTTGCGTGTGCGTGTGCGTGTGCGTGTGCGTGTGCGTGTGCGTGTGCGTGTGCGTGTGCGTGTGTGTGTGTGCGTGTTGGTAGGTTTCCCTCTGAACGTGCTGTGTCTCCTGCCTCATCTGGTGCAGCATTTCGGACACCCCAATCAGTTCTGTAAGGAGAGTGCAGAGAGGATCGCTCAGGTACAGTAGTATACACTGAAGAGCAATACATGTTCGGACAGGCTTTCCCAACTATATAGCTTAACCCATTTACGTATAACCCCTATACGTAACTATACCTTTCAATCCGGGAACCCATTTTGGGGTTGTTGTTGCTATGTACAGTGTTTAGCAACATCATCTTTTTGTAATTTTTGAATAAATATTATTTTTTCAGAAAACTTAGATCAGGATATACAGTAGAAGGCCTCAGGTCTAAATGGTTAAAACTCTTAAAAAGAAAAAAAGGAAGACTGATATGACATGCTTCATAATATACAAATATATGTTTTGAGCTGTCAAATCAACATTTATTATTATATGTATATTGGAAAAATACATGTGAAATATATAGGAAATATATATATATTTTTTGTATGTACTGTATGGTTGTTTTGCAATTCTCAATGACCCCCCCCCTCTCTCTCTCTCTCTCTCTCTCTCTCTCTCTCTCTCCCCCCCCCTCCAGGTGTGTCTGGAGGAGAAACACACCAAGCTGTCTCACCTGGCCCACGTGATGACTCTGTACAAGACCAGGTCGTACACGCGTGACCCCTTCTCCTGGGTCAGTGTGGTCTGCCGCTACCTCCACGAGGCCTTCTCTGACATCACACTCAACATGGTCACCTACATGGCTGAGGTGAGAGACACACCCCTCTTTATTATGACATCACACTCTGACATCACACTCAACATGGTTACCTACATGGCTGAGGTGAGAGACACACCCCTCTTTATGACATCACACTCTGACATCACACTCAACATGGTCACCTACATGGCTGAGGTGAGACACACCCCTCTTTATTATGACATCACACTCTGACATCATTCTCAACAATGGTTCCTACCGGAGACTCCGCCGGTCATCAAATAATTGGCTTAGGAAGACGATAAGAACAATACAAATCTCCATGAATTCAAGGCTTCGTTTTGGGGTGAACTACTCCTTTAAGCTCTAAACTCTCATCTCTTCTGTACTTAAAGATGTGTAAAGAAAGTGTGTATTAAATTTCTTCTTGTGTGTGTGTGTGTGTGTGTGTGTGTGTGTGTGTGTGTGTGTGTGTGTGGGGGTGCGGTGCGGTGCGTGTGCTAGCTACTGGATAAGGGTTTACCCGCCATGCAACAGTCTCTGCTCCAGATCATCTACTGTCTGCTCAGCCACATGGACCTGACGGCCGTGGTGGTCAAACAGTTCAACGCAGACGTCCTCAAGACCATCGAGAAGTTTGTCCAGGTCAGCTTTCCGTACTTTACCTAACAGTGTTATACCAAAGATATTCAATCATCAAAGATACGCCATTCCAATTGAAGCCACAAGAGGCGAAATGGCACACAAATTCTAATGGTCTCCTAAGGGGGGCACCGTCTGATCTCGCGAACGTCCAATGTTTACTGGTGGTAGATCCCACTAGAGTGTGTTGCTGGGACAGAGAAAGGTCGATGATAAAGTAGATTCATCTCCTGATTTATCCCTCTGGAAAAAAAAAGCCATTTTAGTGTGAAAACCTTGGGAACATTGTGTGGCTTGTGACGATCGGGTCCAATATTTAGTTCAGTGACCATGGAGCTAAAGAATGGTTCAGAGGCTGTGTTCACGTTCACTCTTACATTGGAAATAATAGACTCCAGCCTGCCTCCGCTCTCCTGGCGGCTGCCTACTCATAGTGCGGGCAATTTAACAAATTATAATAGAATAACAAAAAATACAATTTCTATAAAACTACTATCTCTCTACAAGGAAGTATCACTGCATGAAAATACATCATAGCTAGCCTGAGTCATCTGATGTTCGCTAAGCCCAACAAAACAAAAATGAGGATGTAGTGAAGGTGTATTCCTTTAACCCATTGATACCTGGAACGCATCTGTGTCACTTTAGATGTCTTTGGCTATTCAAAAATAGCAGATATACAAGCTCATAGCGCGGCACCGAGTGCCGCGCTATGAGCTTGTAGATCTGCTATTTTTGAAAAAAATCTTGAAAAAAAAATCTCGAAAGAAAATGTTTTAGATTTTTTTTTTCAAAATGTTTCAAAATTTCAAAACTTTCAAAAAACCTCAGGTCTTAATGGGTTAAAGTTCATTTTGGGAGACATCCAATTCACACAAGATTCAGTAACACGCAACAACGTGCCAGTAGGCCACACCCCAACCTCTGTCTGCCAGGGTTTGAGTAAAAGGGGGGAGGGGAGGGGGGGGGGCAAGTGGGGGGACATTTTCCTAACCACTTATGCCTTACATTCTTTGTCGTGATAAATAAAATAAAAAGCAGATCTACATGCTCACATGTCACATCGTGATACATTGCGGGCTTGTAGATCTGCTAAGTGAAGAGTTTGGGAACGTAGAGCATTGCCAAATAAATATCTTTATTTCAGAGAGGAGAGTTAAAGGTAGGGTAAGTGATATTTTTGGGTTAAAACAAAAGGTATTTTGTTAAAAGGTTAAAGCACTATATTCTGATATAGTAGGGGGTACTAAGCACAAAAAATGGCCAAATCGTTACGCGGCGGATAAAAGCATGAAATTTGATACAGATGTCCCTTGGGTCATCCTAAAACATCCTAGAAGGGGTGCCCAAAAAAATCTCAAACAGGAAGTGAGTTATGGACAAAATTCAAAATGGCCACCTAAACTGTTGACCGTTGACTCAAAAGATACCGAAATAATCTCCAAAAAGCATAAAATTTGGCACATATGTCCCTTGGGTCATCCTAAGACATCCTAGAAGGGGTGCCCAAAGGAATCTGAAACAGGAAGTGAGTTATGGACTAAATTGAAAATGGCCGCCTAGTGTTGTCGATTGACTCAAAAGACAACTAAAGAATCTCATAAAAGCATACAATTTGGCACACATGTCCTTTTGGTCATCCTAAGACATCCTAGAAGAGGTGCCCAAAAAAATCTTAAGCAGGAACTGAGTTATTGACAAAATTGAAAATGGCCGCCTACAGTGTTATCCATTGACTCAAAAGACAACTAAAGAATCTCATAAAAGCATACAATTTGGCATACATGTCCCTTGGGTCATCCCAAGACATCCCAGAAGGGGTGCCCAGAAAAATCTTAAACAGGAAGTGAGTCATTGACAAAATTGAAAATGACCGTCTACAGTGTTGTCGATTGACTCAAAAGACAACTAAAGAATCTCATAAAAGCATACAATTTGGCATACATGTCCCTTGGGTCATCATAAGACATCCTAGAAGGGGTGCCTGAAATTATCTGAAACAGGAAGTGAGTTATTGACTAAATTGAAAATGGCCGTGTACAGTGTTGACAGACGATGCAAAAGACACTCATAAAACATAATCTCATATAAAAGCATGAAATTTGGTACAAATGTCCCTTGGGTGATCTGAATGCATCCTAAGGGGTGCCAACATTTTTTTTAATAGTCTCTCAATGGAAAACACTCCTCCCACACGGGCTGCACTGCTACAATATTCAAATCGAGCAGCCAATCTGGCATTTGGTCCAGAAGCCTGAAAGCTATGCAATCTCTACCATCTCCTGACAAATATGGATGGATTAAAGTCGCTGATTCGTGGACACCTTTATGGACACTCTTGCCAGAGGCTGCTTAAGTTTGGAGAGAACTCAAGTGTGGCTGCAAAGCTGAGCCCTTCTGTTCGAGAAAGTGTAGATGCCGGGATGCTGGGTTACCTTGCAGAGCATTATGCCAATGTGCTGGTAATTGCGAAATGGCACACATGAATACATGTACTAGTTACTAAACACTAATCACAAAAAAACAGTAATGATCAAGAAGAAAATACATGAGAAGATAGAGTGTAAAACAAGCAAGAAGATGTAGAGTGCAAAATAAATAAGATGCAGAGAGTAAAATAAGAATATGCAGAGTAAGATAAGATGCAGAGTAAAATAAATAAGAATATGCAGAGAGTTAGATAAATAAAGAAGATTCAAAGAGT
The DNA here is from genome assembly GCF_963280865.1 of Gymnoscopelus braueri. NCBI lineage: Eukaryota > Metazoa > Chordata > Actinopteri > Myctophiformes > Myctophidae > Gymnoscopelus > Gymnoscopelus braueri. Next base: position 40,955,853 of record NC_137609.1, read on the forward strand.
ACAATAAAAAAATAATGCAGAAAGTAAAATGAATAAGTGATGTAGAAATGAAAACAGAAGGTAGACTACAAAATACGGCAGGTTATGCACTGCATAACCTGTCGTATTGAGTCTGCATAATATGCAGACTGCCATGGTCAACTGTTTAAACAGCCATTTAGAATTTCTTCAACATGGTCCCTTCCTAAAAAGTTTAATAAACAAGCAAATAAATAACCTCTTCTAGGATATATTAAGAAGCACTCAATGTACGTACCAAATTATACACTTTTATGACGTCCCTTTATGTTTTCTTTTGTGTCAACTGCTTTAGGCGGTCACTTCCTGTTTAAAATCTTTTTGGGCACCCCTTGTAGGATGCGTTCAGATCACCCAAGGGACATTTGTACCACATTTCATGCTTTTATGAGATTCTTTAGGTATCTTGCATCATCTTTCAACACTGTAGGCGGCCATTTTCAATTTAGTCAATAACTCACTTCCTGTTTCAGATTATTTTGGGCACCCCTTCTAGGATGTGTTAGGATGACCCAAGGGACATATGTGCCAAATTGTATGCTTTTTGGAGATTCTGTAGGCTTTTTGAGTCAATCGCCAGCACTGTAGGCGGCCATTTTCAATTTAGTCAATAACTCACTTCCTGTTGAAGACCTTTTTGGGCACCCCTTCTAGGATGTCTTAGGATGACCCAAGGGACATGTGTGACACATTTTATACTTTTTGGAGATTCTTTAGTTGTCTTTTGAGTCAATCGACAACACTAGGCGGCCATTTTCAATTTGGTCAATAACTCACTTCCTGTTGCAGATTTTTTTGGGCACCCCTTCTAGGATGTCTTAGGATGACCCAAGGGACATGTGTGCCACATTTTATGCTTTTTGGAGATTATTTTGGTGTCTTTTGAGTCAACGGTCAACAGTTTAGGTGGCCATTTTGGATTTTGTCCATAACTCACTTCCTGTTTAAGATTTTTTTGGGCACCCCTTCTAGGATGTTTTAGGATGACCCAAGGGACATCTGTATCAAATTTCATGCTTTTATCCGCCGCGTAACGATTTTTCACTTAGTACCCCCTACTAATAGTAATCATTGCTATAGAGTGTTTGTTCAGTAACAGGAGTCTCCCCGTCTCTCCAGCTCTTCAATAAACAGAAAATACATTTTCTGGTAGGTGTCAAAATCTCAGCCAATCAGGAGAAAGTACCCATTTTTAAGCTTAATTTTTATAGCGTTCCAGTTCCAATTTTGCCTGCTCATTTCTTAGTGTCATCACTTCCAATTTCACTTGTTTAATCTATATCCTGATTGAGTTCTCTATCCGGATTGGATAAAATTGGAAATGAAACTGAAACTGAAACGAAAATGCATTTTCTGTTTTATAAAGAGCTGGAGAGACATGGAGACTCCTTATATGGACAGGACACTCTATAGTAACGAGCACTATCAGAACATAGAACCATTTTGCAATTATTTGAATAATTGCAAATCACTTACCCTACCTTTAAAGTGTATTAACCCATTAAGACCGGGAATGCATTTAGAATATCTGCTATTCAAAAATAGCAGATATACAAGCTCATAGCGGGCACCGAGTGCCGCACTATGAGCTTGTAGATCTGCTATTTTTGAATAGCCAAAGAAATCTGAAAATGACACCCATTAAGACCGTTCCCGGTCTTAATGGGTTAACCCATGCATTAACCCATGAGTTAACCCATGTTAACCCTTTGTCTCCCCCTACAGACGGTGCACTGGAAGGACGCCCTGAACATCTTGAAGCTGGTGGTGTCCCGCTCCGCCAGCCTGGTGCACCCGACGTACGGCGGGCACACGCAGGGCGACCTGTCCAACCTGGAGGTCAGCCGGGTGTGGGACGGCTCGGCCAACAAGGCCCTGCCCGGCAAAACTCTGGACTTCACCTTCGACATCTCTGAGGTGATGAAGGGGACACAACAACTTTGTATCTCAAGTTGTTTTTAAATCATTAAATGGTATCTATCTTATCATATCTAATCGATCTATCTTGTTTATTTTCGCTGTCAGGCAGAAATCTCAATTATTTTTTACTTTTTGTGTTTTTTTTCGTAAATTAACGCCCGATTTGATCATACTACAGCGTCACACAAAAGTATCAAAAGTAGCAGATCAAGCTTGTTGACCTGCTACTTTTGCTGTTTTTCTAATTTGAATCAGTTTAGGACATATGAGGTTTCCACCCGACAGCAGTGGTGGAAAAAGTACTCACATACTTAAGTAAAAGTATCAATACTGCAATGTAGAAGTACTCCGTTACAAGTAAAAGTCCAGAATTCAAAATTAAGTGAAGTACAAAAGTTTTCAAATGTTAAAATCATTTGAAAATAGCAGATCTACAAGCTCACAATGCGTCGCGATGAGCTTGTAGATCGGCTCTTTTCAAATGGCCAAAATGTTTATAGGGCTGAAGTGGTTAATGTGTGTGTTGTAATAATAATAAAAATCCACAAAGTAACTAAGAAGAAAGAAAAACCGGTGCGCTTCCTCTGGATGCCTTCTTAGTTTAGGCAGTTGGTGCTCAGCTATGTATACAACTCAAAACAAAACCACCTAAGTGGAAAAAGCGGCACTCCAAAATAAATACTGCAAGACAGTGGCTCAGATGTAGTTTCTCATTTTATTACTTTTTAATCTAATCTGCTCTGAGGAAGGCTGCGGCCGAAACACGTTAGCGTTCACTTCTCGCAATAAAATGAGAAACTACATCTGAGCCACTGTCTTGCAGTATTTATTTTGGAGTGCCGCTTTTTCCACTTAGGTGGTTTTGGTTTAACTAGTAACTAAGGCTTTATAATAATTGTAGTGGAGTAAAAGGAGTAAAAGAGTACAAGTATAATATTTGCCTCTGAGATGTAGTGGAGTAGAAGTAAAAGTACTGAAACTTGGAAATACTCCAGTAAAGTAAAAAATACCTCAAAATTGTACTTAACACATCGGGTGCCAAACACGGTCTGAACCGTGTTTGCGCAGAGTAGCGGTCCGGTGCCGAACACGGTCCAGACCGTGAAATATGTCTTTTTGTTTTTTTCGTTTTTCTCCACACGGGCGGGGCTAGAGCAGCTCTGGGAGTACCCATTGTGATCTTGAGAAGGATAGGCCAGATAGATCACCGGAAAAACAAAAACATGGCTGCCATCCACTTCCTGTCTATTTCCTTCTTTAAAACACCTATATCTCCGAATCTGTTTCCGGTGGGGAAAACCGGTCATGCGCGATGCGCGATCCCCCCCCATTGTAACTCGCGAGTGAAATGTTATCGTTCCAGGCTGTAGCCAGGGTCATCGCGCAACATGAATGGATGTTTTTTTTTACATGGATTTGCTCCTCGTGGAGTCTAGAGCCTTAAACAGCAAAGCGCAGTCAATGGGGAGAATGCTGGCACCCAACGTAAGTTGTTATGAAAAAATGCTGGCACCCAATGTGTTAAGTACAGTACTTGAGTAAATGTACTTAGTTACTTTACGCCACCGCCCGACAGAGACTATATGCTTCTATCAGTCTGTCTTGTCTTGTGTTATTTTGTGTATTTAACGTGCATGTGTGTTGCTGTATGCGTTCTAACGTATAGACCCCAGTGATCGGCCGGCGGTTCGACGGGCTCCAGGGTTCCGGAGGGAGAGAGGGGAAGGCCAGGGCCATGGCGGTCACACGCAGCGCCTCCTCCACCTCGTCCGGGTCCAACTCCAACACCGTGCTGGTGCCCGTCAGCTGGAGACGACCGGCGTCCTCGCAGGTATACCGTCAGTCACACCGTTCCGTATAGGGCTGTGAGTGACAATCACTGCATTACCATCCTCCTATATCCTCCTATAATTCTGCCCGGTTCTCCTCAGTGGCTGGAGCAATTGATCTGCATTTGCACACAGCCATTGACCATTAACCATGTGCACGGAACACCGAAGCCCGTTTTTCGCTTTCCCCAAATGTCAGCTGTTTATTAGCGTTTTTGTGTTCGCTGGCTCCCGGGTTGCCAAATCATGTGCGCATATCCCCCCATGGGTATGGTCTAGTTAGTTTACCATAATTAACCCATTAAGACCGGGAACGCATCTGTGTCATTTTAAGATTTCTTTGGCTATTCAAAAATAGCAGATATACAAGCTCATAGCGCGGCACCGAGTGTCGCGCTATGAACTTGTAGATCTGCTATTTTTGAAAAATGTGTGCAAAATGTGTGCAAATCTTTGAATAGGGTACTTTTCTTTTTAAAGCGAACATTTTTAACTCAAATCTTTGCTTCTGGGGGATTCTACAAATGTCTTCTAAATCCTAACAGTTTAAAAAAAAAACGTACGTTATTATAAAAGTGCAAGTTATGAGCTTGTAGATCTGCTATTTTTAGAAAAACCTTGAAAATGTGTGCAAAATCTGAATATATATATTTTTACATTTGTAACTCAAATCTTTGCTTCTGGGGGGGAGGGGTCCCTGGAACAAAACATTTTTAGATGGGGTTCCTTGGCCAAATACTACATAATACATATTTGGCCGCGGACTCCCTTCTCAAAATATGTTGTTCCAGGGACCCCCCACAGAAGCACAAAAAGAAAAATGTTTGCTTTAAAACATATATATATATATATATTCAAACAATATATAGTGTTACTTCTCTCTATGTGGTAAAATGTCCATACAGTTGATGCTAGCCAGTTGACCTAGTTTCTAAGCCAAACGTTTCATCACCTATTTGGGCACATTCTGGCTTTGAGCCAGATGAAAAGTGACGGTCGGCGAATTAGGACGAGGCAATACGCCACATTTGTGGGGGAAAAAATATATCTGCATGCAGTGCTAGCAAATACGTCTAATCTGAGGTCGCATTAAGGGATTTAAGCTTAAAAGAGCTCTTCTCTCTGTCATGCTCGCTGTCATGGACTGTTTTAGTTCAAGCTGCTGCTATGTTGGAAATAACCACACGTTTTACGGTTGGTAAAGTGGAGATGGTAACAGTGTGGAAGGCGAACAATTTGGTTACAGGTTAGTGGGACCTCACATTGAAATGCAGTAATGATATGATCATTTATTATTCCAGTGGTCTTATCCACCAGCTCTGGTGTAATAGTTGCAAGGTTATTATAGTTAACTAAAACGAACGAAATAACGAAAGCTAAAATTGGAAGAAAAAAAAAAACATTTTCGTTAACTGAAATAAATAAAAACGATAACTAACTGAAACTGTATTGTGTGTTTACAAAACCAACTGAAATTATAGACAAAATGCCCTTAGTTTTCGTTTTTGTCGATTTATACGCTTTTTTGGGATGATATGAAATCTTAATCTATTTATTTCACTGTACCAGCTTTATACCAGCTGTCGGCACCACCGTTTTTATTACATAATAGCCTAAACCTTTTCTGGCCCTTTTCAATCCTGCACCTGACAAATAACAGAAAGTATAAAAAAATAAAACTAACACTAGAAACTAATAAAAACTAGCAAATCTGCTTTGGAATTCAATTAAAACTAACTGAATTAGAAAAGAAAAATCCCAAACTATTATAACCTTGAATAGTTGCAGTTAGATACTGTATGGTGGAGTCATTTGCGGTAAACAGCTGGGTTACGTTAGCTTTTTCACGGTGGTAAGAAAACCTGCCGACCGGACCGTCACAGCCCTAACCATCCACCCTTCTCACATCATACTTCACTAACATCTGTGTTGTCTTCATGATGCCGAATCTGTATCACATGTAACCGGGGCACCTGCTTTCCTTTTTTTTGCGTAAGCTCTATAATTTTTGTTGTTTTCCAGAAAGGTAGAAGAAAGAGAGGGAGATAAGGGACTAATAAATCGATTAATCAAACATTAAATAAGCATGGTCAAAGCAGACCATAAAAAGATCAAGATATCTGCATGAACATAATGCACGCATAGCATAAGACCAGCAGATACAGTATGTATGTACATGACTTGTCATGTGATCATGTGTGTTGTTTATTGTGTACTTTTGTGTTTGTGCAGAAGCGAACCAGAGAGAAGCTGGTGAACGTCCTGTCACTGTGTGGACAAGAAGTGGGACTCACCAAGAATCCATCGGTAAGATGCTGGAGCGAGGTCCGGGTCTGAAACATGGCTGTTCACTTTAGAGGCATACTTTGTGCTCATTTTTAACCTCAACCCAGTAAGACCTGACGCCCCATTCTACAAACAGTTTTCAGAAAAAAACCTATGTTGCTATATATCTTTGCTGTTGGGCAGAAACCTCTTATCTCCACATTTGAACTTTGTGTTTTTTTCGTAATTAATGCATTACTTGATCATACTACAGCGTCACTCAAAAGTAGCAGATCTATTGTAGATCTGCTACTTTTGATGCTTTTGAATTTGAATCCTGAAAAGTAACAGTTTTAGACATATGAGGTTTCCACCCGACAGCCAATGTATAGCTAAAATCTAATGGGTTAAATCCCATTGTTCTGATGCGAGGAGCTATATCATCGCTGTCAGGCAGAAACCTTGTTGCTCCATGTTTCGCCTTTTTTTATGTTTTCTTTTTCTCCATAATTTAATGGCCTACGTCGTCATACTACATTGTCACACAAAAGTAGCAAAAATTGCTGATCTTGTAGAAAGGCTATTTTAGCTATTTTCTTTTAATGGTGAAAGCATTTTAACGAATGAAAAGCATTAACAAGAGCTTGTGACTAAATAATAACCACATTGGATCCATTGGAACAGATAAAAAAAAATCAATTTCCTGAATAGTAACCGTTTTGGTCATACGAGGTTTCCACCCGACAGAGACAATTATGTAGTGCAGGGGTCTTCAACAAGGGGTCCGGGACCCCTGGGGGGTCCTCAGAATTACCACAGGGGGTCCGCCAAATCTTTGTGTGATGGGGAACCTTAGCCAAAAATAGCAGATCTACAAGCTCACAACGCCTCGCGCTGCGAGGCGTTGTGAGCTTGTAGATCTTGTAGATCTGCTATTTTCGGAGAGTTGGTGTAGAAGGGAAAACGAGCAGACCAAGTACAGAGCCAACGGTTAAGTTAAAGATGGAGTGCCATGATATTTTTCAACCCTAAAACCTGATCATAAGGTATTATTATTATGTAAGGATTTTTTTCAACAAAAAAAAAGTGTACAGTAAGTGTTAAAATGTTGTTTTTATGAAGACACACCCACCAGTGCATTAAGTATACCTGGTTCTCACCTTAGCACCTCCTCCACCACCTTAGCACCACCCACCTGTCCTAGTCCCTCCTCCTCCTCATGCCCACACCTGTTGTGTTATGATAATGAGGGGGAGGGTGTGGGCTTTGTGATGTCACTAAAGCGCTGTTTCTCTATTGGCACGTTTGACCCTCAAGGTTTCAGCCTCCAGGAAGAAACTCTAAATAGTCAGAGAAGACATAAAACACGATAAAAACACCACCGGGGGGCTTAATGAAGTTCTATCAACCTCATAGACACATGAAAAACAGAAAAAGTGCAAAAACATGGCACCACCTCTTTAACTAAATATTGGAGATACACTGAAAATACACATTATAATATGAATACAACTATCTATGAAATCTATGGAAAAGTTTAATCCGCAACACAATTGTAAACAATGTAGTGGGGGGGGTCCCTGCTTCATCTCTCTCTCAGCTAAGGGGTCCTTGGCCTGAAAAACGTTGAAAACCCCTGATGTAGTGTGAAAAATACTTATCCTAAGTATTCTGTGTAATTCTCCACAAAACGCACCGTTCTCCTTGGTTTCCCGTCACGCTAGGTGATCTTCTCGTCCTGTGGAGACCTGGACATGATGGAGGTGCGCGAGAGCGGCGTGTCCTCGGACGACGGCGGCACCAGAGACGACACGCTGGACGACACGGCCAGCGAGCAGCAGTTCAGGGTGTTCAGGGACTTTGACTTCCTGGACGTCGAGCTAGAGGACGGAGAGGTGAGAAGACGCACGCACACACACACACACGCACACACACTCACACGCACACACACACGCACAGTGGTGGAAAAAGTACTCAAATTCTGTACTTAAGTAAAAGTACCAATACTGCAATATAAAAATACTCTGTTACAAGTAAAAATCCAAAATTTAAAATTTACTTGAGTAAAAGTACAAAAGTATTGGCATCAAAATGTACTTAAAGTACCAAAAGTAAAAGTACTAAATATTTGAAAATAGCCGATCTACAAGCTCTCAACGCGTCGCGATGCGACGCGTTGAGAGCTTGTAGATCTGCTATTTTCAAATAGCCTATGTATAAAATAGGGCTGAAGTGGTTAATGTATGTTTCATTATATCATAGTTTATATCTGAAAAGTAACTAGTAACTAAAGTTTTCAAATAATTGTAGTGGAGTAAAAGTACAATATTTGCCTCTGAGATGTAGTGGAGTAGAAGTAAAAGTATTGGAAATTGGAAATACTCAAGTAAAGTACAAATACCTCAAAATTGTACTTAAGTACAGTACTTAAGTAAATGTACTTAATTACTTTCCACCACTGCACACACACACACACACACACACACACACACAGGCAGACACACACACACTTGCGCGCCCGCGCACACACACACGCACACACATACATACACACATACACACATACATACACACACACACACGCACACACGCACACACATACATACACACACACACACACACACACACACGCACCAGTGGTGTAAAGTAACTAAGTGCATTTACTGCATTTACTCAAGTACTGTACTTAAGTACAGTTTTGAGGTACTTTTACTTTGCTGGAGTATTTCCAATCTTCAGTACTTTTACTTCTACTCCACTACATCTCAGAGGCAAATATTGTACTTTTTTACTCCACTACAATTATTTGAAAACTTCAATTACTAGCTACTTTGCAGATATAAATTATTATATTATAAAACATACATTAACCACTTTAGCCCTATTTTATACATAGGCTATTTGAAAATAGACGATCTAAAAGCTCACAACGCGTCGCATCGCGACGCGTTGTGAGCTTGTAGATTTGCTATTTTCAAACATTGTTTGTACTTTTACTTTTGTTACTTTAAGTACATTTTTTATGCCAATACTTTTGTACTTTTACTCAAGTACATTTTGAACACCGGACTTTTACTTGTAACGGAGTATTTCTACATTGAAGTAGAAATACTGACACACCCACCCACCCACACACGCACACGCACACGCACGCACACACACACACACACACACACACACACACACACACACACACACACACACACACACACACACACACACACATACACACACACAGTTACAGCATTGCATTATGTCAGAATATAAATGACGTTAGCATTATTCCTAGGGTTAGGGTAATTGTAACACAACTCCAGTGTGAAACACAAGTTTTATTGATTCATCACTTCCACTTTTGTGACTCTATATGTCTCTTTTCGTACTCCTTTTTTACACTGAATGCATGTGTCACTATATCCCTCTGTCTTTCTTTATCATTAATATGTTCATTTCTCTCTCTCTCTCTCTCTCTCTCTCTCTCTCTCTCTCGCTCTCTCTCTCTGTGTGTGTCTCTCTCTCTCTCTCTGTGTGTGTGTCTGTCTTTCTTTCTCTGACTAACTCTCTCTCTCTAACTCTGTGTCTCTGTCTAACTCTGTCTGTCTGTCTGTCTATTTGTCTGTCTGTCTGTCTGTCTGTTTGTCTGCCTGTCTGCTGCGCTGCCTATAGGAGCTTCAGGTAAGTTGTCTTATGCACATAGTATCTTTTATCAGTGCTGTAATGTTGCTGTCTGTATTTATTTCCATTGACAATCACTGCCATGCTTTTCTCACATGGTTAAAGGGATAGTTCACCCCAAAATGTGAGCCTGTAGATCGGTTATTTTCGGCACACACTGTTGCACAATTGAGCATACATTTAAGCATTGGAATGTTTAAAAAATCGCAGCGGTCTGAATTAGACCTTAGTCTCATAAACGTTTTGTGTGTTGTCCCGGGGCAGTAATTGTACATTTTTGGCAAGTAGTAACTGTAACTCTCAACGGAGAGAGAGGTATAATTGGAACAATGTCCAAACTACATCGTTGCAAATACCTCTCTAATAACCGATTGTTTAAACTAACAGTTAATTCATAAAAATAAGTCCAGGTGTTGTGGCTTCAAATTGCATTATATGTATTGGGTTCTTGTGTTTGCACAAGTGTGTTGAAGGTTCACCGCAGCTGAATGGGTAGAATTTAAGGATTTTAGGCACTAGACTAGCCCAAGGTGCTATAAGGGTGAAAAAACTACTATCCTGGACTATCCAGTATTATTAACCCATTAAAACCGGTAAAACATCTGTGTCATCTTTGCGTTGGCTATTCAAAAATATCAGATATACAAGCTCACAGTGTGTCACTTCGTGCCGCGCTGCGAGCATCTAAATCTACTATTTTTGAAGATGTTATGATTTTTTTCAATTCATTCATTCACCCAAAGACTTTTTGATCAACCCTCACACACTGGTGGGGATGGAGGTGGTGGTGGTGATGGTGGTGGGGATCCTATCCATGTGTATGTGTGTGTAGTAGTATACGCTGTGTGTGTGTGTTGATGTGCAGCATCTAGTTGTGCTTGACTGTTTAGTTTTAGGACATTAACGTGAATCAAAACTGTATGCATTCTTAGTGTTCAGGTACATTTTGAACCACTTTCAACCTATCGTCCCAATTTTGGACAGGCCATTATAGGTGACAAGTTGCCATTTATTTTCCCAAATTATAAAAAAGATATTTTTTAAAACATTTTTGACACATTTCAAATTTTACTCAAATGGTGACAATATAAGATCTGCATGTGAGCTTGTGGATCAGCTAGTTTTGCTATTCGTCGAAGTTCGTACGACAAAGTATATTCTATTGGGCTTAAGTGGTTAATGTGAATGAAAGATGTGTATTCTCAGCGATAGACAGGCAATAGAGAAGGAAAGGAGACTAATTAAATATTTTTGCTGACATCACTGGGATTCGAAATAAAAAAATCCTATCCAATGAGTCCATTCCAGATCAAAGAATGGCAAACCTTCTGTTCTGTCACCCGATCGGCCGTTTGATTTGAATGAAGTGACCCGGTGAAATATGAAATGTCTGCACATCGCTGTGCTGTGGGATAATGGAGAGGCTTATGTTGCTGTGTTGTTTGTCTGCAAAGCACAAAGAGGAAATGGGAGAGCTGCTCTGAGAGGAAATGTGCGTTTTCAACGGTCATTCAGTCCGTCAGTGAGTCGATCAGTGAGGCTGTCAGTCAGTCAGTCAGTCAGTCCGTCAGTCCCCCAATATTAACCCCTTAACCCATTGAGACCTGGAACTGTGTCATTTTTAGATTTGAGCAAAAACATTATTTTACACTTTGAGCTATTCAAAAATAGCAGATATACAAGTTCATAGCGCGGCACCGAGTGCCGCGCTATGAACTTGTATATCTGCTATTTTTGAAAAATCGTGAAAATGTGTGCAAATCTTTGAATATATATATTTTTAAAGCGAACATTTTTAACTCAAATATTTGCTTCTGGGGGGTCCCTGGAACAAAATATTTTTATGGGGGTCCGCGACCAAATACATATCATATTGGGGGTCCTTGACATGAAAAAGATGGAGCACCACTGATATAGAAACATACGTTTTTCAGAATACTGTGGAGATTTAGGAGACATGTAGAATCGGCTTCAGGTCTCAATGGGTTAAAGTTCAAGGGGTTGATATGAGAACATGTCTGACTGTCAGTCAAGGCAGTGAGATTCAGCAGTGTGTTGCCTCCGTATGTGTGTTTCAATGTGTGTGTGTGTTTCAATGTGTGTGTTTCAATGTGTGTGTGCGTGTGTGTGTGTGTGTGTGTGTGTGCGCTCCTCAGGGCGAGAGCGTGGACAACTTCAACTGGGGCGTGCGCCGCCGCTCCCTGGACAGCACGGAGCTGGGGGACCTGCTGGAGGAGAGCCAGCACTCCGGCTCCACGCCCAGCCTGGGCCACGAGGACCCCCTGCACGACTCTGACGAGTCCTCCGAGGAAGAGGAGTCGTCCACCAGCCAGAGCCTGTCTCACTCACAGCTCGTACGTTTATTCTAACTATGTCAAACGTATAACAAACTTATAACCCTGCATTCTGCACCGTCATCAAGTGTGTGTGCTGTGATCTGATTCGGATCTCCAAATTATTTTACCTCTTGATGCCTAGTCCAGGGGTCTTCAATAGGGGGTCCGGGACCCCAAGGGGGTCCTCTGAGTTATTACAGGGGGGGCCGCCAAATCTTTGTGTGATATGATTATTATTATTTTAATAAAAAAAACTGACTGCTGCACGGAAGATTAACACTTCACCGGCGCGTTTGACCGTTTTAGCGCTCCTCCAGCAGCCGCTGCTTCTAAATTTCGGCGCTTTTCGGCGATGGTTCAGTATTCTTTCACTTTCTCCATGCCGTTTGGTGCCCCCCCAAGGTTGGTGCCCTGTGCTTCAGCACTTAAAGCCCTTCCGTTAATCCTGCACTGGCATCGCATAATATGCGCATCGTGTCGCATCGCATACTATGCGATATATGTACTGTATATCGTCGATGTCCAGCCGGGACCAGCTAACTCCATTTTCAGTTTTTTTTTCATAAATCAACGCTATTGAACCCCCTCTACATCTGTGTATTTTTTTTAAAAATAATAACATATGAAAAGTATTAAAAAGCGCCTCTGACGAAAACTCCTAACTCCATTGGACCCTCAAACTGTCCGTCAAAAACAAACAACTCCCCCCTCCTCTCAGGCTCTCAGAGAAGCTCTGCTCTGTATGAGGCAGACAGGGAGAAGATTTTTCAATGCTTTTGGGAGAACATAAACTGGGAAGAGAAGAGAATGTATGTGCAAGGTTTGATAGATGTCACCCCAGTAAAGAGGAGAAGGGTGTCTTCACAAAGGTCATCTGCTCGTGTTTTCTTTTTAAATGTTAATGGACAGAGAATGAGTGTGTGCAGGAGTTTGTTTCAAACATCTCCAAGAGCTCATGGAGATCATGCCAAAAGACTTTCACAGCTTTTATGACAATGTAAAGCACTAAGAAACACCCACCACACACACGCAACACACACAACACACAACAGTGTGATAATAAAATGTTGATAGGTATATGATAGGTAAATTCAACTGTGGTTATTATTGTTAGTGCAGTAGGCTACAGATTTGATAGGCTAAAGATTCTATTTTTCATGAATGTATTTTGTATTTATATGCCATTTATTTATTGTTGGTGTGCCATGATTGCTTTTGTTAAATACATGATTGAGTATTGAGGCAGAATTATTTGTTGCACTCAACTGTAGAAGAACAACAGTGGTAACAGTTAGATCCATGGTTGTTTACAATGCATGTTAAAATAAAAGTTGTTTAAGTACAGAATTCAGCTTGATATATACTTAGTATATGAGGATGGCGCTCACCATAAATAGCTGATCTCCAAGCTCACAATGCGTTGTGATGTGTTGTGAGCTTTGAGATCCATTGCCAGCTGTTCTTATCAATGATGGACAAAACCTCCTAACTCCACTTGCGCTGGATTTGTGTTTGGACAAAACCTCCTAACTCCACTTGAGCTGGATTTGGGTAAAGTGGTGATAATATAATGACACATGCAAGTATCTGATAATATATAAAGTCACAATACCAAGTTTGATGAGGCAATATTGCTTTGTTTTTTTCTTCATTTTCAGATAAATTCATATTTAGTTTTTCATTTCCTGAACAATTACCATTTTGGATTTAGCTGTTTCCGGCCGGACAGCAGAGATATATAACATGGCACATATTTTGCAAAATCATGGATTTTAGCCGGCATAATCAAGGATTTTTGCCCGTGTTTCTCTGGAGGGTCTAAATAATAGTACCAATAATAATGAAACAGACAAAACTCAAGTGTATTGTTTTTGTGGATCTTGCAGACCAACCCCTCTCCGTCAGAGGAGAACAATCACACGGACTCCCTGTCCACTTCGTACGACAACTCCGCCGACCCACTATCCTTCAACGCCACCACCCCGCCACAGGGGGCGCTGTATGACGACCAGCTAGGAGGACTGAGGGTGAGGAGGAGGACGTCTCACTCACACAAACACACACACACACACACACACACACACACACACACACACAGATATAGAAACCTAGATACCTCATTGGCCGCTGCAGTTCATTGGAGCGACCTGCATCGCGGCCGCCATATTTGAGGAGGCTACTGGCCAATCACAGCGCGTCTTTTCCTGGACTTGGCAGAATCTAGTTGTATAACGGGATATTTTTATAGATTCATAGATTTTTTAAACTAGATTCTGAAGTCCAGGAAAAGACACGCTGTGATTGGCCGGTAGTCAGGAAGCGGGTCTCCTCAAATATGGCGGCCGCGATACAGACCCCCAGAGTCGGTGGAGGCGTCTACCTTTATGTGTGTATGCACATACCCAAGACAGGCAATAGAAAAGCAAGACAGACCATCTCGCCTTTACTTCCTGTATCTGTGTGATTTAGGTGCTTGCCTGTCTAGGAGACCAGATGTAGGTCGCGAGTCTGTTAATTCCAGTTGGAGAAGTGAACGTGAACACAGCTTTCTGACCCTTTCTTTAGCCCCATGGTCACTAAACTAAATATATCATCATTTTTTTTTACATGGAACACAATTGTCCGAACATTCTGACACTAAACTGATTCTTTTCAGAGACCATTTCATACCTAGCGGGATGGGCTATCTTCCTAAATTAAGCATCTTTGCACGCACGCACGCACAAATGCATTGCATTGCATAGATGATAAATAACGTTTTCACCTCTCTCTCTCTCTCTCTCTCTCTCTCTAGATGAGCGTGTGCACGACGGAGGACTCGGACACGTCGGGGGTCCAGGACGATGACTTGTCTCTCAGCGCCACAGAGCTCCCTTTTGGGTCAGACTGCGGGGAGAGTCTCATCCTGGAGCTGCCCCCTGCCACGCCCCCGGACCCCCTGCACATCAACCCCCACATCTGTCAGCCTCCCCTGGGGTTTCTGGACCCAAACTGTCTGCCCAGGTAGGTAACCCGGAACGCTCGCCACCAAAACACTCTCGTCCCCAGTTTTTTTCGCAGACCGCTCGCCCCCCCCCCAGCGATTCTTGCATTCTGGTATTCGTTTTACTGAGAATACGTTTAGGAATCTATACCAGCTTTTCTTGCACTGGGAACAAGCACCACCAGTTTTGTGGTAGGATCCGGAGTCCGCCAAGGATGTGTAATGTGTGCAACATTGCAATAGACTGGGTTAGGAGAAGAACCACAGAAGACAAGGCAAGAGGGATTCGATGGACCCTCTATTCCACCATTGAAGACCTTGACTTTGCGGATGACCTAGCCTTTCTGTCACATACACACACACACATCTTCAGGAAAAAGACTCCAACACTATGGCCAACAAGTTGGACTGATCGTAAACAACAATAAAACCAAAGTCATGCCCATCAACACCAATACACCAACACATAACAATAGAGGAACAGGTCTGGGAAAATACAGATCATTTCACATATGTTGGAAGTATCATTCACCATGATGGGGGAGCAAGTAAGGACATTCAAAACAGAATCAACAAAGCATACACAACCTTCATAAGACTTAAACAAATATGAAAGTCAAATACAGCACCAAAACAAAACTCCGGATCTACCAAAGCTGTGTACTATCAACACTACTAAACGGTGCAGAATGCTGGAAAACCACAAATTATCCACTTTCCACACATCATGCCTCCGCAAAATCCTGCTTATATTCTGGCCCAAGACCATCTCAAACAATAAACTCCTCAACATCACCCAACAAGACGACATGCACTGCATAATCAATAAACACAGGTGGACCTGGATTGGCCATGTGCTCAGATTGGACAGCAACGCGATCCCAAGAGTCGCATTACACTGGACCCCAGAAGGCAAAAGAAAGAAAGGGAGGCCTAAAATGAGCTCGAGCTCGAGCTCCAGCAACACCACCAGAGCTGGGGGACCATAGAAAAGATGGCCAAAGACAGATGGATGTGGAGAAACTTTGTTGCTGCCCTATGCGCCACCCGGCGTAATGGGGATAAGTAAGTAATTAAAATGTTTAGGAATAAGGTTCGATTTTGGCTTGTTTTTTTTATTTATTGGGGGTCTTTTTTATGCCTTTATTGATAGGATAGTAGGTTGACAGGAAATGGGGAGAGAGAGGTCCGGGGCCATAGTTTTATTGAGGTTACATTTAGGAATACCTGGTGGCGACCGATAATAATATATAATAATAATAATAATAATAATGATATACAGGATGCTTGTCACTTAAAAAATGAAACATAATGGTTTCTCCGCTGAGCTGCCTAAAATGCATAGAGGGTTGTTTGTTATTCAATAACAGTTTTTTTGAGAAACCACATTTGCCACATTTATAGAAAGCACATCAAGGAACTTTACAATGTAAAACTCCAAACTTGTGTAAACAAGGGTGTGAATCCCCCAAAAACAATCTTAATGAGTTTTCAACATGCGTTTTTGTTCCGTTTCTGTTTTTTTCCTTCTCCCATCTCCGTGGCGACAGCCTCCGTGACGAGGACGACCTGGAGGACCTGGGCTTCCCCCCTCCCCCCTCGCCGTTCTTCTCCGCCATCTTGGCGGCGTTCCAGCCGGCGGTGTGCGACGACGCGGAGGAGGCGTGGCGCTTCCACATCAACCAGCTGGTCACCGACTCGGACGGCTCGTGTGCCGTCTACACCTTCCACGTGTTCTCCTCCCTGTTCCAGGTAATAAACACTGCACTGCAGCACGGTAGAGCAGGGTTTCTCAAAGTGGGTGATGTTGCACCCATAGGGTGCCGTGGACGCAAGTCCAGGGGTGGTGTAGAATTCCTCCATATCACTTCAGCTCAACCACTTAGACCCTCTATACCAGTGGTTCTCAAACTTTTTCATGTCAAGGACCCCCAGAATTATGTTTTTTTGGCTGCGGACCCCCTGTCTCAAAAAAATATTTTTGTGCCAGGATTTTTCAAAAAATTGCAGATCTACAAGCTCATAGTGCGGCACAAAGTGACGTGCTATTTTTGAATAGCCAAAGTATAAAATATGGTTAAAGTGGTTAAAATGATTGTGACGCCATATTAACTCGTTTTGCTGGGGACCCCCTGGTACCCCCCAGGGGTCCCAGACCCCACTTTGAGAACCAATGTTCTATACTGACCTGGGTTACTTGGTGTGTCCTTTTTGCAATCGACACCAAATCTCTTTGCCAAAACCAGCCAATCTACAAGCTCACAACGCGTTGCTGTGAGCCTGTAGATCTGCTACTTTTGCAGAAAATCACCTATTATGACATGCCCCATGCAGAAATTCTTGGGGCATGTCAAAAATGAATCTGTCTCCCTCTATTTTACTCTCCCACTCTCTTTCGCTCCCATTCTCTCCACCTTTCTGCCCTCCCCCCCCCTCTCTCTCTCTCTCTCTCTCTCTCTCTCTCTCTCTCTCTCTGCATTCCAGAACATCCAGGGGAAGTTCTGCTCGCTGACCACAGACGCGGCCACCTACCTGGGAGAGGGACTGAGGGGCATCGGGTCAAAGTTTGTGCGCTCCTCGCAGATGCTGACCACGTGCTCCGACTGTCCCACCATCTACATTGACGCAGACACTGTAAGTACAGTATGTAGTAGCAGTGTGCCAGCGGTGCGCACAAACGCACGCACGCAATAACAAACATTATAATTTCATATCTGTCGGGTGGAAACCTCATATGTATGTCCAAAACTGTTACTTTTTTTTTGAATTTACGCAATCAATTTACGAAAAAACACGAAACGTTAGAATATGGAGATAAGAGGTTTCTACCCGAGAGCAACGATTTGCATTAACAAACCACACTCAGAGGCTGGCACAGGCACTTCATAGCTAGCAGGGAGTACAATTCATCATGTGGGATTTATACTGTAAGTTAATATACTTGCATCTTTAAAAAATATCACAAATAACTCGCCTTCCCTGTCCTCCTCCTCCTCCTCTCCTCCTCTCTCTTCTCCTCTCCTCCTCTCTCTTCTCCTCTCCTCTCCTCTCCTCTCCTCTCCTCTCCTCTCCTCTCCTCTCCTCTCCTCTCCTCTCATCTCCTCTCTCCAGATCATGTCTTATGGTCTCCTGGAGAAGATGAAGTTCAGTGCGTTAGAGCTTCAGGAGTACTTGGACACGTACAACACCAGAGAGGAGTCTGCTGTGTCGGTATGACAAGATCAACACACTCCAGCGCGTTGACTTGTTATTGGTTCTTTTTGCATGTTAGAAACTACAATTACAGAATATATTTTTTAAACCTAACAAATAAAATAAAAAAAGATAACCACAAGTAGTTATTGTAATAAATATCTGTCCAAGGAAGACCAAAGAAACCTTAAAGGGCTTATTGAATTGGTGAAATGTTGTTGTCTTCTGCTCTCTCCTCCGCCTCGCCGCTGCCCCCCAGTGGCTGAGGAACTGTAAGGACACATTTCCCAGATGCCCCGGCGAGGGAGTGGTCACCTGTCAGCCAGGAGACTCCGAGGAGAAGGTCAGTCGGTCATTATCATTACTATGAACTGTACCGAGTTCCTGGAGTCAAACTACCGGCTAGGCTGCCACACTTAAAACTTTTTATGTGTCACACTGTGTTTCTCAATTCTTGTTCAATACTTTTAAACAAACACTTAACACTGGGATTTTATCTATTGATTTATTGGTCTCATCTATCTATCTATCTGTCTATCTGTCTATCTGTCTCACTGTCTGTCTCGCTGTCTCTGTCTCTCTCCGTATGAATCATCATAATGGAGTGTGTGCTCTCTCTGCATGTGCTGACTTGACTGTAATGGTTCCAGGGTACTAATAACCAGATAAATCAGACAGAGTAAAGTGTGGGGGGCGGGGCCTACAGTAACTGTTGTTCTGCTGTGTATTTCATACCAAGCATGAGTTTGATTGACGGTTTGTCTTCCTTTCTGACTCGCTCTCTCTCTCACCCGCTAACCTACCTACCTGCTCTCTCTCGCCGTGCGTGCGTGCCGTGTAGCAAATGGAGTCTCTGGCAGTAAGTGTCTCTCTTCCACCTTTTCTTCAAGATCACTGCCTTTAAGGGTCCGTGTCCACAGAGAATACCTTTTGAGCTGCGGAGCGCTTTGCATATCATGTCCACAGCGCTCTCACACAGTGTGGATATCAATTCATTTCAATTCTATCTTTATTAGCGGACTCAGGTCCATAGAAATACATAAAATAAACAAGACAGGAGATGAAAATGATGTCCATAGTGCTCACACACAGTGTGATGCCCATTGCCCGCACTGTTCCAACCTCTCAACCATTGAGGTGTTCACTTCTCAAACATCCTGTCATCTGTGTTATTAGCACAAATAGCTTAGCTGAAACAATGTAAACATGGACTTCTCATCATCATTTTTTTAGTCTTTAAATTTAGAGTAGCCAATTATGTTTTACCCCCTTTTCTCCCCAATTTAGTCGTTATGCCAATTAACTCCTCCCCACACACATTTCTGTGTTGTCACTGCCGTCGTATCCTACTGACTCACCTGCCAGTGAGGAGCCCCCACCAGGAGAACGTAGAGCCTTCGTCCTACTCCTCCCGCCCAACACTCCCTGCTGACAGGTGCTGCCGCCCCAGCCTGTAGGAGTACGTGCAATAACCGATATCACCCTCCCCGCCCGGCTCCCCTCCCCTCCCCGGACACGGGCCAATTGTGTTTGTGTAGACTCTCGACAAAGCCTGGATGCACCATGGTGGATTTGAACCCACAACCTCCGTGGTGGTGGGCAGTGACTTTACCACTGTGCCACCCAAGCGCCTGACTTCTCGTCAACATGGTTGTAGTAACAATTCAACAATTCAATGTCGGGTTGTAAATTATCGGGTTGTCACGCATAATCAGGACGCATCGAATGACCGGCCCTCCTCTCCATAAAGTTCAACTGTTTCCAGCTCTAAGCGCCCAGGGCGCTGGGCCAAGAGGAGCGCACCAGCATGTCTTCACCATAGAAATACATGACAGGCTGGCGCTGCTAACTCAACAGGCTCTTCTCTGTGGATACGGCCCCTAAAGCTATAGCTGCTTCTGTCCAACAAACTGCCGTGTTTTACTTTGCTAGCTTCCGCCGTTAACTATTTGCACATTTCACATGTTCACGTGTACCGGTCGCTGTCGGGTGGAAACCTTGTACATGTTATGTCCAAAATTGTTACTTTTCAGAAAAAGAATAACCTGTGTTCCAATGGCTCCAATATAGTTGGATCCATGAGCTTGTGGATCGGCGAACACTGTTGTACGATGAAGTAGGACATGACATGAAAAGTTGAACAATGGAGATACAAGGTTTCTGCCCGACCGGATCTTAGCACAGGTGTGCGTGTGTGCGTGTGTTTGTACGCTAATCCGTTAATCTGACAGCGTTTCCTTTCCGTTCCCGTCATGTTTTAGCAACTGGAGCTGTGTCAGCGTCTGTACAAACTGCACTTCCAGCTGCTGCTGCTCTTCCAGTCCTACTGTAAGCTGATTGGTCAGGTGCACGCCATCAGCGCCGTGCCCGAGGTACGTAACACCACCGCACTCTAACAGTCCTACTGTAAGCTCATTGGTCAGTCTTCCAGTCCTACTGTAAGCTCATTGGTCAGTCTTCCAGTCCTACTGTAAGCTCATAGTATTGGTATCAAAATGTACTTAAAGTACCAAAAGTAAAAGTACTAAAATGTTTGAAAATAGCAGATCTACAAGCTCACAACGCGTCGCATCGCGACGCGTTGTGAGCTTGTAGATCGGCTATTTTCAAATAGCCTAGGTATAAAATAGGGCTAAAGTAGTTAATGTGTGTTTCATAATATAATGATTTATATCTGCAAAGTAACTAGTAACTAAAGTTTTCAAATAATTGTAGTGGAGTAAAAGTACAATATTTGACTCTGAGATGTAGTGGAGTAGAAGTAAAAGTATATAGACAATTGGAAATACTTAGTACAGTACTTGATTAAATGTACTTAGTTACTTTACACCACTGCATACAGTGACAAAAAATATCCTTTATCCTCATCTTATTTTTCCGGTAGATATATAAATAAATAAGCTTCATTCTCTGTGCCTCCTCCTGTCTATAGCTGCTGAACATGTCCAGGGAGCTGACCGACCTGAAGACCAGCCTGCAGGCGGCCGAGGCGGCCGTGGCCAGCGACCTGGAGCACACGCACCTGGCCCACGCCCACGCCAACGCCGCCCAGGTGGCGGCCATGGCCGTGCCCAGCTTCGCCAGCTCCGAGGCGGCCGTGCAGGCCATCCTGGAGTGCCTGAAGAACCAGGAGTTCACCAAGGCCGTCCGCTACATCCAGGAGTGCAGGTGAGGGACGACGGCCTCGATGTGCATGCGTCGCTGCATGCAACATGTGGATATCACATCAATATATAGAGCACACCAATGCAACTCCTTGCAACTGCAACATCTAGCAATAATTATCCCCAAATAGCAGTGGTGTAAAGTAACTAAGTAAATGTACTCAAGTACTGTACTTAAAGGGTCTACACCATGAAAATCACTTTTTTCTTGTTTTTTTGTATTTTTTGGGGTCCCCAGTGTCTCTTGTACCCCAAAAAATGTTTTTTTTTTAATTCAGTCATTCCTTCTCATTTCATGGATTTCCAGAAATGTTTATGAGGTCACAAACATTATTGATGGCAAACCCAATGTTAAATGAAAAGTGCCCGAATCGCTCCGAAACTTTTTCTACCCCCCCTAAGTGGGGGTCTACAAACAAATACTTCGGGCTCTGATTTTGGCTCCGCCCCCCGGAAGTGGGTGAAACAGGCACCTCAAACACTTGGTGGAATTGTTCAAAAATGTTCAAAGTGTTTTTTTTTCGATTTTGTATTTTTCTTAGATGCTTCTTTTTATGCAGAATTTTTCCTTTTGTTTTTTTTTTTTAATATTTTTTTTTAATATTTTTTTTTATTAACAGACACAATTGACTTGGGATGAGTATATCTGAGTGATGATTTAGGCTCAAACCTTTTGAAAAAGGTTTGAGGGACATACACCATATGATATTAAATATTAAAAAAAAATTCATGGTGTAGCTCCTTTAAGTTCATTTTTGAGGTACTTTTATCTTTCTCTGTCAAGATTCTGAATTCTTTACTCCTCCTCAGTTCTCATCCACATCCTCAAACCAGTCCAGTGACTCTGAGGATGAACTTGTACAAACTCCTTTTCAGGAGTTTGTACAAACATGTTTTTATTTCACTGATAGTTATACTTTATATTTAATACAAATTCTTTCTTAACCCTTAAATTAAATATAAGACTTAATATCAGTGTTTTATTTGATCGCCTTGCTGCTTTGTGTCCTCAAAACATTTTCAAGGCCAAGTGGCCTTGCCCCTAAAAAAGATGAAATTCCAGGCCTGGCTGCAACGGTCTCTAAAACTGTGACGTTGCAAGGAGTTGCATGGGTGCCTTAATGTGGCCTTAATGTGCTCTATATTGATTTGATATGAATGAAAAAAAAAATGAAAACAAATAATTAAATTGTTAACCTGTCCTCCCCACCACCAGGAGGCAGTGGCCCAACGGCGTGTTCGGCGGCGGCTCGGAGAGCGAGGTGCAGACGCTGCTCAACGTGTACTTCCGCCACCAGACCCTGGGCCAGACGGGTACCATCGCCCTGGTGGGCTCCCGCCAGGACCTCAGCCTCATCTGCTGCAAGCTGCTGGAGCTCAATGGGGAGATCCGCGACATGATCCGCCGCGCCCAGGGCTACCGCGTGGTCACCACCTACCTCCCCGACTCCAGCGCCTCCGGGACCAGCCTCTGACAGGACTACGGGAGGAGCACCCCACCACGTACACCCCCACCTCCTCCAACTCCACCGCTAGCCTCCACCATCCCTCCAAAGCCTCCTCCACCTCCACGTCCACCTCCAGGCCGGCTGACCCGTCCCCCTGCCTTGAGGCCACAGCAGCAGCCGTAGTAGGAGACCCGGCTCCCTCGTACCTGCGCCTCCTCACGTCCTCCTGCAGCCATTGGTCTCCAAGGAGGCTCCGGAGGGACCTTCCAACCTCCTCCCCACCGCCAGAGGCAGCAGGTCCATACCCAACGCCTGCCCTCCTCACACCGACCGTCCATCCCACACAGCACGACTTCCCTAAACCCCCGAACCTGTTCTCGAACCCGCCGCCGGGGCCCGGCGCACGATTTAACGCGCAACCACATCCGGACGAGGATTATTATGACGATGAGAGCGCAGATAACGTGGGTTCTTGGTGGAGAGGTTGTTCTACACAGGCGGTACGCCCCCCGCTGGACGCGCACCGCAACAAACACCCGCCGTCGTCTCTGCGGACCGTGGCGTCGGAGCCCGCTCTGCTCGCCGCACGCTCCGATGCGCCGCCCCCCATCGTCGTCCAGTCACGGGGGTCCCGCCACCTCCCCGATGCTCCGTACGAACACTCTGGCCCGCCGCACCCCACGGTGGTCCGAGATCCGGGCGTCGTCCTGCTGACCAAGGGTCCTAATGATCCCTCTCCCCGCTCCCCTCCTCCTCCCCCACCACCACGCCCACCTCTGCTGCCCCGCCCCCCAACCCAGGGCGAGGCGGCAGCAGCGTGGGGGGGGTGTTGCTGTTCTCTCGGGGCGAGCGCCGGCAGCGCCACGGCCACGCCCCTGTCCGGCTACCTGAGGAAGGTGGGGAACGCAGCTTTGCCCGCTCTGCTTAACGTAGGGGGGCTCCGCAACGACAAACCGTCTGACGTTCAGACCTGAGACCACCGAACCCCCCACCCCGACCTGTACCGAAAAGAAGTGGCATGTCTCAAATGATTTGACCACTTGAACCCCCCTGTTCTGGGGGCAACATTCGCCAAAAAGAGATTTGGTGTAGATGGAAACAAGTACAGAGCCACGTCAGGTCTGTTTCACGAGTATAGAGGGGTTTAAGTGGTTAAAATTGGCCAAATATATATAATTATATATTTGGGAATAATACTTTGAATGGCCATTATACTACAATATTACCTGGGTTCAAAATATATTTAAATATTGGCCATTTGTTTTTTGAAACATTACTGTAAAACAGTACAAAAGGTGGGTTTTTTTTTCTCAGTACCTGACCTATGACCTATCGACCTATGACCTGGGGATCAACAAGCTTGATCCTGATCGGACCTTTTTTAGAGCCAAACGTCACACTGATAAATGACAATGACCAAACCCTCAAAAAGCTGCATGGAGAAGAAGTGACGTTATCCCAGAAACGGCTCAGATAATATCATCTCAGAGTGGAATGGAATATACCTGGTGGTTCTCAAACGTTTTAATTTCAAGGACACTCCATAACTCTGAGAGCGTACAAATGGAACCAAACGGTCCGTATGGTTCCATTTGAACTCTCAGAGTTACAGCCCTGTAACCCTCAGGGTCCTTGGACCCCACTATGAGAACCAACTGTACTGTCTGTTACGGTACAGTTTGGACCTGCTGATATAAAGATTACACCAGAACAGAGGTTAACTTATAGATCTTCTGTCTGGTCGGCTTAGCGCTGCTACTTAACTGTGACATTAATGTGCTGAACCTGCTTGAGGGGTCATCGCCAAAAACGTGGCCCCCGATCCACTGACGAGGTCCTTAACGAACATTGCCTGACCTCCGTCCTATAAGCCTGTCTTCCCGCCTGAAGAACTGAAGGTGAATGTGATAAATAAAGGAACTGCTTCAGAAGAACTTTAAATCCTAACAAAATGGTCCTTCGAGCCGGATGGTTTGATACAATTTACTATCTCTGCCATCCCAGTCTACATTGTAAAATCCTCAAGTTTTAATTGAAATTGGATTGAATTGTAGGGCAAGGAAAGGAAAGTATGTCAGGACGTGTCTATTA
Source organism: Gymnoscopelus braueri (assembly GCF_963280865.1). Taxonomy (NCBI): domain Eukaryota; kingdom Metazoa; phylum Chordata; class Actinopteri; order Myctophiformes; family Myctophidae; genus Gymnoscopelus; species Gymnoscopelus braueri. The sequence continues at coordinate 40,980,774 of NC_137609.1, forward strand.
CCACTGGATACAGCGAGGGAACCGGTCCCGTAACCGGACGGACACAGAGCAACATCTCGCTGGTTGAATTCACATGTCGTTCTTGCACTAAGTTGAGTTTTGACTATGAGGGGTGGGGGGGGGGATTTACAGAAGGGAAGGGGTAGTTTTGCTGTTTTGTTTTTGCTACTGTGAGAGAAGGAGGGGCGTCACTTTCAAAGGACAAAAGGCCCCGCCCGAGGCCAAAACGCTGGAAGCCCCGCCCGTTCTCTAAGATTTTTTGAGTCAACTGTTTGAGAGAGTCCTTTTTATGATGATGGGAAGGGAAAGTGCAATGCATGATGGCCCATGATGAATGCTTTCTACTGTACCGCATCCGTTTTCCTACCCTGACTGACTGATAGAAGACTGATGAAAGAGTCGGATGCAGAGAATATTCAACTGTAGTTCTTTCTTCGCGCTGTCCTTTGCTCTGTTCATACGTAGCTTGTGTTATCGGTGAAACCAGCTCTGTAGACTTAACAGTACCGCCGTGATGATTCTTCGGTACAAAGTTTAATCGTGCTGTTCTTCTCTGTGCACAAGTGTACAGGCCAACCTGCCGCCGCGTGGTGACTTTGTTTGTGGTAGCATCGAGTAGCGAGTGTACGGCGCACGCTGTAACGTCCGTGGCCGTCCTGCACTCCTGTGACATGTTGACCTTACTGTATACGGTGTTCACATCATTGCAAGAGGATGCCGCATGTTCACGGACCGGACATTCATTTAGTTTTGTCTTTTCTCTTGTCGTATCGTGTCGATGATCAAGTCTCAGTGGTCACGTTGTACTCTGTAGCACATATTTGTTTGTGTGTGTGTGTGTGTGTGTGGGCGTGTGCGCGTGTGTGCGTGTGTGTGTGGTGCTTAGTTACAGATACACTTTTAAGGGAAACATGCTGACATTCAGCGCCTGCCATCCATGTTCAAAGCGTAACGTTGTGCTACTACTGTTCTTAAGTCTGACAATTCCCCCTCAGTCGGCCCCACAATTCCTCTGTCTAGCGCTATTATTTACCCCGTTGCTGTACAAAATATCCTTTGCCTATTTATATCAAGTCAACACTCATTCGACTTAGTTTTTATATTGATGTTAATGTTCTCTTGGTACAAGCCAATTGTAACTGCCATGCATGCATCTCCTTGTGTTTCCGTATGAGGTGAGTTTGAAATAGGCCTATTTATTAACAGAATCATATTTTATCTGAAAGATATGTTTGTATGAGGTTCAATAGGGAGCTTTAAGCTCACGCGGGTATGTTCTGTTTTTCTTTTTTCTTTTTTTTGTGTGGGAGAATGTGTGTGCATGCCGAACAAGAAGTTGCACATTTTTGAAAAAAAGCTTTTTAGATGAAGATTCTGTGTAGTCGTTTTTTCACCTTGTAAATACTTTTACAGCCTTTGTGAAGTTGTTTTGAGTCGATGCAATGTACAATTCTGTGTCAAAGTAAAACATATCCAAATGACGTCATTTGCAGCTTACGCATTCTTTTGTACTTAAGGTGAACATGTTCTTCAAATTCCATGACCGGGTTACTAAGTTTATTCTTTACCACAAATCTTATGAAACTGAAATCTTTACATGTGAAGGCAAACCAACGTGGCTGACTGATTCCAGACTTTTTTTTTCCCAGTATAGGGACCTTTACGGGTCTTTTTGGTTGGCATTTGCACACCATATCAACCTGGGCCCTATTCCTCGAAAGGTGACTTAGAGCTAAAGCCTGGCTTTAACCCCTATCCTGGCTTAATTTAGCCAGGATTAGGGCTGAATCGGTTCCTAGAAAGCTGAATTATCTTGATTAGTTTAGCCAGTTCACCCTGGCTAAGTTTAGCCATGACCCGATTCCACGAAAGAGAATTTAAGCAAGCCTACCTTAGTTACCATGACAATTTAGCTGTCAAGTTAGCCTGGTCAGGAGCAGGCTAACAGCCAAGCTTACTTAATCCAGTGCCTTGTTCTTCAAGTTTTTCCACTTTTAATTCAGCACATGTGTTTGTATATGGACTCATTTGAATGACCCTGCATTCAAATAAAATGAAATCAATACAATAAGATATAATCAATGTAATTATATTACTGAAATAGTGTGTGACCATGAATCATAATTGTTTCACAATGACTCGTGTGATATGTCATTGTCACTCTGTTAACACTATAGTTCATATCTGTTAGATGTTTGATCATATATTACCAATTTTTTTTTAATATTATAAAAAATGTCTAACATACATATCTCTGCTGTTCGGCCGGAACCAGCTAAATCCAAAATGGTAATTGTTCAGGAAATGAAAAACAAAATATAAATTTTTCAGAAAATGAAGAAAACCTTATATTTTTAAAACAAAGCAATACTGCCTCATCAAACTTGGTATTGTGACTTTATATATTATCAGATACTTGCATGTGTCATTATATTATCACCACTTTACCCAAATCCAGTGCAAGTGGAGTTAGGAGGTTTTGTCCATCATTGATAAGAACAGCTGGCAATGGATCTCAAAGCTCACAACACATCACAACGCATTGTGAGCTTGGAGATCAGCTATTTATGGTGAGCGCCATCCTCATATACTATAGATCAAGCTGAATTCTGTACTTAAACAACTTTTATTTTAACATGCATCGTAAACAACCATGGATCTAACTGTTACCACTGTTGTTCTTCTACAGTTGAGTGCAACAAACAATTCTGTCTCAATACTCAATCATGTATTTAACAAAAGCGATCATGGCACACCAACAATAAAAAAAATTGCATATAAATACAAAATACATTCATGAAAAATAGAATCTTTAGCCTATCAAATCTGTAGCCTACTGCACTAACAATAACAACCACAGTTGAATTTACCTATCATATACCTATCAACATTTTATTATCACACTGTTGTGTGTTGTGTGTTGCGTGTGTGAGGTGGGTGTTTCTTAGTGCTTTAGATTGTCATAAAAGCTGTGAAAGTCTTTTGGCATGATCTCCTTGAGCTCTTGGAGATGTTTGAAACAAACTCCTGCACACACTCATTCTCTGTCCATTAACATTTAAAAAGAAAACACGAGCAGATGACCTTTGTGAAGACACCCTTCTCCTCTTTACTGGGGTGACATCTATCAAACCTTGCACATACATTCTCTTCTCTTCCCAGTTTATGTTCTCCCAAAAGCATTGAAAAATCTTCTCCCTGTCTGCCTCATACAGAGCAGAGCTTCTCGAGAGCCTGAGAGGAGGGGGGAGTTGTTTGTTTTTGACGGACAGTTTGAGGGTCCAATGGAGTTAGGAGTTTTCGTCAGAGGCGCTTTTTAATACTTTTCATATGTTATTAAAAAAAAAATTACACAGATGTAGAGGGGGTTCAATAGCGTTGATTGATGAAAAAAAAAAAAAAACTGAAAAAGGAGTTAGCTGGTCCCGGCTGGACACTGACGATATACATATATAATATATATATATATATATTATATATTTAAATATATTTAAATATATATATAAATTATTAGTTACGGGTTTAAAGGAGCCTCTTTGTAAGTCAATAAGGAGCATATTTTGAATTATCAATTTCTAGTCAATGGAGAAATTATTTTGTATTTCTTGTCCACCTTTGTAGTTACATCATGATGGCAAGGTAACACAACCCAAACCTCTACCAAAGTGGTCTTGCAAATGTGGGGTTATTGCGTCTCGTCCCGTCCCCCGTCCCCCGCTCATCCCGTCGCGGTCAACCCCCCCGTCCCCCGCCGTCCCGTCCGTTCGTCCTGTTGCCCGTCCGTCGCAAACACACACACACACACACACACACACACTCTGTGTGTGCTTGCAATACTTTGCCACGCTTTCTCCCTCGATCTATTTATTGCGGTCGCGTTTCCTTTCTTGCTTAAATACATTTTACTTCCTTGTATGATTTCATGAGCTGCTGCAGTGCTGCTGTTCAGCCACAGAGAAGAACGCCGCTCTGGTTTTGGACTCCGTGATTGGTCAAGTTCAAGGATTCTGCTATCGACTTTCATGGTCTTTTATAGAAATACGTGAAGCCTGGCTTCATTATCCTGGCTCGACACAGCCTGGCTTGACAAGGTCTAGCTCAACAAAGTCGCTCCTTTTCAGCCTGGCTTGGCGTTCCAGGAACCGAATAAACCAGGCTATACGGACCCGACTTTGTCAAGCCTGAATTTGACTTAAATCCAGGCTTATTTAATTCACCTTTCGAGGAATAGGGCCCTGGTGTCTCTAGTTTTGGTAAGTCATTATAGGCAAAACATTTAAAAACGAGCCCATCTACAATCTCACGATGCAGGCTATTTGAACATAAGTAGGCCTACATACTTGACCGATGAACAGGTTGATTGACATCAGGGGTTAAAGTTCTAGAATAGTGGTTAGCAGACTTTTCAGCTCGAGACCCAAAAGAGAAACTTCATGTCTTGCCGTGACCCAAACTAGTGAAAATAGCTGATCCACAAGGCATCGTGATTATGTCGCCATTTTCTTTTTATGGAATTCCTTTCACTTTGTCCGAATTATTTAAAAAAATGTGTCCCTGCCCACCGTTTAGGAACCACTGTTCTAGGCTGACCCAGTGTAATGTTTAACCACTTTCAACCTGGTGTCCCCATTCTAAAAGCACATCTTAAAGCTCAATGTGAACTTGTACATCAGCCATTTTCACCAGACAACACCATCACACAATGTAGAAAATATGGCTTAATAAATGGTCAAAGCAATTACACACAACCCTTGTGGATTGGCAGGAAAAACCTCGTCGCCAAGCATGGTGCACAACACAGACAAGCTTTTAGTGCAATGAGCTTTAATAATTTTATTAACAAATTAATAGTTCACTTTCAGCTGAACGATGAAAACAGAGACAGAAAAAACAAAAACAAACGCCCCCCAATGTAGAAGTTCCCGCCCCAACGACTGCCGGCTGGCTTTTCACCAGGTAAGTACTTGGGAAAAAAATCACCTGGCGTCTCGCCATCTAAATGAGTTGGCTGAAATGAAAACCAGCAGCAGTCTCCATGAAATTAGTTTAGAAACCACCAAACTGCTGACCAAGCGTGGCTGGGACGTTGACCCCACCACCCCCTGCCCTCCCTCCCAGGTCTGTCATTGGAGTGCACTTCCTCTGGATGTGAGAGAAACACAGTAGGTACGTACCGTTAGTCAGACATAAGCTACATGGCCCCACATGTGGCAAACATTACAAATGCCGCGATCTACATGAGGATAGCAGCAGCTGACCCCAGGCTCAGCCCTGCATTGAGAAAGAGGAAAATAGAATCCCCCCCCCCCCCCATCTTTTTTAGACGATATATTTGAAGCTATAGGTGGCGTCGCAGGACAGTCTGGTCCCTTTGCAGCGGCCACAGAGGTCCTGGCGGTGAGGCCTCCTGGCGTTTGTGTGTCTCTGCTTCTTGTCACAGCAGCAGCTGGTCTGGGAGCACTCCTGTCAAATGGAGGAGAGAGAGAAAGGGAATTGAAGTTACTAAATGGATCCTATAGAGCAGTGGTTCTCAAGCTGTGGGTCGGGACCCCCACATGATTTTGGGGGTCCCCAGGTGACAGTGAAGTGACAATTTAAGGACTTTTAAGACCCTTATTATACTACCTATAAAAAGGGAAAAAAAGAAAAAGACCATTACTGCATCAAATGTAATAAACAGACTATACTATAAAAACTGGTCAAACATTCGCCAAATAATATAAGGGAACAAATTAAATAGCCAATCTACAAGCTCATAACGCCTCGCTTTGCGAATGCCAGGCGCCACGTTGTGAGCTTGTAGATAAGCTATTTTTGCAGAACGTTCACCCCAGAATAGGAACAGTAGGCAAGGGTTTTAAGTGGTTATATTAGGGAATTTACACACCTTGCAAATTAGGGACTCCACTTTGTAGGGGTTGAAGCCCACCTGACATTTCCGGCAGAACTGTTTGTAGTAAACCTGGAGTTTGAGATCATAAAAAAAAACACATCCTTACAACAGTCAGTGGGGACATTCACGTTTCTTTAAACAAAAAAAAAGATACTACTGTGGACATTTATTCTGATATTTTGCTTTAAAGCAGCACCATGTACACAAATAATAATAAAATGCAATTTTGTCCGAGTACGAGTATGTTGATAAAAAAAATGCGTCTCCCTGCTCTTCTATTGAGACATTTAGATCGTGTCAAAGGTCATGTCTCACCTAGACAGGAACGGACACAAAGTTTGACCTGATGGTCAAGATTCAATTCATCCCCTGAGCATGCAGGCAGGCTCTATTAGCTCAAATGGTAAGAAATTCAGCCACGCAGGAAACCATGTTCAAATCCGGGGTAGTAGAGGAACGTTGCATAGTGCAGCTTTAACCAGAAGAAGACATTACCTTGCTGGTTCCAGAGATGCACCAGACATAAGCACTCTCCCACCGGATGTTGCACTCTTTGCAGTGGAAGAACCCATATTTCTGCTCCAGAAACTGATGGAACACAGAAAAGTGACCATTTTAAGAATGTATGGGTTATTGTTTAGTTATCATACATGGTTGCAGTGATGGAAAGTAACTAAGTACATTTACTTAAGTACTGTACTTAAGTAAAGTACAAACTTTACTTGAGTATTTCCAATTTCCAATACTTTTACTTCTACTCCACTACATCTCAGAGGCAAATATTGTACTTTTACTCCACTACATTTAGTTGAAAACTTGAGTTACTAGTTACTTTTCAGACATACATTAACCACTTTAGCCCTATTTTATACCTAGGCTATTTGAAAATAGCAGATCTACAAGCTCACAACGTGTCGCATCGCGACGCGTTGTGAGCTTGTAGATCGGCTATTTTCAAATATTTAGTACTTTTACTTTTGGTACTTTAAGTACATTTTGATGCCAATACTTTTGTACTTTCACTCAAGTAATTTTTTTATTCTGGACTTTTACTTGTAACAGAGTATTTTTATATTGCAGTATTGGTACTTTTACTTAAAGGGATACTTCACTTTCACATAAAATAAACATTAAAAAAAAATATTAAAAAAAAATGAAAGAAGTTATGGCAAAATCACGGCCGCCTCACACATTAGTAGGACACTCTAATGCGTGAGGGGGCCGTGATTTTTCCATTACTTTTTTCATTTATTTTTAATATATTTTTTAAATGTTTATTTTATGTGAAAGTGAAGTATCCCTTTAACCCTCTAAGACCCAGCGATGCTTTAGAGCAACAATTATATTTTATAAAGAAAGGAGTTTAAATAATTTGTTTTTCTGTTATTTTTTCACCTCTAAATCCTCATTGGGTCCTATTGTTTAGTCTTACAATGCCATTGGCCAGGATATTTGCATATAAATACCCCCCACAGAGCCAGGAATCATCACAACTTGAAAAATCTCTGTTGGAACAGATCTCTTTTTTCTCTGGAAGATATTCCTCACAAAAACGTAAGTAATATGCCTGTAATATTTGTTTTGGTGAACATTACAATGTCTAGAACATGTACATATGTTATTATTGTGAAATATATGTCCCAAATTTAGATTATAGCATGATTCATACTTGTTGCTTTTGGTCAACGTTGGGCCCTCTTGGTTGCAAAAAAATACAAGGGCAGGCCTAATGTTCACCTCCTACTGTTCAGCCTTATATATAGTTTTCACAATAGATTTAAACAGTTATATGTGTATTTCCCCCACTTTGTGTATATATATATATATATATATATATATATATATATATATATATTTGAGAGAGAGAGAGAAACAGTGAGAGAGAGTAGGCTATATGTGCATTTTTACTTTAATTTCTAATTTCCAATGATATTTGTAACCATTGTTTTAACAGTCAGAACCATACAAGCTGGTAAAAACTGAATTGTTTGCTTTGAGCAGTAAGCCTCAGAAAAAGTCCACCCAAACTTTCTCTCTCCCCCTAAACAAAACATATTCAACCATAGTTTAACCAATATATTCCCTTGTTATTTCTCAGTATGTTTAATTTGCTTTCAATACTACAAGGACAGTGGGACCACTGGTACTTGTTGGGGGTTGTGGGGGTTGTTCATTATTATTCATTATTCATTCAAGGTGTGGTGGGTACTTAGGGGCAATGGAATGATGCCAATCATCATCACACAATAAGTTTGCCAGACAGTATTGTATGACTTGTGAAATGTTGTTTCATCATCACTGCAGTAAGCAGTGATGTGTAAGCACTACTAAATGTACTAATGGTAATATTTCATTTCAGAATGCCACAACAACAGAAAGGGACTCGCTTCTCAGCCAGGGATGTTCTGGATATCGTGATGAACGGAGAGAGTGATGTTGACATAGACATCAATGAGACTGATGAAGAGTCAGATGAAGAGGACTGTGGCATGGGGTCCAAAGAAAACCAACCACCCAGTGAACCACCCAGTGAACCCACTGACCAATGTGCAGGGTCATATTGGGTGGAGATCAGTTTGCATCTTTTTATCAATGCAAATCAGTGAGTTGGCCAGACAGTATTGTGTGATCACTGACAATGGTTTAGGTTATTAGGTTTCTTTACTACATATATTGTACAGATTTTTATTTTGTTGTTCTTTTAATAAAATTGATAAAAAAATATGGCTTATTGGTGTTATTATTCATAATGTATACTGTTCTGAGGCCAAATATTATTCATAATTGATCTTAGGCCAAATAATAAACCATATAAATGAATCATTAAGTTGTTGTAGTGAAGTAATTACACATTTGCCATGTTATCCATAAAAATGGCCTATAGGAAATTTTGCTACCTGATATACCCAACGTTGCTAAATGTCAACATTTGCATAAAAACTTACCAAAACATTTTTTTTTTTAAAACATTATATTTTCCTCTTCTAAATACTCCTACAAGACCATCTGAAAGGTTTTTAATTTTTTTTTGCAAGTACAAATATATCCGGGTCTTACAGGGTTAAGTAAAGAATTTGAGTACTTTTTCCACCATTGCATGGTTGTTTGAACACAAGTATGAGGCATTATAGCTCCCAACTCACACACTGTAATGGCAAATTTAAAGGAGAATTCCGGACATTTTAAGTGTTATCTTTGATGTGTCGTTACTCACCTACCGACGTAAACAGTGGCATTGTTTATTTCCAGATATTCCCCTGTCGTCATATTTTCAACCTCCTCCGTTGTCATAATGGGAGCGCGTGTCATAGGGAAATTCGTCTATTATAACCGATGCAAAGTTATTTTTTTCTCTACTACTACTCATTGTGGAGTCTGATGATAGTCAAACATGCAGTGAAAGTTCCTGAGAGGCTACCGCTAATGACGAACGAGCTAACGCTAGTTGCTTGTTTCTCTCCCAGAACCTGGCAACTTGGTGTTGCCATGTTGAGAAACAAGCAACTAGCGTTAGCTCGTTCGTCATTAGCGGTAGCCTCTCAGGAACTTTCACTGCATGTTTGACTATCATCAGACTCCACAATGAGTAGTAGTAGAGAAAAAAATAACTTTGCATCGGTTATAATAGACGAATTTCCCTATGACACGCGCTCCCATTATGACAACGGAGGAGGTTGAAAATATGACGACAGGGGAATATCTGGAAATAAACAATGCCACTGTTTACGTCGGTAGGTGAGTAACGACACATCAAAGATAACACTTAAAATGTCCGGAATTCTCCTTTAACTCAGTCAATGTACAAATGTAGAACCAAATGGACCTGTAATTCTGAGTAGAACACAAATGGAAACGGAACCAATGGCCCCATAAAGCAGTGGTTCTCAACCTGTGGGTCTGGGCCCGCAGGGGGGTCTCCACATGATTTTGGGGGGTCCCTAGATGACAGTGAAGAGACAATTTAAGGACTTTTAAATACCTGAAAAGGTTGAGAACCACTGCCAGCCATAAATGGTCCACTTGTACGACATCAGTTTTTTTTACAGTGCATGAACCTTATTCTGGGTTTTTACCTGAAAATTGAACTTTTTAAATGCCCGATGGAGGGGTTTGTCGTTCCCATCATCAGTCAGCGAGGCCTCGTCCTCGTCGTCCGCCTCGGGTCCGGGATCCACACTTTGGTCATGTTCTTCATCTTGGCTTTGATCATCGGTGGTCTCACCACCACCATCATCATCATCGTGGTGAGGCGGTTTCACCGACTTGAGCAGAATCCTGCGGTCAAACAGAGGGGAGTAGACGGACACCGGCCGGGAGAAGCGCATCAGGCTGCTGACCGGGGTCTTCAATAAGGTCAGCGGCCTGCCTCTGTACAGGGGAGGGGTCGGAGCCACCGGGTCATCTTCTCCTTCTCCTGGACCTGAGGCAAGTGGTGGAAAGTAACTAAGTTCAGAGTATTTCCCATTTTCAGTACTTTTACTTCTACTCCACTACATCTCAAGGCAAATATTGCACTTTTTACTCCACTGCAATTATTTGAAAACTTTAGTTACTAGTTACTTTGTAGATTTGTATTATTATTACAAAACATACATTACCCACTTCAGCCCTATATACACATTTCGGCCATTTGAGAATAGCCGATCTACAAGCTCACAATGCGTCGCATTTCTACATTGCAGTATTGCTTTCCAGGTGGTCCCCAGCTAAATGGAGAGTTGGTAACAAAATGGACCCTTATAGATCTTTAACTCTTGAGAGCGTAAAATGAAACCATTTTACACTCCCAAGAGTTAAATTATTGTTAAACATCTGCATTACTTAAGTAACTTTTACTTAAATAAAAGTATCAACATAGAACAACCAAGTACTTTCCCCCCCCCACTGACCTGAGGCCTTCTTCTTCAGGTGGTGGTAGCCATGATGATCAGTCTTCTCCTCGTGTAGTGTCTTGGGTCCGAGCGAGCACTGGACCCCCTGGTCCACCTTGGCGTTGACCTGGACGCCGCACTCCTTGGTGTTGGCCCTCCTGGCGGGACGAGGCGGAGGAGGAGCAGGCAGTACCAGGGGCAGAGAAGTGGGGTTGATCTGTGCCAGGAGGGCCTTGTAGAACTCCATGTAGTTCAGACCCTGGACCCAGTCCCCTCCTCCTCCTCTCTTGCTGGTCCCCCGGGCCCATGAGCCGCCATGGATGGTGGTGGTGACCCCCTGACCCTGTGTCCCAGAGGTGGTGTTGTTGTATGGGGGAAACTTGAACCCCTCCATCGTGTCGCGAAGCCACACGCACGGCGCGTGCTCTTTTATTTGTAGAGGCACACACATATGCTCCCAATGAGAGCCTCATCATCATTGTGGGAGCTTTAATTGACAGATTGACAACAGTTGTGTGGATGAGTGGACCTTGCCTACAAGATGGCCTGTATACAGGTGGTGGTTCTCAACCTGTGTGTGTGTAGGTGGTGGTTCTCCACCTGTGTGTGTGTGTGTGTGTGTGTGTGTGTGTGTGTGTGTGTGTGTGTGTGTGTGTGTGTGTGTGTGTGTGTGTGTGTGTGTGTGTAAAACACTCTTTACTTAAGTAAAAGTACCAATACTGCAATATAGAAATACTCTGTTACAAGTAAAAGTCCAGAATTCTATTCGCGACGCGTTGTGAGCTTGTAGATCGGTTGTGAGCTTTTATCGCACAATATTTATCTGTGGAACCGAGTAAAACTAAATGTGATGCCTCAACTCCTACAATTCCAAGTGCTTGTCAGGGTGGGGGGTCCCCAGTTCAAATATGATTATTTTGGGGGGTCCCCAGTTCAAACATGATTATTTTGGGGGGTCAAGGCCTGAAAAGGTTGTGAGCCACTGGTCTACATTACAGGGACGGCGCCAGGGGGGGGCTTGGGGGGGCACAAGCACCCCCTGGCGAAAGCCTAGCCCCCCCTAAGCACCCCCTGCCACAAACCCAATTTTTAAGAAAAAATATTTATATTATATTTTATTAATAAATAAATCGGTAAAATCAGGCAAAAATGTGAATTACATAATGTAACCCTAACCTAACCCTAACCCTAACCCTAAAACCGAGATAAAGTACCAAAACCCGCCCGAACCCGCACATTTTTGGACCCGAAACCGGGCCGAAACCGCAAAAAAGGTGCGCACAGGACGCATGCACGCGCGCGTCAAGCCCCTGCTGGAAAAAAGTCAGCCCCCACATAGCCCACCCTGCCAGAATTCTCTGGAGCCGCCCGTCACTGCTACATTAGCCTATTACTGAGCAGACATTCTGAAGTTTAGCCAAATTATTTATTGTGTCAAAACCAGCGAGACAATACATGACTGACAGCTAGGGGGGAGTGCAGTGGGGATTTGTTTTCTAGCTAGTGGAGCTCTATTTTAAAGACGTCACGTGCACAACACGCGCACGTTGCGCGCACGTGCACGCACCAGAACAGCTCTCTGACTAGAGTGATTATTAACATCAGTTTATTCATTCTATTCAGCTCAAAACCACCTCCTTCTCCAGCGGACAATGAATGTTAAACCATTTAGTTTAATGTTTTACTAGCCTTGGATCAACACTATCATAGATGTATTTCGAGTCTCACTTTTACTTTTTACTTTCGTATCTACTAATACTAGTATTGGCTAGCAACCCCCAGTACGCTCTGCACTCTCACCAGTAAAGCACGTACTTCTCCATACATGCACGAAAAATACAAATAAAGGTGGTTAACCGGTTGCCCCCAAATGTTAACTCACGGTCCGGAGTCTTTGTGCAATGTATTAGTCCATAGTTTTCAATAAAGAAGTGTTTTAATCCCGTCTGTGGTGGATTCTGTCGTAAATTCCACAATGGGTGGTAGTGACGGAGCGCATCTGGTAAAATCCGGTATTACACTCAATGCAAACAAGAACGAGTGAAGAAAGATGCCGTTCAGGCACAGACGGGATTAAAACACATATCTATTGAAAAATATGGACTAATACATTGTACAAAGATTTCGAAGCGTCAGGTAACATTTGGGGCAACCAAACAAGCACCATACATATTTTGTTTGTACATGTACGGAGAAGTACGGGCTTTACTAGTGAAAGTGCAGGACGCACTGGGGGGTGCTAGCCAAGACTATCGTAGATACGAAAGTAGAAGTCATGCAGACTCGATCAAATACATGTATGATAGTCTTGATCAAAGCGAGTAGGCTACAACATTTGCCTCTGACATGTAGTGGAGTAGAAGAACAAGTATTGAAAATTGGAAATACTTTAGTAAAGTAAAAGTACCTAAAAAATGTACTTGCAGTGGCCTACTTGAGTAAATGTACTTAGTTACTTTATACCACTGGTTGTTTACGTTTCCGAATACTAGAAGGATCTTCGTCAAAGTAAAGCTATAAAACAAAAAACCCTTATATTCACAGTTGTCAGGATGGGCCAGCCAAATTATAATAAGGTATAAGTAGGTAAACTAACCAAGATGCATACAGCTGTCAGGATGGCCGAGCGGTCTAAGGCGCCAGACTCAAGGTGATAAACCTTCCTGGGTGAAAGGGATTTCTGGTCTCCGAATGGAGGCGCGGGTTCGAATCCCGCTTCTGACACTACTTTATGTCACGATTAGTATTTTGCGTAGCTGTTTTTGTTGCGCTGTTGTTTTGTCGCGATGTTTGTTTGAGTGTTGATTCTGTTGAATGTTTAACGGACGGACCGCAACGGAAACCTTTTTGTCTCTGTCACTGTCAATCAACAAAAGAAAAACCTAAACAATAATAGACCCAAAAAAAAGCACACACAAAAAAACAACTGTTTGTTGTAGCCTAGCCCTAGCCAATAACAATGACACTTTTTAACGATTTATTTTCATTTTTAATTGTAGGCTACAGTCAACATTAGCCAAAATTAGGCTATAGAGTTGAGTTACACAAAATAACGTGAAATAATAGCTCGTTATTAGGCCTGGCTATGCTATAATAATATCCCAAAAACTCAAATTATTTAGACCATTGTTTCTCAAAGTGGGGTCCGGGGACCCCCAGGCGTCCTTGGGGGGGGGGGTTTACCATGGGGTTCCCAGACCCCAGCTAAATTAGTTAATAAAGCGTCACCATCATTTTAACCCCTTTATCCATATTTTATACTTTGGCTATTCAAAAATAGAAGACATACAAGCTCATAGCGCAGCACGATATGAGCTTGTAGATCTGCTATTTTTGAAAAATCTTGTACATTATTTTGTGCAAATCTTTGAATATATATATATATTTTTAAGCGAACATTTGTAACTCTAATCTTTGCTTCTGGGGGTCCCTGGAACAAAATATTTGAGATGGGGGTCTGCGGCCAAATACATATAGTTTTGGGGGTCCTTGACATGAAAAAGTTTGAGAACCACTGCTCTACAGAGTACAGACCGTAAATTAAACCTATTTTTCAGCTATTTCAAATCCGGGCATTACATTGACAGAGCAGCAAGCAGAGAGCGGGTAACAGTAGCGGGGCCGGGCCGGCCGGTAGGTGGCGCTGCGCGCACGCATAACGCTCATTCAGCAGTCCCTTAACCTGCTGAATGTGTGCATGTTGTTGGCGCCATTTTGGAGCCGCACACACACACGAAGAGGAGGAGGAGGACCATACTAGTGAATACACACTATTCATTCCCGAACAGGTACGATCCTATTATAAACAACACATTCCGTAACGGGTTTTAAACGTAATGCTAAAATTGATGCTTATGCGGCTGATGGGGGATAAAACAACAGCAATCTAAAAGAGTGGGGTTGTTGTGAGTTTCTTTCTTTCCACCAGAGAAGAGAAGGAGAGAGAGACTAGAGGAGGTGAAGAGCAGCAGCCCGCCTCCCTCTCTCCTCTTGTGTTGTGGGTTGTTAGCCTGCTGCTTGTCACATTCACACTACTAGCCTGAGGCTAGGCTAACGTGCTATCCTCTGTGTTGTTGTGGGTTAGCCTGCTTGTCACATTCGCACAGGCTACTATAGCCTGAGGCTAGGCTAACATGCTAACACACACACTCCTAAGCGAGATACACGGGCGCTAAAGTGTACTTCATGTGTGTACAGTGTGTTAGCCAAAAGCCAAGCTAACATAACATAGCCCTGTTCTGAGTGTGTTCTATAGCTAGCTAGCTAGCCAGGCTAGCCCGTCCTGTCTTATCAACACAATGAGCCTCCCTCCTCCCCTGCAGTGGTTGCTGTTGCAAAGATTTAATTATTATCATTTTGTTGTTATTATTATTATTATGGCTGCTGCTGTGTGTTTGTCAAGCTGGCTGGTTCCAAACCAGACTAGGTTATATTGTGCTAGCGGGGGGCATGCTAACTACGTAGCTGAAAGACTCATTTATACCTCCGTAGTAGGACGGTATCGCTGCAGCCGGAAAAAAAGAACAGATCTACAAGCTATCAACGCGTCGCACTAGCTTATAGATCTGTTTTTTTTTCTCTTTGATTTTCTTAGCACCCCCTCTAGTCTGTGTCTGTCTGTGGCCTTGACTTGACATGCTTCTTGTGGTGGTAATAATAATAATAACAATGTGTGAATCCTTTCATGAACCTGTGTGTACATTGTTCTGATCGTGGCTTTTGGTTTATGTGACGTTTAGACCTACAGTAGGATTATGTATATTTTGGGACAACCGCCCCCCTTTCCTTTGTGGATTGCAGGATATGTCAAATTGAGGCTATTTGTTTATTTAACCTGATTTGTAGCTGTTTATTTATTACACCAGGTTAGAAGAATAATGCATATTTGTTGTGACAATAAATCACCATCTTGGCCTTGTGCATTTGCAGGAATTGCAGATTTATTATTGTTTGTTTGTTTACATTTAGTTATGCTTTCCAATCATTAGGAGTTAGGACTATATGCTAAAACCGCCTCAGGGTTAGCCTATACATTATATTGATTTTATACCATAGGCATAGAACTACATTTATTTTAAGGATTTTGGTGATACAGAGAACCTTTTTTTAAGAGCAATTTTTTGGGGTTAAATTCCATTTGTTCTTCTTGTTGGATTTACAGTATGTACTGGCTGGCTCATTGGTTGGTAATAGATGAGTCTAAATGACGAGTTTTGTCTTAAATTGTAGGGCCCGATTACCCACTTGAACCCCAACATATGCCTGTTCTGGGGAGAACATTTGTCCCCCAAACAATAGCACATCTACAAGCTCAAGCTTGTAGATCAAGTATTTTTGGCGAATAGATTTGCTGTTGAGTAGACGGAAAAAAGCAGTCAGAGTACAGTTGTAACTCAAAGTCTGTTGTTTCACTGAGACTAGAGGGTGTAAGTGGTTAATGCGAGAAATTACTCGCCCTGTTCAGCAGATCCACCCACTTACGTTGGCTAATTGTGACTGCTGCATTGCCCCGTGAATGAACTTGGATTAATTGAAAAGACTCTGTAAAAAAATCCCCTAGTGATAGCACATTGTTATCACAGCCCGTTCTCCCATCGATGTTCAGACATTTGACAGCCTACAGCACCACCACTGTAGTTAATGGAATTGAAATAGGCAGATTGCCCTCCTTGTTCAGGAGGGGGGTTTAAAAAGCTCTTGTTAACGCTGAAGCAAGTCCTTATAATCACACTTACAGAGCCTAACGCATCGACCGGTTAGGCTATTCAAATCCATAACAAGGGCTGAAAACCCTTTCTGTTGAGGGTGGCGAGAAACCTCAAATAAAATGGGACAGTTAGATGAATTTGTTTACAAGCAAAGCTGCTGCACGCTGTAGTAAATCAACCAAACCTTTAGCCCCATTGACTGGCTAGTGGCTACCAGTGCTTAACATTGCGTTCTGCTTGTTATGGTTTTAAGCAAACACACACTTGTGTTTCCTTTTGGGAAAACTTAGGTTAGGAGCCATGCGTCAAGTCTTTACGGATCAATGTTTTGGAGTGATGATGGTGGCTGCTAGTGCTCAGACATAATAGGGAGTTCTCAGAGATGATGATGATGAACACATGTATTTTAGGGAATATGACGTATTCAATATCAAGATAATATTGAACATATTTACAGTGATAATTGGCACATTTTGTGCTTGTTAAAAGCCACATTGTATTAAGACATGACATGTCATTTGGGTGCAAAATTGTTAATGTGTAAAACAAAACGTAAATGTCTCGTAAATTAAAAAACAATGCATATTTTAATATATAAGTAACCAAATTTAATTAGGAAACGTTTAGTAGCGCCAGCCCCGTGAAGTAGGTTAACCGAATATCCGTGCACAATGATCCCTCGAGTGACACCTAATCCACTTAATGACTTAAGCCCTGTTTTATACTTTCAAAATGTAATTTTTTTTTGAAAATAAATAGCCAATCTACACGCTCACTAGTCACTACGCGTCTCAAACGTGATGTGCTGTGAGCTTGTAGATCAGCTCTTCTAGCTATTATCGAACTTTGTATTTATTTATTGTGAAAGCAAGGGAGCCAGGTTGAAAGTCATCAACCCTGACACAGTTAGTCTTGCTGTGGAGAGGGAAACACTGCAGGAGATGAGCTAATTTGATAAACATTGTTATGACATTTTCAACCTGGCCCTATTAGGTAAACCGTGGGCTCATAGCTCATTTGCCTATGAATTGCATACCAAGGCCCTCATTGGAAACAAGTCCGCAAGGACTTTTATGAACGGACCTGTTAGAAAAAGTATTTTAAATGTAACTGTGCTGTTTTACGTTTTTGCCTAATAAAATATTCAATCAATCAAGTGCAATTTATCCGTTCTGAGAGTTAATTGGAACAAAATTAGGTCAATTTCACATGTGTGTGTGTTTTCCCTCTCTATGTTTACGTGCCAGTGCTTGAATGACCTAAATCAGCAGTTGGTCTCATCTGTGGGTTGACTTCCATATGGCTTCCCCTGGCTGGCAGACAGGGCTCTGCCTCTCCCTCTCTCACTTTCACTCTTTTCCTGCCCATTTAATTTAATCCGCGAGTCCCCACACTTCCTCCATTGTTTCTGGCCAGCCTCCGCTGGATCACATCTGGGTGTGTGTGTCTGGGTGTGTGTGTGTGTGTGTGTGTGTGTGTGTGTGTGTCTCAGAGGTTTGGACAAGGCTTGGACTAATTAAGTGGTCTGTTTTTGTTGTGTGTGTGTGTGTGGTGGCAATGTGTATTCATTCATTGTGTGTGCGCTTACTTTGTTATATTTTGTACTTTGTGTACGTGTGTTGTTTTTGTAAAGCAATGTGTGTTAACAGCAATTTCCTCGTCTGACCTTTTGTGTGCGAGAGATAGAGAATGTTTCATTCTATGTTGTGTGTGCCTGTGACTGCCTTTGTGTTTTGAAATGTGTCCCCTAACTGCTCACTTTGTGTGTGCGCAGCACTGCGCGCACACTTAAGTATTTCTATTTCTGTGTGTGCTTTTGTATGCGAGTTGAGTGTGTGTGCTGGTAAACAACAACATGTGCCATTTCATCCTGACATCCAGCTGGTACTACCCAGTGTGTTTGATGGTCAGATCTCCCCTCCCAATTATCCCCCCACTGTGGTGGTGGTAACCATGGATACACTGGTCAAAGGTTAGATTAGGCCATGAGAGAAGCTCTGCTCATCAGTGTTGCCATGTCTGCTTATTATCTTATTATAAGTGACTTTGGGCTTGTCTTTCTGTAAAGTCGCTTGTAAATATTGCGTTATTTTTGGGATTGTTTTTAAGGTGTAGTTGCTTATTTGGGCTTGCTTCCAAATAGTGTTTGAATCAATGGCTCTCATCAATCGCTCAACATACTCATGTCAAAGGACCCCAAATTAATGTGTTTGTCAGCAGGACCACAACATATTTGTGCCAGGGACCCCCATACAAGATTTGTGTTTAAAAATATTCCACATTTGTATCTTTTTCTTTTCAAAATGTGTTTTGAAAATTGCAGATCTACAAGCTCACAACACGTCGCATCGCGGCGCGTTGTGAGCTTGTAGATCGGCTATTTTCAACTAGCCAATGTATATATGTGTAGGTTTAAAGTGCTCATGTGACCTTCTTTTGGGCTTGTTTTCATAGACCTGGTTGCTTATTTCTCTCTCAAAATCTGGCAACACTGCTGCTCATGTCTCACCACCACGTTCTGCCAGTGCCAGCTGCAGGGCAAAGCTGCTAAAATCATCTTAAAATGCCCTTGAAATGTGTTGGAAGGGGGCAAAAAAAAATCCTCCAATGTTACCAGCTGGGGAAGAAAAAAAAAGTATAATTGACTATTTCAGGTTAATATCTTGTCATTAAAAAGTACACTTCAGGGGCAGCTCCTGGGGGAAAACAATGCTAATTTAATAATTTAATTTAGCGAATGTGAAGTCGTAACACTAATTCTTCTGATAAGTGCTCACCAAATGTGATTCAATAATTACCTTTTTGGATAGAGAGAGGTACGATTTAGAGTGTTTCCTATACCGAGTCCAGAGGGATGATGGGAAATGCTTGGGGATATTTTTGAAAGTGATTACACCCCCACAATCAGTTGAAGATAGATCCACGTACACACAATTTGACTCTAATTGCTGGCTAATGCTTGATTGGCGCCATTATTTCCCCGCCCTCTCTCATTGGCAGTTATTTTACTTAAGTAAAAGTTGCGATACCGCAATATAAAAATACTCTGTTACAACTAAAAGGCCTGTTTTCAAAATGTTACTTGAGTAAAAGTACAAAAGTATTGGCATCAAAATATAAAGTACCAAAAGTAAGAGTACTAAAATGTTTGAAAATAGCAGATCTACAAGTTCACAAGATGCGACGCGTTGTGAGCTTGTAGATCTGTATTTTTCAAATAGCCTAGGTATAAGATAGGGCTAAAGCGGTTAATGTATGTTTTATAATATAATAATTTATACCTGCAAAGTAACTAAAGTTTTCAAATAATTGGTAGTGGAGTAAAAGTACAATATTTGCCTCTGAGATGTAGTGGAGTAAAAGTATTGAAAATTGGAAATTCTCCAGGAAAGTAAAAAATACCTCACAATTGTACTTAAGTACAGTACTTGAGTAAATGTACTTCGTTACTTTACACCACTGCTCATTGGAAGTAAAATATCCCTTACGTAGGAGCCACGCAGACAGATTCCACCTCCCAATTATCCCGTCATGATTAGTCAATGGGAGTTATCTGAGCATCATGTGACCCGACGAGACTTGTCTTTGGCACCAGCAGCTGCAGGGTGGAGTGGAGAGAGAGGTCAGAAGAACAGACACATTTGGCAGCCTGCCATAGTCCACCGTGGCCATTTAGCGAGTGTATTATGCGTGTGTGTGTGCCTGTGTGGATGTCTATCAGTGTCCATCATGATGAGAACGTCTGTGCACTTGTAGAAAACCCCGTTTCGTGGAGTGATTAAACATATTGCGGTCTGGCTGTTGTTAAACCATAAAAAAGCCCCTGCAAACAAGCAGCCAGCAGCCAGGCAGCTCCTGGCAGATTACAGACCCAGTGACCCAGACTGGATGCTGCTAACAATCAATTCTCCTACAGCGCTGCCGGTTAGACCTTCGCTCTGGAGCAAAATCAAACAGGGCATTAGTCACCGATGTCATTCATTAAAGGTTGTTTTTTTTTGCTTACGGTGTGCCTCGCAGTTCCCGTTATAGTGATATAGGAGTGAATGGTAATGAGGGTAATAATAAAACATCATTTGTTTGAATGCACAGAATGCCGTCCCAAAGGGGATTTTAGAAGGAGCATGAGGATTGAGGAAAGATGCAAAATGTAAAGCAGAGAAATGCAACAGAGAAACAATATTTGGAATTTACTGTTGCAACAGATTGCAATAAGGCTGGCGGGTACATTGTGTAAACTATGTTAATCATTATTTTGGTCATTATTCAAATTACTCTTGAATGCTAAAAATGCCATTCGAATGTAGTTAAAAATAAAATGTATATATACGTATATGTGTATATATATATATAAAAAATATATATATTTAAAATAATTAATTGATTTTTGTTTCCTGACCTACCAATGCGAAAACAAATGCTTTCATCACGTCACACATAATCAACAATAAAGTTTGAGTGCATGCACTGCACATAGCAAGTTATGAACATTGTCGCTGCCAGTTACGCTCGGCCACACGCCTGTGTGTGTCTGGTCACGCTGAGACACACCACCACATTGGTTCAGCGCAGAGGCAGGCAACCTATGTTGAATGCACTTATTGTAAGTTGCTTTGGATAAAAGCGTCTGCTAAATGACCGTAAAGTAATGTAATGTAGCTCCGCCTCAGCCGATCTGCAAGCCCACAACGCGTCGCTGATGTGACGCGTTGTGGGCTTGTAGGTCAGGTGTGTTCCCTGCGCGACACTGTTGTACACCGAAGAAAAAAAAACTGGCACTACTAGTGCCAGTTTTTTCCTGCCTAGGCAGTTCCTGACTAGGCAGTTCCTGCCTAGTCACTAGGCAGGAATGCACAGACATAAAGCAGAGATTTCAAATCACTGCAATGGGTCACAGACGAGAGAGCCGCAAGTGATACACACAGCATTTAACATGACAACAACGTCGCTACAACGTGGACTTGTGGCTATCAGCGCTTGGGACGGTGGATGGAGAGCCTGTTCTCGTTAGGGAACGTATAGGCTGCAGTCTGAACGGATGGATCCTGCTATGACACTAAAGTAGCTCTGGAGCCAGTTGCACCACCTCACACTAAGTTCAAACTTAGCCTAGTTATAGCTTAAATGGCTTTTAAAAAGCCATTTAAGCTATATCTATGCTAAGTTTGAACTTAGTGTGAGGTGGTGCAACTGGCTCCAGTGGGTCCATAGCGTTAGAAGGAGTTCTCCTTAACGCTATGTGACTTTTCTGGCATTTCCCACATTACCAGCGGTAGCGCAGCTTCTCGACTGTAGTAGAAATAAAAAATACACTTTCGCAACTCAACAAAACAAAGACTATTTTATGTTGAAAGCCTACTGTCCTTAGTGGGAACAGTCTGAGCGCCCCACCTCCCGCTTAAAATACACTTTTTGACCAGAAAAGAAAATATTCCACTGGATGCAAAAACATTTTCGTAACTATTGCGCCCGAGGGGTTTAATGATCCTGAAGGGGGTTATTTCTCAACAATGACCGGCGTGCCGTAAATTATCCTGCTTATTACACGGCTAATTAATTAATACATTGACCCAAAAGTAACAACAAAATGAAATATTTCCTTGCTTTACGGTATTGAAAGTATTCCATAAGTGTTGTGCTGGGCGGACACGGTCGCCTTGGAAAACAAGGAAGTGTTGATTAAATAGAATACATTTTCGGTTACTGCATTGTCTATTTCTCGCTTCAAACGTGTTCAAAAACCTTAAGAGCAATGTTTAGCTGTAAATTACATTGTGTGTTTGATTACATGGCTTTCATGTTGGATACGGCACAAAACCAAGCAGCACAGCAGGTGCTCTGAGTCTTTGATTAGACAGTCTGTTATTGAGCTCAGCGGTCATTATCTGGAAATAACACACCGCTGAGTTCATTGATTGACCAATCAGAATCAAGCATGCAACCAAGCCGTGTAATAAGATGTATAACATTTTGGGGTCGATGCACTGGGTGGTTTAACCCAGTGGTTCTCAAAGTGTGGTCAGGGGAGGAGTTCCAGGGGGTCCCCAGCAAAATGTGTTAATATAGTGTCACAATCATTTTAACCACTTTATCCATTTGGCTATTCAAAAATAGATCTACAAGCTTGTAGATGTTTTTCGAATCATTTTGATAATTTTTTAACAAATCTTCTCTGGCACAAAATCTTTTCAGATGGGGGTCCGTGGCCAACTACATATCAATTTGGGGGTCCGCGGCAGTGAAAAGTTAGTACGAATTCTAGTACTGCATTATAATGGTAGCCTGGTAAACCATCCCGGTCTCGTGAATTCTGCAGACCGGTCTGGCTCCAAGCGCTAGGTGGGCGCTTTGCAGAAACCGAAACGTGGGGAGAGCCAAATCAGTGTCTGCGCTCAGGGCCCTCTGATTGACAGACACCGATTGGCTCTTCCACTTGTTTGGTTTCTGAAAAACGGCCACCTAGCACTTGGGGCCAGACCGGTCTGGAGAAGAAGACGCATGATAATGTGAATTCACGCGACCAGGATGGTTTACCAGGCTATTATAATGGTTGTATTCGATGAAGTGAGAGCACTGATGACTGTGAGTTAACATGTTCTTATTACTGGGGAGCGAACTGGAGCTAAAAATGCCATTATGGGAGGACATTGATAGTGCCGTTACTATAACTATCAGCAGGGTAGTAAACAATCAGCAACTTTATTAGGAGAAAAACAATGAAGATGATGACTTAATGGGTAAGGATGGGAGATTTGATATTTTGTTCCGATATAAAAACACTCCAGATAAATGTGTCCTGGTGAATTTCCATTACTGGGATAATCACGATGACATCCTCACGTGACCATGAATATCCTCACTGATCGGTAGCCTATTAAAAGACTTTAACTCACTCTGTGTCTCAGAGGAGGGCTGTGGACAGTTCAGAATCCCGCCTACCAGTGACATCATCGATGGGGAATCCAAGCTAATCGAAACGGCAGGCTTTCTATTCCTAGAAAGTTAGCATGCTATAATGGAAGCCATTGTTCTCGCGTTAATAAAAATAAACCTGCCTAATGAATCACTGGTAGGCGGGTTTCTGAAGTGTCCACAGCCCTCCCATGAGACACAGGCCGAGTAGATTTTTTTTTTTTAACCATTCTATCATTTGCATTAGTGAGGAGTGAGGACCAGTTCTATGAAGATAGGTGTAAAATGGGTGAAGTCGTCCTTTTTTATCCTAAAGTGTGAAGTCGTCCTTTTTAACCCATTGAGACCTGAAGCCGATTCTACATGTCTCCTAAATCTCAACAGTATTCTGAATAACGTATATTTCTATATCAGTGGTGCTCAATCTTTTTCATGTCAAGGACCCTCAAAATGATATGTATTTGGCCGCGGACCCCCATCAAAATATTTAGTTCCAGGGACCCCCCAGAAGCAAAGATTTCAGTTAACAATGTTCACTTTAAAAATATACATATTCAGAAGATTTGCACACATTTTCACGAATTTTCAAAAATAGCAGATCTACAAGCTCGTAGCGCGGCACTCGGTGCCGCGCTATGAGCTTGTATATCTGCTATTTTTGAATAGCCCAAAGTGTAAAATAATGCTTTTTAGCTCAAATCTAAAAATGACACAGTTCCAGGTCTTAATGGGTTAAAGTGTGATGTCGTCCTTTTTCATCCTAAAGTGTGAATGAGAGAGAGAGAGGGAGTCATGGTGACATCTGTACACTTCAGTCTGTCTATATATTGAGAAGGACCAGATTTGGCATTTCTCACTGTCTAGAGCACATTGCCATATTCACATTTCCATCAATCAAAGGTGAGGGGTCAGGCTTGTTTTCACAGCCAGCGGCTGATTGTCCCTGACAGACAGACTGGGATGTTCTGTTATAAACTGTCATGCTGCATTTTTCATTATCTCCAATAGGCCTATATTTCTTTTTCATTTTTACCACACAAAAGGCTGTGCAATAACTTCCTCTACAACTGATGAACACCTGTCTTAGAGAGAGAGAGAGAGATGCAAATCGACTGTTTGTATCTGGTTAAAACCAACATATTCTGACAGAGGCGATGTCACAGAGCTAACAAGCGAATGAAAATAAGTATATATCATCTAGATATGCCTAGGTTGCCTACTATAGGCTATCCGGTAATTTCCACAACACGCATACATGCACCAACCGTTTGTGTATCCTCTCTGAACTGGATGGTGAATAAGTAGCCACATGAGTCATGAGCCAGACAATTTATTAAATAAATCGGCGAACGACCGTCCCCAAACCTTTTGATTAATCGCCGAACATCGGTGTATCGAACAAACCTTTGAATCTTCGGAC
Organism: Gymnoscopelus braueri; assembly: GCF_963280865.1. NCBI lineage: Eukaryota > Metazoa > Chordata > Actinopteri > Myctophiformes > Myctophidae > Gymnoscopelus > Gymnoscopelus braueri. The sequence continues at coordinate 41,005,578 of NC_137609.1, forward strand.
GTTAGGGCCAGGCCGCGCGTTGTCGGCACAATGTGAGTTTTTCCTGACAGGATAAACCAGTGATCATCATATTCCTGTTCAAAGGATGTTCAAACATCCTTTGTACAATAGAATTTTTATATAGAAACAAAAAAGGCGAGATCGGAGAATCTTAAAGGCCAATGTCACAGCAGGCCACGTCTAAGGTGCAAGGTTCCCTTTCATAAAGCTGCAACAGCAGACCAGCTGTGGGCAAAATACACTGAAATTTAAAAACCACGTGTGTGGAATATGAACACACACACACACACACACACAATGTGGTAGGAGCAGAAATGACAACCGATAAGCTCTGGTTATTCAATATGGGACATGTAGGCATCAGAGACTTGAGTGTGTGTGTGCGCAACATTATTCTTCCAGTGTCACATGCACACTGCATAAAGGATAATACAATATAATAACGAAGAAAATTTGGCATAACACTGGGTAAACTCAACTGTGTGTACGCATTTATAAAGAGCAGATATACAGACAGATATATAATTTAAGTGATAACTTGAAAAAGAGAAAGGCGAGCAGCACTCGTCAATTAAATAGCGCACGTGTATCGGGTGCAACGGTTCTGGCAGAAACGGTATCTTTGAAAAGATCACCACCAGCACTCACTACTTGGTCCTTTTTTTAGGATCTCTTATTTATTGTGTGGCCCCAGGCCCCCAGCAGTAGATCACTCACGGATGTTTTAGCCAGCGGCCGAAAGGTCCCAAAGGTTTGTTCCTCACGCTGAGGAAGAAGGTCTTTGGCCGAAACCTCCGTGAGTGATCGGCTGTTTGGGGCTACACAATAAATAAGAGATCCTAACTAGAAAATGTGCTCCTCGGAGCACAAGTCTCCGCCAGTACTGTTCCTGATTAATCCTGTCTTACCTATTCAAATACTTGTCTGTCTTCTTCATCTTCATTGTCTTGAACAGTTTCAGCAGTTGATTGGTGTGTTTGATCAGCTTTGGCCTTCTGCGCCTTTGTTTGACCAATGTTAGGTGTTCTCAGAGGGACACAACGTTTTTTGAAGTGACACACCTATTTATAGAATTGTATTTCGTCATGCATTCCTCTAGCCAATCAAAGGCATTGGTGTCAACATATTAATACGTATTAAGATTTCGGTCTTGTTGTGGGATCAATTCAACTCTAGTCCTCTTCTGTGTTACTGTTGTAGATGAGTATGCTTTCTTAGCTTTGGCCTTCTGCGCCTTTGCTTGACCAATGTCAGGTGTTCTCAAAGGGACACACACACGCACGGACGGGTGATTTGGACTAGAAGATACTGTTCCAATCAAGATTGATTGATCCTGTCTTACCTCGCTTCAAAAACGTAAACGGCTTTTTGAAGTGACACACCTTTTTATTATAGGATTGTATTTCGTCATGCGTCCCTCTAGCCAATCAGAGACATTGATGTCAACATATTGACACGTATTAAGAGTTCGGCTTTGTTGTGGGATCATTTCAACTCTAGTCCTCTTCTACGTTACAAATGTAGATGAGTATGCTTTCTTAGCTTTGGCCTTCTGCGCCTTTGCTTGACCAATGTTAGGTGTTCTCAGAGGGAAACACACACGCACAGACGGGTGACTTGGACTTACTGAAGGTACTGTTCCAATCAAGTCTGATTGATCCTGTTTTACCTCACTTCAAAAAGTAGAGGCTTTTTGAAGTGACACACCTATTTATAGAATTTTATTTCGTCACGCGTCCCTCTAGCCAATCAGAGGCATTGGTGTCAACAAATTGACACGTGTCACGTGGAGCTTGCCCAATGTTAGCTTGGCTAACAATGTTTGCTCACACAAAGCGAAAACATATTCTCCACCTTCGGCGGAGACAATAAGAGATCCTAAAAGGCTGGTGATCTTTTCAAAGATAATTGAAGTGAACAATGCTATATAATGGCTGAATACTATTGGATTATTATTACTATTGGATTGCCTTTCGATGATGTCACTGGTAGGCGGGTTTCTGAAATGTCCACAGCCCTCCTCCGAGACACAGACTGAGTAAACAAAAATGACACTCAGCAAAGGTCGTCGGGACTCGAACCTGTGACACGCTGCGGCTGTCTGGCTGGATTAATTTACCAGCCTAGGTGCCCCAGACGGCTACGCCAGCCGCCCGGGCCATGGCGGGGATATTTGATGATCCGGTCTGGGCCCCGAGAGTTCAAAACCCTTTAATCCCTCTCTGAGTGGAACAGATTTGAATTTATTTTTGGGCATTAAAAACATCGCCATTGTTGGGGTGGGAAAACCTTGTATGTCCAACAATTGAAAAAAGGAACTTGTGTACCAATGGATCCAATAGTAGTTATTACTTAGTCACAAGCTCTTGCTAATACTTTTAAAAGGTTAATTACTTTACAAAACCCACAGACACCCTTAACCACTTTCATAATAATTCAAAAGTAGCAAACAGAGCCGATTTTCAAGCTTGTAGATCGGCTATTTTTGCTACTTTAGTGTGACACTATTCAAGTATGGCATTTATTTACCAAAAACAAATACATAAAATATAAAGATACAAGGTTTCTGCCTGTCATTGACAATTTCTTACTGACATGTTTGTTGAAATAATGTTTTTTTTTTAAAGTTCTTTTTTTGGCTATGAACTACAGAAAGTCCAAATCTCATCCACTCATAGGGATAAGGATTAAATGTCTTGAACTCTTGCCCCCTTGGCCATTTCACCCTGCTCCTCTCTGGGTACACATGACCAACTCAGTGGCCTTGTGGTTAAAGTGTCTGCCCTGAGATTGGGAGGTCGGGGTTCGATCCCTGGCCGGGTCATACCAATGTGACCCAATTGCCTTCCTGCTTGGCACTCAGCATCAAAGGTTGGATTGAGTATGTCCCTGCGACATACTAGCGTCATGTCCAGGCGGGGGGGTGTACTTGTACATCATCAAGCTGCCTCACGCTACAGAAACAGGACCCCTATAGGTCCCCTATAGGGCCATGTGGCTGTGCAACAGCCTGGAAACCAGAGAAATCTTAGCCTGGTAAACCCTCCCTCCGGAAATCTCATTTCCATTTGATTCCAGGAGTGAGTCTGGCCTGATAGCCCATTGTGGGGGTTTCTAGTGGAATTACCAACTAACCGAGCCTATCAGCGTCGTCTCTCATCGTTCTGTGTTTGACAGCGACAGTTGGCCAATCAGGTGGCGAGTCCGAGTGCGCCCGAATGGGACCGAGTGCAGCCGACAAAAATGGAACGATCCGCCATTGTTCCTGTGGCCAGTTACACTTTTTACTTTCCGTTTTAAAACGCTCTCTAACTTCTTTTTTGAGGCACGGAATTTAGTTTTAAGATATCGTTTGGATAGAATTTAGTTGTTTAACTTCATATATGTGGTCAATTAATCATGACAAAGCCTATTTAAAAATAAAAATTTAGAGAACCAGCAGGGGCGGGCAGTGACACGCATGTATCCGAATAAGGCAACCTATTTTGGGCATGGCCGTCTCAAAAGTCCCGTTGCGTCAGATTAGTCTGGTGAACTGCTGATTGGCTGAAGGGGAAAAACGATCATTGGCTGAAGGGGTTGTCAGTCAACGGTATTACTCCCGCCCAACTCCAGCCCACAGCCAATATTGCAGAATGGGCGATCAGGCCAGACTCACTCCTGGAATCAAATGGAAATGAGATTTCCGGAGGGAGGGTTTACCAGGCTAGAGAAATCTGCCATTGCAAAAAAAAATTGCCCTTGGCAGTTTTGGTCTGGCACCGCTCAGTTGCGATTGGATTTCACTCTCTCTGAAGTAGAGAGGGACCAATCAGGGCCCAGTATGCAAATATGGGGACGGGTTCATCACCAGAGGCATTTTTTCTAATCCGCCCCTTGGAAATGTAGGTTCCACACAGATATTCCAGACTAATATCTTCGCAGTGATATTAGTCTGGCCATGCCAGGCCAGCTCGGCAAGGCTTACTTACCTCTGGGTGTAGAGGTCCTACAGGGTTAGCAGCTTAGTGCTGGTGATGTGCTGTGCTGTTTGTTCTTTTGTGTGTGTGTGAGGGAGGAAATACACTGAATGCATGCTTGTCTGCGTACACACACACACACACACACACACACACACACACACACACTCTCTCACTGTGAATCATAGCAAATGCAGCAGAGCCTCATCACACATTCACCATTATACCTTTGCTGGGAAACGCATGGCTGAATATATATTTCAGAGCCTCTCCCGTCTCCAGACTCATTTTAAAAGTCTTAAAAAGCTTTACCATAGGCCTCAGATCATCCTCTGTTTTTCCCCCTCCTCCTCCTCCTTATTTCCTGAATATAATTCAGTCAGAGTGGTTTTGTTCTCACTCTGTTTCTCCTCCCATCTTTCTCATCACTGATGTCACCCTCTCTCCCTCTCTCCCTCTCTCTCTGTCTCTGTCTCTGTCTCTCTCTGTCTCTCTCTGTCTCTCTCTGTCTTAACCCATTAAAACCGGGAACGCGTCTGTTGTAACCACTTAAACCATTATTTTATTCTTTGGCTATTCAAAAAATAGCAGATCTACTGAGCTTGTAGATCTGCATATTTGTTTTAAATCGTGAAAATTGGTGCAAATCTTTGAAGATATTTTTTTTAAGGCGAACATTTGTAACTTCAATCTTTGCTTCTGGAGATTCTAAATCCCCTATTTCTTTTTTGTTTAAAAATGTCGCTATATATCAGTGGTGCTCAAACATTTTCATGTCAAGAACCCCCAAAATGATATGTATTTGGCTTTGGACCCCCCCAGAATTCTTATTCCCAGTGACACCTTTTAAATGCTTTTAAATGCTTTTAAATGCTTTTTTATGCTTATTTCATAATATATCTTTTAGATTTGTCTTCTCTCAGTTTTAACCTGTCCCCCCCCCCCCTTTTTGTGATGTGTTTTTAACTAACCTTGCCTGTATGAGCTATGGGATATCTGAATTTCCCCTCGGGGATCAATACAGTATCTATCTAACTATCTATCTAGAAGCAAAGAAAAAATATATATATTAAAAGATTTGCATACATTTTCCAAGATTTTGGAAAAATAGCAGATCTACAAGCTCATAGCGCGGAGCTTGTAGATCTGCTATTTTTGAATAGCCTAAGAAATCTTAAAATGACACGGATGCGTTCCCGTTCTTAATGGGTTAAATCTCCAATGGGTTTTCCTCTCTTTGCCTCCAGCAGTGAATAATAGCTCAGTCTAGGACCTGATTACTGATGTGTCTGTCTCTGTGTGTCTCTCTCTCTCTCTCTCTCTCTCTCTCTCAGGCAGTGCAGAGCTGAGAGGATGGCTCACTCTAAAGCTCGAGCCGCGGATGGGAAGGTCACCTACCCCCCGGGGGTCAAAGAGATCTCGGACAAGATCTCCAAAGAGGAGATGGTCCGCAGGCTCAAGGTCAGTAGTACTTAAGGAGTAAATGTACTTAGAACTGTATGTGTATATGGGTACTCAGAAAACACAAAGACACCATAAGGCAAAGACAACAGTTCAGATTTCAAAGTAGTAATAATAATAATAACTTTATTTGTATAGCACCTTTCATACATGAAATGTAGCCCAAAGTGCTTCACATTAAGATAATAAATAGTAGGATGCCAGAAAAAAACTAAATGGGCAAACAGAAACATGACTTAACAGTATTGTTAAAGCTAGAAGAGCAAGACGAAGTAGGGCAAAAATAATCAAATAATATAATAATAATAATAATTTAAAACATAGGATGTGAACATAAGATTAATGTAATTAACTGCCTTGTTGAAAAAATAGGACTAAAGGTCATAACACACGTGCGATTATGCGAATATACGCAAAATTCTGACTAATTAAGACGCTTTTTCACTCCGTGGAAGCTTGCATTGACTTTATAAGGTTTTTAAAAAAAAGGTATTATTCGCATGAAAAAATCGCCCCCGGTGTGTAAGGAGCTTTAGGCGTATTCTTAAAAACACTAAGAGTGCTCTGCATTTTAAGGGATAATCCGTTCCATAGTTATGGGCAGTTGAATGTGGCTTGTTTTCGCCGAACCTCCCCGCTGTGCCCTTCCTGTTTGTTTCCACAGTAACGGTCACAACTCAGAAGGTGCACATTCACATGGTGGACCTGATGAGCTCCATCATCTGTGAGGGCCATAGAACCATTTTAAGTTACAGTGTTAGTGTATATCACAACTTGGGGCCATAAAACCATTTTAAGTTCCAGTGGTAGTGGATATCACAACTCTGGGCCATAGACCCAGAAGAAGGCGGCCTCACCGGTGTTTTTAGGAAGTTCTTTGGGAACATCTAGTAGTAGTATAGGACCTGGCTAAGATATGTATGCACTTAATTTAGGAGAGAATATCTCAACTGTTCTTGGCTAATATGACCCCAGGGAACAACTTAGGAACTTTGACTAATTCTCTATCCGGGACGAAATACCCGAAATTGACCACACCCTTTTTAAAATGACCATAACCGGTGCACTACTTCCAACATGGTTCCAACATCTGCTAAACCGTTGGAGCTACAGATTTACTGAGGTGCTCAAAATGTTCAGAATACTTATGTTTAGGGAAACACAGAAAAGTGTAATATTTCTAATTTGAAATGTTATGACAGAACAGCTAAAAAACGGTTTTGGCCACAACTTTTGAACCAGATGAGCTATAAATGCAAACTTGGTGTCTAAATCATGTTTTTTGACAATTAGAAACATGTTGGAATGCGTATCTTTATGACTGGATGTGGCTGGACCTCTACTTTACATATTTCAAAGGAATATTAGTTTGGAAAATTAGTTTTACTTACCTTAATCTTTGTCATTTTTGGCAAACTTGGTGTCTACTTTATGCTTTTTGAGCATTAGAAACACATTGGAATGCTCATATTTATGATTGAATCCTTCTAGATCACTCTGACTTGCTTATTACAAATATGGCCACTATACCAAACATGTTATGTAACGTTTCATCCAGATTGAGTGTATACAGTAGTTGTAGGAATGAGATCAAATTAAGATCAAACTCAGCTCAGCATACATTGAACACTATCATAATAGTCAAAGGTGTATGGAATTTGAACAATATGTTTAAATTAGAATCAGAAAGGTTAATTGCTAAACAACAAATGGTTGCTAGGAATTTGTCTACTACAACAACAGAACAGCTCTGCAATAACTGATACATACAGTACTACACACACACACACACACACACACACACACACACACACACACACACACACAATGATGACTGTTTTTTAATGTCCTAATCATACATCTATATATCGAAATGCAACAGACTCCAGCTTTGCAGCATTTGCTGTGTCCACCAAATGACACAGAGGAGGACGATAGCGCACGCTTTACTGGCATCTGCAAGATGGGTCCAGTAAGGTTCCCAGGTTCTGACACTTGGGTGGGAGGAAGGTTCTCAAGGGACCTGGTACCATCTGACCAACATCAGCCTTCCCTGACTATGGGAAAAGGAGTGCAGGTATCTCAAAGAAACCCTGGTCACCCTCACCTTGGAGCCTGAAAAGATCAACTCCAATGTCCATGTCCAAAGATTGGAGTGTATGGTCATCATCATATACAGCAAGAGCTGTGGCCAAAGCAGAGTTGATGAATCCTGACAGTGGCTTTTCTCAGTCCCTCACGAACATTCCTCTCACCCAAGCTGCACTGATTCAGCATGTAAAACCTGCTTCAGACCAGCTTCTATTGGATCAGACAACCTCCGTCCAACAAAATATCCCAGATTTCAATAGGTTGGGCTGGTACTGGGACTCCATTACTAAGACTTGTGAACCTTACTGGATCTTGCAGGTGCCAGTAAAGCTATTGCTGTTGTAACACCAAGACCATAATGTGATATAAACATATTATAAACAATTCTATGCACCTTTGACTAGTATATCATACTAGTCAATGGTGTATAGAATAGTAATACTATATAGTATTACATTTTATGCTGAGCATTGTTGCACATACTGTACTAGCTGTATCATTAGGAATGAGTTCTACTCATTCTATTGAGTTAAATCATTATATTGTTTCAATAAAATTACATTGTAGGATTGGTTGTTTCATAACATAGTGGCATATATATGACATATTTGTGATAATCAAATTAGTGTCCTCTAGATAGATTACATCATAAAGATAAGCATTCAAACATGTTTCTAATAGTCAAAAAACATGATTTAGACACCAAGTTGGCATTCGTAGCTCATGTGGTTCAAACGTTATAGCAAAGACTTTGGCAGGTGGCAGCCATATTGGATTTGGCCACTATGATGACCCCGAAGGTCGTTGGCTCGGGCACCGTTGCTAAATCATTAGAGCGTGCCCTGGGTTACATCGGGGACAAATGTAGTGCTTTTAGATTGATTCGCGCAACTGGACTGTAATATGTTTTTAGCGGTTTCTTTTAGCTGTTCTGTCATAAAATATCAAATTAGAAATGTTACACTTTACTATGTTTCCCTAAACATAAGTATTCTGAACATTTTGAGCATCTCAGTAAATCTGTAGCTCCAACGTTTTACCATGTTGGAAATAGTGCACCGGTTATGGTCATTTTAAAAAGGGCGTGGTCATTTTCGGGTATTTCGTCCCGGATAGAGAATTAGTCAAAGTTCCTAAGTTGTTCCCTGGGGTCATATTAGCCAAGAACAGTTGAGATATTCTCTCCTAAATTAAGTGCATACATATCTTAGCCAGGTCCTAGACTATAGGGAGAGCGGAGGAGAACCCCTGAGGGTTCTGTTTGGAACATAAACATTTATAGAATCTTTAATATATGAAGGTGCAAGGTTATTAAGTGCTTTGTAAACAAATAAAAAGTCAATAATAAAGTCAAATAAAAGTCAATTCTAAAAGTATGAGTGTTTTTTTGTTGTTGTACTTGAGTAGGAGCCAGACTTGCATGGTACAATACAATGCAATGTAATGGAACACCCTATCTGACTCAAAGCATGTCCAGTCAGCCTATATATACAGCTCCAGACAACATCCTTACGTCAATGTTTTCTCCATTGGTCAACAAAAGCTAACAAACTATGTATAACTCTCGTTGACAGCTATCTGTATCGAGGAGAACACATGGCAGCAAACTAGCAGCCTAGGTCAGAGCTCTAGGTCAAAGATTACTGCTAGACGCAGCAAAGCATTACATTCCAGTAGAGCTACACACCCATAACAGCACATTACTTCACATCACATGATTACATTTGAACATAAAGTAGTAATTATAGATGTATAGACACTTTGAGAATCTCTTCCACACCCCCCAAACGGGAGACTTGACCATTATGCCTGTCACAATTATGACATAATAATCGTCTAATTGCAATTATTTGATATAATCGCAATTATTTGGCATAATCGTTTCCATGCTGACATTTTTTAAAATGTTTTCAAATATAAAAAAAAAACAAATGGCAGATCTACAAGCTTTCAACGCCGTTGTAAGCTTGTAGATCAGTTATTTCAGCTATGTTTGAGCTGCATTTCATGTCATGCAAGGTGCTATACAAATAACGTTTATTTTTTATTATTACTGACCAATGACTGTGTGTGTGTGTGTGTGTGTGTGTGTGTGTGTGTGTCCAGATGGTGGTGAAGACCTTCATGGACATGGACCAGGACTCGGAGGAGGAGAAGGAGTTGTACCTGAACCTGGCGCTCCACCTGGCCTCAGACTTCTTCCTCAAGCACCCGGACAAGGACGTGAGGCTGCTGGTGGCCTGCTGCCTGGCCGACATCTTCAGGATCTACGCCCCAGAAGCCCCCTACACCTCGCCAGATAAACTCAAGGTTCCACTTCACCTCCACTCTGTATTTGTGATAATGACATGAGGGACTATGGTAATGACAGTGTGTTTGTAATCTCTGCGTGTCTGTGTTCCAGGACATCTTCATGTTCATCACCAGACAACTGAAAGGGCTGGAGGACACCAAGAGCGCTCAGTTCAACAGATACTTCTACCTGCTAGAGGTAGGCCTGTCACAATTATTACATAATTGTCTAATCGCAATTATTTTAGATAATCGCAATTATTTTTGCATAATTGTCGTAAGCGTTTCCATGTTGAAAAATGTTCACACATTTGCAAATATTAAAAATAGCAGAACGCGCTGTAAGCTCGTAGATCTGCTATTACTGCTATTTTTTGCAAATGTCAATACTTTTTTATATATTGAAGTTATATCTGCTCTGTGCAATTTTTGATTACGAAACATAAAAGGCAATCGGAAATTATTTGTATTCATATGTTCCAATGTTCAATGCCAAAACCACAATTAAATTGTTAATCGCAATTATTTGAGTGACAATTAATCGTCAACTTAAATTTGCATATGTGCGTTTCCCCTGCATATCGTGAGCACCGTCTGGCCGTTTGACTCGCACACTTAAAACCTAAAAAGAAGAAATGAAATAAGAAAAAATACCATTACTGCATCAAATGTAATCAACAGACTACTATAAAAAATTGTCAAACATTGGCCAAACTGTCAAATGATATAAGAAAGAAGTGAAAATTGTTGCGAGGCGTTGTGAGCTTGTAGATCGGCTATTTTCACAATATTTATCTGTGTAGGTCAAACTAACCAAGTCAAACTAAATGTAATGCCTCAAGGGTGGGAGGGTCCCCATTTCAAATATGATTATTTTAGGTCGTACCCAGTTCAAATATGATTAATTTGGGGGGTCCCCAGTTCAAATATGATTAATTTGGGCGGTCCCCAGTTCAAATATGATTATATGATTATTTTGGGGGGTCCCGAGTTCAAATCTGATCATTTTGAGGGGTCAAGGCCTGAAAAGGTTGAGAACCACTGCTCTATATGGAGATGTCTACATCTGGTTGTCTCTGTGGTGTGAATAACCTGGTGTCCATCCTGTTCTCTCTCTCTGGTAGAACATAGCCTGGGTGAAGTCCTACAACATCTGCTTTGAACTGGAAGACAGCAATGAGATCTTTACCCAGCTGTACAGAACGCTGTTCACTGTAATCAAGTGAGTACCATAGCCTGCCTGTGTGTGTCTGTATGTGTGTGCGCGCGCGTGTGCACGTGTATTTGCTAAGATGTCTCTTGTAAGGCTGTCCTCGAGTAAAACAAGTCATAGGAATTTGTTGACGAATGGATCGCTTGATTTAATCGACACATGTGTAGCATGGTGTTCGCTGCATAACCTTTTCAGGTTTTGTGAGGTTGAGAACTGACATGTTTTCACAATGGTTACTAGTGTCTATTGATTGAAAGTTATAGATTGGCAGAATAGCTGCCTGGTTGGCAGAGTATGTAGAACTGCACGAACAATGCTACTAAGACATCATTATTATTATTATTAGGACTATTATTATTGAGGCTTTGATCCATGCCTCCTCATACAGCGGCGGTTTGATGTGTCTCTTGCAGACCTTCAGTGCACCTCATTCCCCGTGTCTCTCGCTCATTATAAAGAAAACAAACAGTGGAGCCATCTCTCTCTCTCTCTCTCTGAACCCCTCCCTCTCACACACATGCACCCCCTGTATTGTCACACTCTTTCTTGCCCTCTCTCCCCCTCTTCCCTCTCTCTCTCTCTCTCCCGCTCTTCCCTCTCTCTTCCTCATGTTATCTGTCTCTCTCTCTCGCTCGCTCTCTCTCTCTCTTTGGCTCCACTCAACACAACCTTGAGGGCTGAATTCTGCAGCACGGAATTTGGCACTTTGCCATTTGAACAAAAGTGTGTGTGTGTGTGTGTGTGTGTGTGTGTGTGTTTGTTTAGCCCTTTAAGACCGGGAAAGCATCATTTGTGTCATTTTGTCTTTGGCTATTCAAAATGAGCAGATCTATAAGCTCATAGCACGGCACTCGATGAAATGAGCTTGTAGATCTGCCATTTTTGAAAAATAAATTGAAAACATTTGTAAAATATTTAGTTCCCGGGAACTCCAAAAGCAAAGATTTAAGTTACAAATGTCTGTTTAAAAAAATGTTGTATTTGCACACATTTTCATGATTTCTCAAAAATAGCAGATATGCAAGCTCATAGCGCGGCACATAGTGCCAATAGCCAAAGACATCTAAAATGACAGAGATGCGTTCCCCCGGATTGAATGGGTTAGGCTAATGTTGTGTTGGCAGAAGCGTGTGTGTGTGTGTGTGTGTGTGTGTGTGTGTGTGTGTGTGTGTGTGTGTGTGTGTGTGTGTGTGTGTGTGTGTGTGTGTGTGTGTGTGTGTGTGTGTGTGTGTGTGTGTGTGTGTGTGTGTGTGTGTGTGTGTGTGTGTGTGTGTGTGTGTGTGTGTGTGTGTGTGGGTGTGTGTTTCTCCCAGTGACTGGGAGGTAATGAGACTATAGCATTGGTTGTGTCAGTCAGTCATTAACACGCCAGGTCTGATAATAAGCCATGCTTCTTCTCCATTGTAATGTAATCTAACAATCACTACGCTGACTGTAACACCAGGGAGGGTAATGGAGTTTTCAGCATGATTGATAATGAATGCTGTGGTAGTGAATGCACCAAGGGAACAACTCCCTGTCGCGGTGTCGACAAATGTTCTCATTTTCAGTCTCTTGTTTGTCTTGAAAAAAGACCTCGATACATCTCCTGCCTCCTCATTCATTTCAAATTTTACAAATTTAAGTTGACGATTAATTGTCACACCAATAATTGTGATTAAAGATTTTGAATTGTGCTTTTTGGCATTGAACATATGAATACACATTTCATTTCTATTTGCCTTTGTAGGCTTTGTAATCAAACATTGCACAGGGTAGATATGACAAATAACTTAAATATACAAAGGTATAATTTTATACTTGAAAACTATGTTTTAAAAAAAAGCAGAAATGGCTGATCTGTAAGCTTGTAGATCTGCTATTTCTGCTTATTTTGCATATTTGAAAATGTATGAACATTTTCCAACATGGTTGCGATTAGACCATTATGTAATAATTGTGACAGGCCTACCTGTGACCTTTTTGTTACAAAGTGGAGGCCCCACCACACACACACACACACACACACACACATGATCTTCTACTGTCAGTGCCACTGGACGTCTAAAACGTACGTTGTAATAAGCCCTGTGCCACTGGACGTCTAAAACGTCAAAAAATAATAATATTTGTTTTTGTTTTTTTTTGGGGGGGGGGGGGGGGGGGGAATGTTCAGAACCTAAGATATGATGATTTGAAAATGTTCTGCTCCATTCACTTCTTGTTTAACTTCTTACTGAAAAAGGCTGTATTTCGGCTCCTAAGCACTTTTTTTACAATGAATTTTGGCTGTGGCACTGAATGGCACTTTTTTTACAATGAATGTTGGCCAGTGGCACTGAATGAGTTAACCACTTGAAACCCAGCATCCATATTCTCAGGGGAAACATTAGCCCAGAATAGCTGATCTACAAGCTCAATTTGCGACCTCGTTTGGAGCTTGTAGATTGACAATTTTTTGGCAAAGAGATTTGCTGTTGACAGGAAAAAACTGTAGTAGTACAGGACCACATCAGGTCCAGTTTACTAAGTGTAGAGCGGGGGGGTCTTCAACATTTTTCAGGCCAAGGACCCCCTAGCTGAGAGGGATGAAGCAGGGACCCCCTCTATATTGTATAAAATTGTGTTTGATATTAAGCTATTTAAAAAAAAAAGAACTTATGCTCTGGTCTGCTCTTTTTTCCCTCTACACCTATACCTCTTTGCCAAAAAATAGCTGATCTACAAGCTCACTTCGCCTCGCAGTGCAAGGCGTTGTGAGCTTGTAGATCTGCTATTTTTGTCCAAAGTTCTCCTCAGAAAAGGGATGCTAGGGTTCAAGTGGTTAATGTAAAAATAAATAAAAAATCCTATCACACAAAGATTTGGCGGACCCCCTGTAGTAACTCTCTGAGGACCCCCTGTTAACTCTTACCCTGCCAGAGTTTTTTCAGAACAGTCTGTAGCCTCTGCCAGGGTTTTGACCGATTTTGGTACCTTTTCGCATAGCCACAAAATATTTTTCTCAAGTATGATTGATCCCCAGAAAATTTCTAATCACAGATGAGATTCAGGTGTGGTTTCACAAATGTCAACGAGGTCAATTTGACCTTGTTGTCATGTGTTGTTTGATGTTTGAAAATAGCTCAAAACCAGTGGTTTCAAACCAAAAAACATTGTGAATTGTTTGTCCGTTTCAATTTTAACATTGAAGTGGATGGAGCAGCAAATCTTTGGAAATTGTTATCTCCTTATTCGTTTGGAATATCGAAAAGGTGTCAATACTAAATAATTAGAGAATCTTTTTAGATTTTTTTTTTTTTTCAGGACGTTTTTAAACGTCTTTGGCAGGCAACAGCTAATTTCTCAAAGACGTTTATAAACGTCTTTGGCAGTTATAGAGTTAAAGACTCCTGGTCTAGAGGGTTAGAGCTGGAAGATGCTAATGCTGGGAACACCGTTGGACGTTTGATTGATTTATTGATTGATTGATTGATTAATTAACTAGGTTGTTAGTGGGTTACGATCCTTGATGAACCTCCCCGCTGTGCCCCTTCTTGTCTGTTTCCACAGTAACGGTCACAACCAGAAGGTGCACATGCACATGGTGGACCTGATGAGCTCCATCATCTGTGAGGGAGACACCGTCTCCCAGGAACTACTGGACACTGTACTGGTCAACCTGGTGCCAGCACACAAGGTAGGAACACACACACACACACACACACACACACACACACACACACACACACACACACACACACACACACACACACACACACACACACACACATTTGTAGATCAGCTATTTTCAGTGCGCGGCACTGGCACACAACTGAAGGATAAATCAGGCATAACTAACTCCTAGAGTTCTCAAATTCTTCCCGGACCCGATGTTTTCGGGTTCCGAAAATCTTGTATAAATGTATGCTAATTAGCCGGACCGAGCCGAGCCTCGGGTTCCGAAAAAAAAGAATCTATTACCCCTAGGGTGACCACCTCCAAACAGGACCATTGAGGGACAGATTAACCCGTGTCGCGGGACATCGCGGGACGCATGCACGCGCGCGCAGCGCGCGTGCATGCGGACCCTTCGCGCGCGCGCGAAGCGCGCGCGCGAAAATTTTTTTGCGGTTCTGGGCGGATTGGGTTCGTTTTTTCCGCGGTTCTGGGCGGATTGGGTCAGTTTTTTTTCCAGTTTATGGTTTCTTTATTTTGGTTTTAGGGTTAGGATTAGGGAGTTAGGTATTATGTTATTTAATTCATATTTTTGCCTGATTTAACCAATTTATTATCACAAAAAACAATTTCTGCCTAATAAAATATTCAAACAAAATGGGTTTATACTAATGTATTTTGTGGATTATATTAGACAACAACTAGACCGTTTCTCAAATACTAATCATTGTTTATTAAAGCAAACAACAACTGGAGTGTTCATCAAAAGTGTTCATCAAAACATCACATTGTTACAGATAGAATAAAGTATAGCCTACAGTGTTTCTACTATTGCAAATTGGCAATTAACAGCACAATGAAGCTCCACAAAGTCCGCATTTATCAATGGAGCAGTAAGTACGGTCACCGTCAAAATAAGGCAGTCCTAGCAAGGCAATCCTATAAGACACAAATATCTGTGTAAACTACAGTAAAAAGATATACTGTAGATATGTAAAACAATCATAAAAAAAAAAATCTTCAGACTTCAGCACCATGGACAAAGAGAGACACGACACGGCCAGGCAGGGTGGGGGGTCTGAGAGAGAGAAAGAGAGAGAGAGAGAGAGAGAAAGCGAGCGAGTGAGTCAGCGAGAGAGAGGGGGGAGAGAGAGAGAGAGAGAGACGCCTATTTAGTTGAAATGAATTAATAACAGCAATAGGCGACCAAGTACTGTAGCTTTTCACACACACATGTAGAAAGTTAGCTTACCTTTATTCGATCTACTACTTGGCCTTGAACTTGTACTTCTTGTTGGAACGGGCAGCATCTAGCAGGGTCTTCTCCTTCAGTACATACTTGTAAAATTCCTGGCATTCCTGGCTGTAGTTCACTTTAACTTGAATTTCACTCTTGATTAGATCTATGCTGCAGCGATTCCTATCATTGGTCCAAGCCCCCACCATCAGTGAAAACAGTCTCTCCACGAAAGCGTTGGTGACTGGGATACTCAACATGAAGGACAATAAAGCTGTCATGTTTGGCATCATTGCATGCTTCAGTAATGCTGTCCACTTTGATGCAACAGAATCTTTTGTCACTGCGAGTTCTCTCATCCGTGGGAGCATAACACTAAACTCATCATAAAGGAGGTCCATATCCAGTTGTTTGGTCATGTTAAGAGCTTCAGCTGCTCCGCAGAGCTCTTGGAAGCTGAATTCTCTCTTGACAGCCAAGCATGCGACGTGTTTCATGTAATTCTGATCAGAGAAATCAAACCATTTGTTAAGGTAAGTGAGTGAACTCTCATAGAACTTGAGAAGGTCCTTTTCAATCGCAGCAGCCTGTGCGGTAGGGAAGCTCTGCAGGAGCTCTCTTGTCTCAAATCCAAAGAAACGATCCTTTAACCGTTGTTCAAGTTTCAGTTTTAGATTTGTCATGAGAGGAAAAAGCTCACAGACAGTTGTCTCATTCCCCTCAACTTCAAGCACAGCATCATAAAACAGCTTTAAGCTATTCTGTAAAAACGCTATGTATGCCTGGAGTTCACAAGGCACTCCCTCGCCATCCTCATCATTCGCAAAAAACTTCCAAAGAGCCACTGGGCACTTATCTTCTCCAAGAGACAAAAAATAACTTTTGACAGCAGGCCAGCAGTCATTAAGTCGTTTGACAGCTGGCCACAGACTGAGCCACCGTGTTGGTACGTGCCTGTAGAGTGTCATATACTCCTCCTCCACAAAATCAAAAATGTCTTTCAATTCTTGGACTCGTTTAGCCGATACTGAAAAGTGGCCGTATATTTTCGTGACAACAGCCTCAACATCCACTTTAAGCTTGTCACCTGCATTCCTCCCACAGTTATGCAGAATGTGGGCCACGCAGTTGGCTTTGATGATAGCACCATTCTTGTCTTTCAACTTTTTATATACAGATTTATGTACCCCATAATTCACGCTGGCGTTATCTGCTGAGTATGCAGACACCCGATCTAACCCCAGGTTCATCTCCTGCAGCCTTGAAACAACCTGGTTAAATATGGCATCAGAGTCTTCTTTGTGGTCATCATAAAAGTCCAGTACCTTGTTCTGCACGCCATGTTCTGGGGTGTAAAACCTCACTGCTAGAGGGAATAGTTTGGTAGTGCCGTGATTTGATGCGTCAGATGCAATTGAAAAAAAAGGAAGAGAATCTGGTTTGTCAGCAGCCAGCGGTGTATTTAACTGTTGCAAGCATGTCTCCACAGACGCAGGTCCGAGAACATCAGTAACAATTGCAGCACTCTTTGTGCGCCCACAACCTATCTTCTTAGCTAACTCTGAGTCAGGGAACATGACAGGAAAAAGTTTGGATCCACAATCACCAGATCTGTATGATAAGCCATGCTGCACGTTATGGTACACACTGGTTACCTCTGCTGCTGTGACTTTATCTATGTTGCTGTCTTTTTGGGTTGAAAAAAAGCTTGTCAAGCTAGTGTTGGCCTTTCTTAGCTGTACATTTTTTTTGTGAGCTTCACCGTCACCATGCCTCTTAACATCATTTTCTCCTCCATGGGTGATTGTGAAGTTCCTCCGACAAACTGTACACTCTGCCTTGTGTGGGTCGTTTGACACAGATATCAGATATGTATATTTCCTCTCCCAGTCTCTATTGTATGAGCAGATCCTTTTTTTCTTAGCAGCAGGGCCAGGAGTTTCCACTGTTTCTGTTTCCTCCATTTTCGCTTTGGATTTTTGCCGCGCAGCGATGACACTGTGTAGTTGTACCTGTGTGTGCGTACCAGCTGTGACCGCGGATGTTGTTGTTTTTTTGGTCCACCCCCCACTCCCCCCCAACCAATGGGCAATGCGGCCGTTCCACAAATACATAACATACAGCATTGACCAATTACATTTATCCAAGAATAGTATTTCACAGATATAAGAGGGTATTGCAAGTTCACTTAAAATTTTAATGACATTTTTTTTTTTTTTATAAAATAAAAACTTTTTTTTTTTTTTTTTCCCCATAACTTTGATTTTCGGGACATTGCCCTGCTTGTGCGGGACGCGGGACAGAGGGTCCAATTTCGGGACTGTCCCGCGAATTTCGGGACGGGTGGTCACCCTAATTACCCCCAAAAAATAAATTTCAACTGCCCCTAGTGGCCGAAGGGTAAGGCCGACGGAAATAGAAAATCGGCGAAGGTGGCCGTTTTCAAGATGTTTTGGCCATTATCTCTGGAACGGAAGGTCCAATCTGCTCATTTCAAAGCTTGTTGGATGCGTGACTTTGTGGACATTACATATTGACTTTCCGGTTTTGGTAATTGTTCAGGCCGGCCCAGTTAGGGCCTTAATTTTCACGCCCGTTGAGAACTCTACTAACTCCTACCCCTCAACCTAACCTCTAAAGGCCTAATCCTAACCCCAACCTGAATCGTTTTTCCTAATTGTAAACATACAGTATCTCTAAAAATCCATTCCTCTTGTGAGGACCAGGAAAATGGTTCCTCACAATGGCTATTTCTCAAATTCTACTACATACTTACAGGGGACATTTAGCCTTCAAATGTATAGTAATTCAACACGCACGCGCAGGCAGACACACACAGGCACACACACATAGTCCAACCACAGCTAGGATGTGTGCATGTCCAGTCTCTCTCTCCTCCACAGAGTCAAAGGGTTCAGTAGCAAGCAGTTCATGCTCATGAACTTCCATGCCCTGTAATTCAGTGAGACCCCTGCAGGTGAGAAGGGGTAACTGCAGATCAGAGCAGCAGCACATGCTTCAAGTGATTTCAACCCTTTCACCTGTTGTTGTCGGGCAGAAACCTTGTTGTATTTCCGTATTTCAACTTTTTATGTTTTATGCCTTATGACTTCCTCACACAACAAAATTATGAATAAAAAAAATAAAATACAAATTATTATGCAAAATAATAGGTGATTATTATGGCCTATCACACGGCACAGATATCGTCTCTGTCGGGTGGAAGCCTCATATGTCCAAAAACACAAAAATATGGAGAGATAAGAGGTTTCTGCCCGACGGCAACAATATGTAAGAAGACTGACGTCACAGACCAGCTTCCATTCACACGTTTGTAATTATTTATGGCTGCCATGTTCTTATTGTTGACCTTGTGTGTGTGTGTGTGTGTGTGTGTGTGTGTGTGTGTGTGTGTGTGTGTGTGTGTGTGTGTGTGTGTGTGTGTGTGTGTGTGTGTGTGTGTGTGTGTGTGTGTGTGTGTGTGTGTGTGTGTGTGTGTGTGTGTGTGTAGAATCTGAACAAGCAGGCGTACGACCTGGCCAAGGCTCTGCTGAAGAGGACCGCTCAGGCCATCGAACCCTACATCACAAACGTGAGACAACAAACCCATCAGTTTTCAGAATGGACATATGAGTGGTGGTGGTTGGGTGCTTTTTTTTTGTGTGTGTTTTGCTTTGTGTGCATGTGTTCATCACGCATGTACGCAAGGAAATGCACTGAGTTTGTAGGGGTCTGTCTAAAGTGTGTATGTAAGACTGACCTATAACGATTTTAGACTGGAAAAAGTGACTGATTACTAATATGTTGGCTGATATAGTGAAAAGAGACCTTTCCTCTTTTGTGATTCAATGACTATGCAAATAGAGATGTACCGATACCATTTTTTTCCCTTCACAATACCGATTCCGATACCCATAACTTGCGTATCGATCGATACCGATGTACCGATCCCATACCAGTGTGTAATTTCAACAAATCTAGGGCTGTGGTTCTCAAAGTGGGGTCCAGGAACCATCTGTGTTCCTTGAGGAGGTTCCAAGGATCCATTTGATTCCATTTGTACACTCAGAGTTATGGGGATCCTTGAAATTAAAAGGTTTGAGAACCACTGATTCCATTAGTAATTGTTAAAGTTAGTAAAATAATAATAATGTAAATAGTACAGTAAAAGTATAAAACAGTCACGTAACATGAACTGAAGCATTCAAAATATGACTGTAAATAACATATCGTGTGATAAATTACATGGTATCGGAGTGGCATAGACTGCTATACTCGCCGATACCGATACCAGCATTTTAAACAGTATCGGCAGCTTTTCCGATACTGGTATCCGTATCAGAACAACTATATATGGAAATATGCAAATGTACTCGGAATAGAAAGATGCTTTCTTAAAGTCTTCCTCCAGACACATTGTATAACATGGTTTCCCCACATAAAAAGTAAAAACAAACAAAACTTTGTAAGTACATCTACTCTTTCTCCCTCATTGAGAAATGTTGGATCTATATGAATATTAAAATAACACAACCTCAGCAGCTCGCCTGCTGCCGCTGCCCAAAAGCAAAGTCATTTCAGGTTTCAGCAAGTGGCTTATTTGCATATCGCACCATGATGGGAATGTAGGATTGGTGACATCACACAGCTGGCTCAGATTTTAAGTAGTGCAGAGAATCTCTCCAACATCCAGTTCTGCACATACTGTATAATGGTCTGTATGGTCAAAGTCATGTCTCTAAAGCTAGCTCTCCATCGTACCGATGTCGGGGGCGGAAGGCATTGGAAATCGTCTTTTTCCGACAACCTGCCGACAGCCTGTTGTAGATGGTGCCGTGCCGTCGGGTCGGGACTTATAGTCGAACGTCGATCGCCGACCGAACTTGCTCGGTCGGGTCCTGACAGGGTAGAGCCCGTCGATAGCCACGGGGTGATCTTGAAAGCAAGCCAAAATAAGCAACTACACTTCAGTAACACGCCCAAACATAAACATCCCGCAACTACGAATATTTACAAGCGACATTACAGGAAAACAAGCCGAAAGTTGCTTATAATAAGCAGACCTGGCAACACTGGCAGGCTACTGCTGTGCCGTCGGCCGACAGTTTGCAATAGTTTGTGCAGAACTTTTTTTACTTCCGACTACAACAGACTGCCCTCCCTAGTACAAAAATGTTTTGTACTAGGAAGGGACCCCCAGAAGAGAAGATTTGTGTAAAAAAAAAAAAGACACCATGGGGCTGTAAAGACACCTTTAACAGTAGTCTAGTCTACTGAAGATGAATCCTGCTGAGACATAAGTCTTTGATATATTCTTAGGTGATATAGCAGGCTGACTTTGTAATGGTCTGTTTAATGTGGCTGTTTAAATTCAAGTCTGAATGACTGCACTAAGATTTCTCGCTTGGGTTGTGGGTTTTTTAACTACTTTAAAGCAATCAATGTTCATGAAACTAATGCAAATACTGGCCTGTTATATCGACTGGCCGATACATCAGTCTGGCTCTAGTTTGTGAATGCGTAAGAAAATGAAGAGAGAGTGTCTGAAGAGAGAGGGAGGAGATAAAGCACTATATATATACTGAACCTGTACTGTACCAAGGTTATAATGGTTTTGGATTATTCATTTATTTCATAGTTTTAGTTAGTTTTGAATATTTTTTTCTAATTCAGTTAGTTTTAATTCGTTTCTAGAGCGGATTTGCTAGTTTTTATTAGTTTTTATTATTGATAATGCCAATAGTTTTTGTTCGTTTTTGTTCATTTTAGTGTTATTTTTAGTTTTTTTATGCTTTCCCTAGATGATAGTGAAGTGACAATTTAAAGACCTTCATGACCTTTTTAATACCTAAAAAGAAAGAAAAAAAAATCCGTTACTGCAAGAAAATAAAAATTCCATTACTGCATCAAAAGTAATCAACAATCTATACTCTAAAAACTGCTCAAACATTCGCCAAATTGTCAAAAAATATAAGAAGCAACAATTGTGATAATAGCTGATCTACAAGCTCACAACGCCTCACAACGTTGCGAGGCGTTGTGAGCTTGTAGATCTACTATTTTCACAATATTTATCTGCGGAACAGTGAAACAAAATCGAATGCCTCAACTCCTACATTCAAAGTGCTTGTCAGGGTGGCAGGTCCCCAGTTCAAATATGATTATTTTGGGGGGTCCCCTGTTCAAATATGATTATTTTGGGGGGGGGTCCCCAGTTAAAATATGATTATTTTGGGGGTTGAGAACCACTGCTGTAGTAGAAGGTGTAGAGGTGTTCACTTCATGTCATTCTGACACTTTTCTTTTAGCATCCCACTGTGAGACAGGCAGCTTTGTGAGTCCTTGTCTTATCCTCTCCCCTCTTATCTCTGTCTCTCCATCAGTTCTTCAACCAGGTGCTGATGCTGGGGAAGACGTCCGTCAGTGACCTGTCGGAGCACGTGTTTGATCTGATCCTAGAGCTGTACAACATCGACAGTCACCTCCTGCTGTCTGTGCTGCCCCAGCTGGAGTTCAAACTCAAGGTAAGGACATTTATTATAAGACCTGTTTTACACTTGATTGTACGCCAATGTTGTGTGTGTGTTTGGGAAAATAGCCGATCTGTAAGCTCACATGATGCATGCAACATGTTGTGAGCTTGTACGAATGGAAGAAGGATTTTCACTTGCCTTTTAATCTGTGATCGGTGTTATTGGTCTACTATTCCTTACTACTAGACTCGCTAGGTACCTGACGATTCGATTCCGATACAGAGGGCTACGATTCCATTTTATTCCGATTATTGCGATTAATTTACTTACATTATCTTTTATTGATAATAAAAACAAATGGAAGAGATGTGTCACTGTCAACTGGAAGGTTGTATTTGCCAACATCAACAATTGCAGAAAACCAACAAGAAAATAAACCTTCCTTTTTCAAGTAGGGAGTTAATTTACGGAAAAAAAACACAAAAAGTTAGAATATGGAGATAAGACGTTTCTGCTCAAACAGCAACGATATATATTTATGGCAGCAGTAGTACTAGACATAGTAATACTAGTTGCAATAGTAGCAGCAGGGATAGTGGTAGCATTAGGCTTAGCAGTAATAGTAGTAACACTAACAGTATTGGTAAAAAAAGAAAAGAAAAAAAGAGCAGCAGCAACAATATTCTTCCTTTTATTATTCCTCAGATTGTGTGTGTGTGTGTGTGTGTGTGTGTGTGTTTTATGGGCATAATGATGCCTCAGCAGCACTGTGCTGTGCTGTGATGGATCAGTCTCATTAACTGTTAGCAGAGAGCCTACTGCATCACCACAGTCTGTGTGTCTCAAGTTGCTTTTCCACTGCATGATGCTACCTGCTCCGCTCAACCCCAGTCTGCTAATAGCTTTACTGTGTTTTATTCCTCTAAATGCTACCTAATCCACTGGTTCTCAAACTTGTTCCATGTCAAGGACCCCCAAAATGATATGTATTTTGCAGAGGACCCCATCTGAAAATGTTTTGTTTTGTGCCAGGGGACCCCAGAAAGAGAAGATTTGTTAAAAGAAACTAACCAAAAACAAACATACATTTTCGGTATTTTTCAAAAAATTACCAAAATAGCTGATTGTATATGTTAACTACTTTTGCTGGGGACCCCCTGGGGACCCCCCTGGAACCCCAGATCTACAAGCTCACAACGCGTCGCATTGCGACGCGTTGTGAGCTTGTAGATCTGCTATTTTCAAACATTTTTGTACTTTTACTTTTGGTGCTTTAAGTACATTTTGATACCAATACTTTTGTACTTTTACTCAAGTAAATTCTGAATTCCAAACTTTTACTTGTAACGGAGTACTTCTACGTTGCAGTATTGATACTTTTACTTAAGTAAAACAATTGAGTACTTTTCCCACCACTTGTCTGGCCATGCCAGGCTAGTAGCATGCGGTGGGAACGTGCCGTAACACTCCATCTCCTTTATATACCCGTGTGTCTTGTCTAACGACCTCCTTTACATGCTCCGTCTGTCTGATTAACACACGACTTCATTTACATAATGCCATATCATTCCTTTTCTGTCCTCTGCGTTATTGGCCTCTTTCCGTCCTTGCATTGTCATCTGCATTCATTTACATTCATCTTCTCGCTCTCGCTCTCTCTCTCTCTCGCTCTCTCTCTCTCTCGCTCTCTACTGATTGATAGATGAAACTGCTTCCCTTTATGAGCTATGAAAATGATACGGCGGCTCACATCATGAATGTGGATCACTTGTTATAGCTGTCAGCTTCACATCTCTTTCCTTCCTCTCTCTCCCCATCTCTCTCTCTCTCTCCTTTCCCTCTTATCTCCCCCTCTCTTTACTTACTCTATCTCTTCTTCTCTCTCCCACTCTCACTCTCTCTCTCTCTCTCTCTCTCTCTCTCTCTCTCTCTCTCTCTCTCTCAGAGTAATGATAATGATGAGAGGCTGCAGGTGGTCAAGTTGTTGGCCAAGATGTTTGGAGCCAAAGACTCTGAGTTGGCGTCACAGAACAAACCTCTGTGGCAGTGCTACCTGGGCAGGTGGGCATCACTCACTGTGTGTGTGTGTGTGTGTGTGTGTGTCAGAGAACACAGGACTTTATTCTGGTAGTACTGCTAAAGTCTAGGGTGCCGGTGTGTGTTTGGTGCGTGTGTATGATATATGTAAGTGTGTGTGAACTGTGAGAGAGAATGCAGGGCATGTAGTTTGGTTAAATTTCATCCCTGCTGGCGCTTTAAAGCAATGATTATCCCAAATGTGCATTTGCAGGGGAATATTCAGTGCTTAAAGGGATAGTTCACCCAAATAATTACTTATTTTCTAGCGATTAGTCACCCCATTGAGGCTATTTTCTAGCTTCTTGTCGCATTCCTAAGCCAATAATTTGATGACCAACGGACCGGGAGGCAGCGGTTCCGGTAGGAGACACAAAGGAGACTCTTTGTGTCTCCTACCGGAACCGCTGCCTGTCAATTTTTTGGCTTAGAAACGCTAAAAAACATGAATTCAAGTCTCCATGGGGTGACTAATCGATAGAAAAAAAGTCATTTTGGGGTGAACTATCCCTTAAAGCATTGGAAATTCATAGAACCGTAATAACATTCATAACTTTGGTTGTAGCAGCGTATGTGTGTGTTCCAAGGTGCTCAGGGTGATCTGTGTGTTTGTGTGTGTGCCAACAGGTTCAATGACATCCACGTTCCCATCAGACTGGAGTGTGTCAAGTTTGCCAGTCACTGTCTAATGAACCACCCAGACCTGGCTAAAGACCTCACAGGTATAGCATTTACTCACACACACACACACACACACACACACACACACACACACACACACACACACACACACACACACACACACACACACACACACACACACACACACGTTTGTATTACTATACTAGTGAGGACATCCACATTTTTGGAAGATCTTATAAATACTATTTTTAACTGCAAGTCTAAAGCCGAAGAATTGCAGATCAGATCTACAAGCTCACAACGTGTTGTGAGCTTGTAGATCAGCAAATTGCATGACACTGGCGTGCAAGTAAGTATAAATCATGTCTTAATTCCAACCCCTAAATCCAACCCCAAGATGAATCTCTTTCTAATTCTAAACGTATGTCTAAAAATCAATTTTCAACCATAAAAGAATACATTTATTATATTGCACCTTTCAAAAACAAGTTACAAAGTGTTTTACAATAACAACAGTTAATATACAATACAAATCAGAAATGAATTGCATAAATAGTTCAACAGTTCATAATCTAAGGAAAAAGCTGTGCGATAGAGGTGAGTTTTTAGAAGAGATTTGAAAGAGGACACTGAGTTTGCCTGCCTGAGGTCCCCAGGCAGTGAGTTCCACAGCCGAGGGGCCCGAACGATAAAAGCCCGGTCGCCCTTTGTGACAAGGCAAGACTTTGGTACCGTCAATAGGGCCCTGCTGGATGATCTCAGGCAGCGGCTTGGCTTATAAGGAGTTAAAAGATCACAGATATACGCAGGAGCCTGACCATTTAAGGCTTTAAAAACGAGCAGTAAAATCTCAATTATAAAACTCACAGGTAACCAGTGAAGGTCCGCAAGGACTGGTGTAATGTGCTCACCTCTCTTTGTGTGGGTCAGGAGCCTGGCAGCTGCGTTTTGTATCAGTTGCAGTCTTTGAATATTTCGCTTTCTGATGCCTGAATAAAGTCTATTGCAATAGTCAAGTCTGGAGGGGATAAAAGCGTGGATGACCTTTTCTAGGTCTGTAGCTGTAATAAAAGAACCATTTCTCACAACGTCTGTTTCCCAAATTCCACCATACTTGTGGGGACGTTCAAGTATACTAATACAAACGCGCACACACACACACACACACACACCCCTGGCAAAAGACCTCAACAGGTAACATTCTGTACAATACACACACACACACCCCTCTACAAGTGCCCCGTCCCACCTCGTCTGTTTGGTCTTTTCCCACAGAATACCTGAAGGTCAGGTCACATGACCCGGAGGAGGCCATCCGCCATGACGTCATCGTCTCCATAGTAACGGCCGCCAAGAAGGACCTGGCGCTGGTGAACGACGCACTGCTGAACTTTGTCAAAGAGAGGACCCTGGACAAGAGAGTGAGTTGTGTGTGTGTGTGTGTGTGTGTGTGTGTGTGTGTGTGTGTGTGTGTGTACATGCTCGCGCAAAAAGTTATTATGTTTGAAATTATTTAATCCATTATAATCCCTATGTATATGTTTTAAAGCGAACATTTTTAACTCTGATCTGTGCTTCTGGGGGCTTGGGGGTCCTTGACATGGAAAAGTTGGAGCACCACTGATATAGCAACATACTGTTAGGATTTAGGAAACATTTTTAGATATGTATTTGGCCGCAGACCTCCCATCTCAAAATGTTTTGTTCCAGGGACCCCCCAGATGCAAATCACTTTTATTTTATTTTTTAAATAGCAGACCTACAAGCTCATAGCGCGGCACAGGTGCTATGAGCTTGTATATCTGCTATTTTTGAATAGCCAAAGAAATCTAAAATGACACAGATGCGTTCCCGGTCTTAATGGGTTAAAAAAATAATATAACATGACTTTCCCCCTCTCCTCCCTCTCTCTGGTTTAGTGGCGTGTGCGTAAGGAGGCCATGATGGGCCTGGCGTCTATATACAGGAAGTACTCCCTGCAAGGGGAAGGAGGCAGGGAGGCGTCCAAACAGATCTCCTGGATCAAAGACAAACTGCTCCACATCTACTACCAGAACTCCATTGACGACAGGTACTGTGTGTGTGTGTGTGTGTGCGTGTGTGTGTGTGCGCAAATGCTGAAGGAGAGAGTGTGTTTGTGTGCGCTAGAGTCCTCAAATTCTGCCTGAACCCTACCCGACCCAAAGTTTTCAGGTCGAGCCGGGCCGAAAATGTATGCTAATTAGGAAGGTCCAATCTGCTCGGTTCAAAGCTTGTTGGATGCGTGACTTTGAGGACATTAAGCACATAATTCCACCTTTTCGGGCCTAAAGTTATGGTAATTGTTCGAGCCGGCCCAGTTAGGGCCGGGCCTTCATTTTCAGGCCTGTTGAGAACTCTAGTGTGCGCACGTGTACGCATTAAGAGGGAGAGAGGGAGTGTTATTGGAGTTCTACCAAAGTACAGTGTATAATTTATGGCATGTTACAACAGCATGACATGTATGACTGTTCTCTCTCCTAGTTTGAGTCCTGCTGCTGCAGAGCTTCATAGTTTGATTACAGTATCCGTGTTACTGTAACAAGATCAACAGATTGAACCGCGATGTGAGATGAGGTTAGACATGACAGACAGACTGATAGAGCTGTCAAGCTCTATCAGAGAGCAGGGGAGAGCGAGAGAGGCCCATCATTTATAGAGTCACAGACGGAGAGAGAGAGTATATTAAAGAAGTCTAATGGATAATAATGGGAGGAGTGGGCGAGTAATAAGGAAAGCAGAGCTTCTGCTCGAAAGCCAGTACTCTGTGTGTGTGTGTGTGTGTGTGTGTGTGTGTGGGGGGGACTTGTATTACTACCAGAGGTTCGGGCCGCTACGTGGCCCTCATTTCTAGTTGCCTGTCCCGCACTTCTAGTAGCCTAGAATATAGGCTATATACTGCGCTACAGAGCGAAAATATAATTTGCACTGAGAAGATAATACTAGCTTGAAAAATCATGAAAATATGAGCAAATATTAGTTTTTAGTTTTTTTTTAAGCGGACATTTGTAACTCAAATCTTTGCTTCTGGGGGTCCCTGGAACTAAATATTTTACAAATCTTTACAAAATAGATATTCCAAGATTTGCACACATTTTCACGATTTTTCAAAAATAGCAGATCTACAAGCTCCCAGCGCGGCACAGTGCGCTATGAGCTTGTAGATCTGCAATTTTTTAATAGCCAAAGAAATCTTAAAATGACACAGATGATGCTTCCCCGGTCTTAAAGGGTTAAAAAAGGAGAAAATGATTAGTGTTAGTTGACAATTAGGACACATTGTAAGCTTGTAGATAGTCATTTTAAGATTAAAGAGTATTTGAGGCGGTCAAACTAGCAATAGAACACATGTTCAAACTTTCAGAAAATCCTAATGATCTGGTATGTTTCATAAAAGGCTGAAGCCGCTCACTGCTTTGATCCATTGCAGACTGCTGGTGGAGCGCATCTTTGCTCAGTTCATGGTTCCTCACAACCTGGAGACCTCAGAGAGGATGAAGTGTCTATACTACCTGTACGCTACGCTGGACACCAACGCTGTCAAGTAAGACGCACACGCACGCGTGCCTACACACACACACACACACACACACACACACACACACACACACGCGCGTACAAAACACACAAAAATAGAACAACCAGGTGCTCCCAGGAGATATAAAAAGGTAACAGTAGTTAAAAGCGTCAATGGCGCCTCCTCGGATCAAACGGGATCAAACATGTGAAAAAACAACAGATGATCCAGGCACTCGGGAGTTAGCTTCTGAGTGTGTTTTTTTCACACTTGTTTACATATCGTATCTCTGTCGGGCGGAAACCTCATATGTCAGAAAACCTTTCAGAATTATAATTCAAAAGCATCCTTTTGAGCTTGTAGATCTGCTATTTTCTGCTACTTTTGTGTGACACTGTAGTATGACGAAGTACGGCATTAATTTACCCCTCCAAAAAAGTCAAAATATGGAGATGGGAGGTTTCTGCCCGACAGCGACGCTATACAAACTAGAAACCTGTTTAAATATGTTTAACTACTTATGCCCTATTTCATACTTCTTTCATGCTTCTTATGACATTATGTCCTTAGCCACTTAAACTCTATAATATACTTCATCATATGACGAATATTAAATATGACAATGAATCTACAAGCGCTGCCTGTGAGCTTATTAGACCTGCTATTTATTTAAAATATGAACCTCTAATGACATAAAATAGGGACACCAGGTTGAAAGTAGTTAAACACACACACACACACACACACTTTTGCATAGTCACATCAGAAGAAATCAAAACATTGCTCAATGAGAACATGGTGTTTTTAAACCTGTGTATCTTAACCACACAGATGAGGTTGACCGGAGTCCCTCAG
This sequence comes from Gymnoscopelus braueri, assembly GCF_963280865.1. Classification (NCBI taxonomy): domain Eukaryota; kingdom Metazoa; phylum Chordata; class Actinopteri; order Myctophiformes; family Myctophidae; genus Gymnoscopelus; species Gymnoscopelus braueri. Next base: position 41,035,048 of record NC_137609.1, read on the forward strand.
GGCTCTGTGCTAGTGTATTTTAGGTTTTCTGTTATCGTGGCAAAGCAATTTTTCTGCAAAAGCCACTTTAGCCCACAATACAGATGCTGGGGTTTATAAGTGGTTCATAACTGAACCATGATTTCATGCCCCTGACCAACCAAATGTGTATACATGCACAGTGTCGTTTCTACTCCCACACTCACCCTGCTCTCTCTCTGACACACACCTACATGCTTTCTCACTTCTCCTGCTGTCTCCCTTTTTATCTACACTCTCTCTTATCTCTCCCTCCCTCCCTTTATCTCTTCATTCTTTCTCCACTCTTTCCCTCATCTGTCGGGTGTCCCGCTTTTTGCTTGTACAGTTCCCGTTCTCGGCCCCCCGCCCACTTGCGGCCCGACACACACATTTAAAGCACACACACACACACACACACACACACACACACACACACACACACACACACACACACAATTGTAGAGCTTCAGCTGATAAAGTAACTACATGTAACTAAAGAGATTGCACATAGCCATATACAGTACATGTGAAAGGACAACAAGCCACTGACTTTATAGCCTATATACATTGGAATATGTTGTGTACACTTCATCTGTCATACAAGCATAGTTAATTTGTCTCCATGTATGCCTGAATGCAGGGACTGCTGATAAATTACAGAGATGATTATGTTTAAAATATGTATTGTATTTATATGTGAACTGAATATGATGTAATTCAGACATACCTCAATACCTCTGTTATATACATTGGCAAAGAAGCAGTGCCGCGTTGCGGGACTGTCGGGCCGTGAGTCGGCGGGGGACGGGGGGGACGGGGGGCGAGAACGGGAACTGTACGAGCAAAAAGAGGGACGCATCCCTCTCTCAATTCAATTCAAAGGAGCTTTTTTGTCATGAGAAGCAAAAGTGGAACAAAACAATCAAAACAAAACAATGCATGTACAATTAAATGGGAATAAATAAATGTGCGAACAGAACTGTGTTACATTGCAACTTAGACGCAAGACTATCTTACGAAACGAAAAAAAAAAAGCCTTTTCTGTCAGAAATAGTTATACATCCAGGGGCACGGTGGCGCAGTCGGTAGCGCTGTCGCCTCACAGCTAGAAGGTCCTGGGTTCGATTCCCGCCGGGGACGCTGTGGGCACTGGGGGCGTGTCTTCTCCTCCGCGTCATCAGCGCCCATACCCTAGGTGGGGTTGGCGAAAGGGCCTACTCTGTGTGGAGTTTGCATGTTCTCCCCGTGTCTCCTAGGGTAGTTAATACCCTCACAAAAACATGTAGTAATCCTGGTCACTATACCGCCTCCCCCATGACAGCCGGGGCGCCTGATGGAGGGGAAGGGAACTGGTTGGAATAACGTGTTCCTTCCACGCGCTACGTCCAACCAGGGAAACTCCCCCCTGTCAGGTGACAAGAAGGTCAGTTGCATGAGCTCGGCCCTGGCCTCCCTACTGTGGGGTGACAGGTGTAATACTGGTGTAGGGCTGGTGTAGTGCCCAGGATCACTTAGGAAATTGGCACCGGGTGAAAAAAATGGGTTACAAAAATCGCGGGATAAAAATTAAAAAAAAAAAAAAAAAAAAAAAAAAAAAGTTATACATCCATTTAGGAAAGGTTAGCTTTGTATAAACCTTTGAAACAGTTAACAGCAGTATTTCAATGTTTTGCATTCACCTGGTACATCGCGACAAATAGCAGCAATTTATTCATATGTAATCAAATTGCATCGTTCAACGTACAATGTTTCTATGTACAGAGGTTATTTGGTGTAAACAGTGCAGGGGTACACACAATGGTTTGTAGTGCTTAAGGTGGTTGTATTCTCTCTGTCTCTCTCAGGGCTCTGAATGAGATGTGGAAATGTCAGAACATGTTGAGACATCATGTCAAAGACCTGCTGGACCTTGTAAAACAGCCCAAGGTAACAACATAACACTGCTCTACATGCTAGATCTGATCACAGGGACCAGTGGGTTACTCATTACCTATGTCAAAGTTTCCCTCAATTAACTAGGGCCGTTTAGGACCATTATGCACGCGCACGAGCGCAAACACGCACACACACACACACACACACACACACTGCTGATTAGGATTTGAAAGTCACAGTTACAGACCTGGCTTGGGTTTTATTCTATTTTTATAGATTTGGACTAAAGTACAGTATTAGACATGAAATACATGTTTCAATTAAGTCTATAACACAACAGAATGTGTAAAGGGAAGGTGTCTGATTAATGTTCTTAAATATGTCTTGTGTGCGTCTGTGTGTTCAATATCACGTCTAGTCGGAAACAACCAGCAAGTCTGTGTTTGCCAAGGTGATGGTGATCACAAGTAAGTCACACACACACACACACACACACACACACACACACACACACACACACACACACACACACAGCTTTTCGACTGTGGAGTCGAAAAGCTGTATTACAGATGACAGTGAAACACTGTTAGTTTGTCTCTTCACTATAGTTTGTCATCTAATCGGGTGGAAAAACCTTGACAGGAATGTTCTAAACTGTAACTTTTCAGGAAATAGGAAAAAAACAAAGCTGTGTTCCAATTAGAGTCACAGTATGTATTGTTTCAGTCACAAGCTCTTAATACTTTTCATCGATATCTATATAACCCACAGAAAGACTTTTATTGAAAAATTGAAAATATTTGCTAATTTGGTGTGACAGATTTTGTGCCACTTCGGGACCCGTTGTAAGCTTTTAGATCACCAATTTCCGCTATTCTTTTTTTATTTCTTTTTCTATTCAATCATTTCTTTGTATATTATAGACAACGACATGTATTATTTCTTTGTATATTCATATCTTACAATGTACAATGTCAAAAACACAAAAATTGTTAATCGCAATTATTTATGACAATTAATCGTCAACTGAAGTTTTGCAATCGTGACCGCTCAACCGACAGCGACGATATTTCTGTCTCACTTAAAAATGTGTAATTCTTTAACTGTGTGGTGTGTGTGTGTGTATGTGTGTGTGTGTGTGTGTGTGTGTGTGTGTGTAGAGAACCTTCCAGACCCAGGTAAGGCCCAGGACTTTGTGAAGAAGCTGGCCCAGGTGCTGGATGACGACGAGAGGGTCCGAGACCAACTGGAGACCCTGGTCAGCCCGGCCTGCTCCTGTAAACAGGCTGAAGTGTGTGTGGTGAGTCTGGTTAAACCATTAACCACTTCAACCCTGTGTACTTTTGTTGACCGGGGGGTCGCCCAGAGCTCTATACTAGGCCACCTCCCTTTTCTTTCCCTAAACACTGAATGGCTTCGGCGAAAATAGCCGGTGTACAAGTTCACAACACAATCAATCACAATGTGACGCGTTGTGAGCTTGTAGATCAGTTATTTTCACAGAATAGGGACAGTAGGGACACTAGGGTTCATGTAGTTATTTGCAGACTGGTCCTGGCCCTGAATTAACACTTCAGCTGGTGTGTTTGAAAGTTTAGGCATTTCAATTCAATTCAAAGGAACTTTATTGGCATGAGAAAACATACGTTTACATTGCCAAAGCAAGTAGCAGTAGGTCATTTCAGTGTTTGGAGACTCAGGTTGAGTCCGTTTTGTCTAATATAGATGAGACACTCGTGTGTGTGTGTGTGTGTGTGTGTGTGTGTGTGTTTGTGTGTGTGGTTAATAATAAGACCCGGATTCTATTTGCTTAGTTTTTTCTTTGTGGTGTTGTTTACTATTTGTCATTTTATTTTTATCTTGTGATAGCGTTTTATTGTATTGTCTTGTTTAAAAAAAAGAAAAATCTATGGAGAGCTGTAATGTTATTTTTTAATTTGTATTCTCCAATAGAAAGATTTATATTATATATAGATTTTATATTTCTTCAGTCTATGAGTGATGGGAGACTTGGCTAGCAAGCAGGACGTAAACATTCTGTGTGTGTGTGTCCGTCCGTCCTCAGCGAGACATCACTAAGAAACTAGGGAGTCCCAAGCAGCCCAGTAACCCGTTCCTGGAGATGGTGAAGTTCCTGTTGGAGAGAATCGCCCCGGTCCACATCGATACAGAGTCCATCAGGTATGGATTGATGGCTGCATGCATGGCTTCTTGTGTGTGCGCTTGTGTGTGGATTAAACCAGGTGTTCCCAAACTTTTCAGGCCACGAATATTTATCTCCAGTATGATCGATCCCCTAATGGTTGCTAATCACGGAGGAAATCACTGTGCTTCTGTGAAAAAAATAAAAATAAAATGTCATTCTGTTCTCTTGTTATACCCAGTTGAAAATAGCATGTTTCCCCAGACCACAGAAAATCCACTGAATGTTGTTTTTTGGGTGTAATTGAGGTCAGAACCAAAAAAAAAAAAAAAAAAGAAACATTTCCGGGAAGTTTGATGTCATGAAACCTTTAATCCTACCTTGGCAGAGTGGATACAGTTCTTGCTAAAGCGAGTCCCCCCCCTTATAGTGCTATTTCCCCTTCTAGATGGGAGTATTGTGAAAGGACGATTGAAGGAGTAATCAATGCCATTTGCTATTACGATGAGCTCTAGGCGTGTGTGATAGCTCTATCGTTTCATGTCAGAGACTTTGGGGTGTGCTGCGTTTATATGCGTGTAATATATACATGGAATTAGCTTCCCTTCTCTGAAGTTTTTGAGCCTAAGAGTGACTGAATAAACTCGGTTAAATGAGATCTCTCTGTGTCTCTCCATGTCCACCAGTGCCCTGATAAAACAGGTGAATAAATCAATAGACGGCACAGCGGATGATGAAGAGGAAGGTGTTCCAACTGAAGAGGCCATCAGAGCAGGACTGGAGCTTCTCAAGGTAACACAGATACACACCACACACACACACACACACACACACACACACACACACACACACACACACACACACACACACACACACACACACACACACTCCGCCAGCCCATTTAATACATCACAAATAGTTTGCAGTCAGGAACACTCACATCATAAGTAGATTTAACCATTTATTGCAACAAATGGAATACAGTTAAACTTGGCGTTAATGGCTCCGCTTTTAACACAATCACTGCCAGGTATTAATGAATTAATCCATCCATTTTATCAATCGATTATCAATTATGTTTTATAATTGATAAAATCTCTTAGTTTGATTGATTGTCGAAGCGGTGGCCCAAAGGTTAAAGGAGCGCACTTGTTGTCGGAAGGTTTCCGTTTTCCGGCAGGAAAAATCTGGTTTGGGAAGTGAATGGTCACCACTCACCCCTCCTCCCCCCCAACACCGCTGAACCCCCGACTGCTCCAGTGGAGCTGCTCAGTGGCCAACAGTATAATACTGTGGTTATACTGGTCAGCGCCCAGGTTTTAACCCATTCAATCCGGAAAGGCATATATATGTCATTTTAGATTTTTAGCTATAATCATTATTTTATACTTTGGGCTATTCAAAAATAGCAGATCTACAAGCTCGAGCTTGTAGATCTGCATTTTTTTTTGGAAAATGTTTGCAAATCTTTGAATATGTTTTTTTTTAACTCAAATCTTTGATTCTGGTTATTCTACAAATGTCTTCTAAATCCTAACAGTAAAAAAATAAAATAATAATAAGTTATATATCAATGGTTCTCAAACTTATTCATGTCAAGGACCAGCCCTAAATGATATGTATTTGGCCGCGGACCCCCATCTCAAATATTTTGTTCCACGGACCCCCAGAAGCAAAGATTTGAGTTAAAAATGTATATATATATTCAAAGATTTGCAAATTTTCACTACTTAAAAAAAAAAAAAAAAATAGCAGATCTACAAGCTCATGGCGTGACACTCTATGCCACGCTATGAGCTTGTAGATCTGCTATTTTTTGAATAGCCAAAGAAATCTAAAATGACACAGATGCGTTCCCACATTGAATGGGTTAATGTGTGTCTTGTCTATGTGCAGGGCGTTGCTAAAATTTAATATCTGTGTGTTTGTCAGGTGTTGTCGTTCACCCACCCGGTGTCGTTCCACTCTGCGGAGACGTTCGAGTCCCTGCTGGGCTGTCTGAAGATGGACGACGAGAAGGTGGCCGAGGCGGCGCTGCAGATCTTCAAGAACACGGGCAGCAAGATGGAGGAGAGCTTCCCTCACATCAAATCGTACGTCCATCCACACCTGTGGCTCTCAAACCTTTTTCATGGTCATGGACACACACACGAGTTTGTGTCAGGGAAGACCCCCCCCCATAAGAGAAGATGTTATAATGTTTCAAAATTATTCCACATTTTTGTGGATTAAAGTTCTCAGTTCTCAGACTTATTTCAGTCATTTGGATTCCATAGAACATTGGTTCTCAAAGTGGGGTCCAGGGGTCCTTGAGGGAGTTCCAGAGGGTCCCCAGCTAAATGATGGATAGTTAGGAGCTAAATGGACCCTTATGGGTCTGTAACTCTGAGAGTGTACAAATGGACCCTAACGGGTCCCTTATGGGTCTGTAACTCTCAGAGTTGAATTAACATGGATTCTACAAAATAAATTGGGGTCCCAGAGATAGAAATGTCATTCAATGGGGGTCCGTAGCCTAATGCATGTCAAACTGGGGGTCCTTGAAATTCAAATGGTTGAGAATCACGGTTGGAGCCATAAAAATCTTCTCTTCTGGGGGTCCCTGGCATATCTTTTCGAATGGTGGTCCGCAGGCTAATAAGTGTCAATTTGGGGGTCTTTGACATGAAAAAGTTTGAGAACCACTGCCATAGAAGCCAGCAGCATGTCTTCCATGGAAGCATGTTGCGCAGCCAAAATAGCCTATCGACGCATTGAGAGCTTGTAGATGGATTTTCGGTTATTATTCTAAGATTACAGCATTTGAAGTGGTCAAACTAGCAATATGTTCCATTAAAAGTTTTATAGTCTCTGATATTTCATATAAAAGTAAATGTTAAAGCCTCAATCTGTGATTTCTTCACCTGGTTGGCAGTATGTAGAACGGCAGGAACAATATTTACTAAAACATCATTATTTTACATATCGTGTTAATTGCTTAGGAAACGGCGCTAGTGTGGGGGTCCGCGGCCAAATACATATCTAACAATGTTTTCTAAATCCTAACAGTGTGTTGTAGTATGGTGCTTCAACTTCTTCATGTCAAGGACCCCCAACATTATATGTATTTGGCCGCGGACCCCCATCTCAAAACATTTTGGCCCAGGGACCCCCAGAAGCAAATATTAGAGTTAAAAATGTTCGCTTTAAAAATATACAGTATATATAAGATTTGCACACATTTTCACGATTTTTCAAAAATAGTAGATCTACAAGCTCATAGCGCGGCACTCGGTGCCGTGCTATGAGCTTGTAGATCTGCTATTTTTTGGCCAAAGAAATCTTAAAATGACACAGATGCTTTATTTCCGGTCTTAATGGATTTAATCCATGCATCCATCCATACTGCTGGCTTTCTGTCCAACCAGGATTAACTTTCATATTTCTATACAGTTCTCTCCATGGCGGTGCAGTAGAAAAAGCAGCAGTACAGTCTGGGCTCGTAATAACCACCAGAAATGGAAGCCCACTTGTCTTCCACACTTTGGGGGTCTTTTTTGTTATGGTTCCTCCTCCTATAATAATGATCTTGTCTCACCTTCCCCATCTAGTGTTCTGCTGCCGGTACTGCAGGCCAAAGCCAAGCGCGGCCCTCCTCGCCAGGCCAAGTACGCCATCCACTGCATCCACGCCATGTTCTCCAACAGCAAAGACACACACTTCGCCCAGATCTTTGAGGTGAGCTTCAACTGTGTGGACCCACTGTAATCCATCCCAAAAGAAAAAGGCTGGAGGATTATTTGGACACATTACTTTTTCTAAGTAGTCAACAGAGTCTGGAAGGTGTAGTTCCAGACTCTATATAGCATTCGGAGAATTGTGGAATAGTTGTCTGGTTATGCGAGACTTAAAGGTAGGGTAAGTGATTTTCTTTGGTTAAAATTAGTGTTAAATAGTTATATATTCTGATAGTACTCGTTGCTATAGAGTGTTTGTTCAGTAACAGGAGTCTCCATGTCTCTCCAGCTCTTTATTAAACAGAAAATGCATTTTCTGGTCAGGATACCAATTTTATCCAATCAGGATAGAGAACTCAGACAGGATAAAGATTAACCAACTGAAATTGGAAGTGATGACACAAAGAAATGAGCAGAAACATTTTGAACTGGAAACGCCATCAAATTTAAGCTGATAAATGGGTAATCTCCGCTGATTGGCTGACATTTTGTCACCTACCTGAAAATGTATTTTCTGTTTATAAAAAATCTGGAGAGACAGGGAGACTCCTGTTACCGAACAAACACTCTATATAGCAATGATTACTATCAGAATATAGAGCTTTAACCTTTTAACAAAAACCTTTTTGTTTTAAAGGTATAGTAGGCAACATTAAGCCTATATTTGAAAAATACCTCTATATATATATTTTGCATTTTTTCCCCTCTATCAGCCACTATATAATGATGCTGGGGTGTTCTACTTCATTCCTACTGACCGCCAGAGGCAGTGTTTTCAACACCTGGATATCCATCGCGCGCTCGCGCATAGGTCGAATATTAATACCAACAAAGTCACTCGTGACCTGTGTGCACGCACGCCACCTATATAGGGGCGGGGCACACAGCGTTCATCCTCTTTCATCTTTTCGCCTCCAAAGCGTAGGTCGATACTTGCAGCTGCGCGTGAAGTTTCGTAACCAACACGGTTGGGGCTACGGACTACGGTCCGTCCTCCAGAGACTGCGTAGCCTGCTACCATGGAATTACGTTACCCCGTTTATAGGGGCTGTCGGAAAGGAACAAGGAAGGAGAGGAAAAAAGAAAAAAAAAAAAAGCATGAAGAAAAGGCGACGGTGAATGGAGTTAGCGGCTGCTTGTAGCATTGGAGCTAACGACAATAACACCGTTAACTTTCCCCGCTCCACCGTTGTTGTTGAACCTGGCACGGATAACTATGGGAGCCATAGCTGTGCATTGGCGACGGTGAGTGCATGTATTGTGCTGTTTACAGACAAATAAAGTAAAAGAGGGGAAAGTATTCAGCGTTGAGGATGTATCCCATTCTGCCGCTTTGAGAAGACCGTCTCTCGCCTCGATGACACGACGGCGGTGGAGCCAGATTGACTGGTTAATGTGTCTCATAGAAGGTGTTCTTTCGCCTCGAGGAGACGACCAAAGCGTTAATGAGCGCAGTGGCAGGTAACTGGGCTCCATTAAAGTACAAATACCCAAGCGAAATTGTACTTAAGTACAGTACTGAGTACATGTACTTAGTTACTTTACACCACTGTATGAGAGCTCTTCTGTGAATGTTTTTGCTGAAAGTGGTTCTCACTTTGACGCAGACATTCTATCTACCAGACATATGGCGCTTGTTAGCTTGTTTGCTATCCGGCTCAGTCAGTACACTGTCTACCTGCAAGTCTGTAGGTCCCTGGTTCAAACCCCAATTTAACCAGTCCAAATATAATTTAGCTGCAGCTAATAAAGGACATCCATAGTGTGCTTCACTCTGTCGTTATTGGACGATATACTGTGTACCTATTACTACAGGTACTTGGTGCCGCGCTATGAGCTTGTAGATCTGCTATTTTTGAATAGCCAAAGTGTAAAATAATGCTTTTTAGCTCAAATCTAAAAATGACACAGTTCCAGGTCTTAATGGGATAAAAGAGGTCTCGCTGATCAATGACAGCTGACTTAAGCAGCATATATGCCAATACTGCCACTGTGTGTGCTTAACCTCACAGTTTGAGTGTGTATCATAGCTTGAGTGTGACTCGCTGCTGCTATTCAGGTTATACTGCTTTGTGCTTGGTAGTAAAATGGAATTATAATACTGGTATGGTTCAAGTGTGTCTTGCCTTGCCATCACTTGGTTATCATACTGTGGGTACTTGACACATGACTTGACACTGTGGCTTGAGTGGTTGTCGCTCCTTGCTACGACGAAGTTACATATTAGTAACATTGTACTCTGGGTACTGATAATCAATAAGCTTTGTTTATTGGCAATGGATCCCCATTAGCTGCGGCAAAAGGGAAACCAGCAGCTATTCTCCCTGGGGTCCAAGACAACATTAATTAACATTAATGTTAATTGTGTCCAAGACACAATACATTAACAAGTACATATGTACTTGACGCTGTAGCTTGAACGATTCTCGCTCTGTTGCTATGGCTACGTTACCAATAGCACAAGTGTATCTCACTCTGCTGCTGTTACCCACTAATACTGTGTGTACCTGGTACTCACTCCTGCTATTCAACATATGCAGTATACTGTGAATACTGATGGCATAGCTTGAGGATATGTCGCTCTGCTGCTATCCAGATAATACTATGTGCTTGGTAGTGAAATATTCTTAAATAATTCTATATGACGATTGAAGTGTGTTTTGCTTTGCCACTTCTTGACTATCATACTGTGTCCTTGACACTGTAGCCTGAATGATTCTCGCTTTTGCTACGGCTACGTCATCAGTAGTATTGAGTGTCTCACTCTGTTGCTGTTGCCCATGGATTATTGCAACAATTGCTGGTCCCAGAAGGGAAGGTCCATTACTTGTGCCGGTCATGTCCTGACTATGGTGCCTGACACAGGCTATGGGTCTCGCTCCGCTGCTGCTGGTCGCTCCACTACTGCTTGTCACTGGACGAAAGAAGGGAAAAGGATTAGCGTTGAGAGTGCATCTCGCTCTGCCGCTTTGAGAAACCATGGCGGGCGGCCCACCGCCATATAGCGTAAGCATTAGGAGTGTGTCTCGCTCCGCTACTGCTTGTCGCTGGACGAAAGGAGTGGAAAGTATTAGCGTTGAGAGTGTGTCTCGCTCTGCCGCTTTTGCACTGCGGCGTGCGCCCACTGGAATATACCGCTGGCATTGGGAGTGTGTCTCGCTCCGCTGCTGCTGGTCGCTGGCCAGAGGAAAGAAAAAGGAGAGGAACCACGTGCGGCCCACCGTAACGTAGCTTCAGCATAGTAAGTGTGTCCCACTCCGCTGTTGCTTGTCGCTGGACGAAAGGAAAAAAAAGGGGTCAGCGTTGAGAATGTATCCCATTCTGCCGCTTTGAGGAACCATGTGCGGACCACCGCAACATAGCTTCAGCATAGTAAATGTGTTCCACTCCGCTACTGCTTGTCGCTGGACAAAAGCGTTGAGAGTACATAGCCCAGCTGGCCATAACGGCTTGGCCTAGATGGATGCGTCCAACAACTATCGTTGTCGTACACCCTCGGTGCCGTACATCATGAGATTTGGCATGTGGGCCAGTTCCAGAACCTCTTACCAAGGACTTGTCAGCCATGGGGAGTACAGCCCAATATGGCCTAGACCCAAGGCCACTGGTTGATGCCAACATTGCTTACTTACTTACATTACCTTACTGTAAGTCGATCCGGATTAAGAGCGCCTGCTAAACGCCTAAACTGTGAACATTGCTTCTCTGGTGGTGTCACTAGATGAAGCAGTTGAGCTGGATGACCGTTGCTCATGGCCACAGTGTTAGTCTCTGATCTGCTAACTAGAGCCATGCCACAGCGGCTGGAATGTGACGTATTGGACATTCCCTTGACTACCTCGCCCTGGCCCTCCGGCATGCGAGTGTTGATGCGCAGACACAGCGCCTATCCAGCGCCTATCCAGCGCCTATACAGCGCCTATACAGCGCCTATACAGCGCCTATACAGCGCCTATCACTCTAGGCGGTTGCTTGCATGATTAGAGAATTGGCACTGTCTACTTTGGTAATGAGCCAGAGCCTCTGGGTGTCCCGGGTTCGACGCCAGGCCAGAAGTGGGTCAATGTGTGTCCCTGTCTGAGCCCCTAATTGCCCCATGAGCGCCGGAGAATGGCTGCTCACTGCTCCTAGTAGTTCTAGGATGGGTAAATAAATACAGCGGACAAATTTCACGCATGTACAAATGTGCATATATATTTTGTGGCTTGGGCTTCGAACCCCAAGACTGCAACAGAATGGTGAGGGTCTCCAGCCAGTGTCGCTAATGCACTGGACCTGCGTGCAGTGCACCTGGCCCTCAGGATGTTTATGCCGTGTTCAATAACACAATTTGTCAACAGTCTGCCTTCTGGGGCGCTTGACCCAGTCAGTCTCTGCAGGAGGCTTGGAAGCTCCTTTCGTGGACCTTGCCTCATCTTGCAAATTTCATAGCAATGCGCTTGTTGGGTGTACAGTCCAGGCTGCGGACATGTTTCCCACTGGAAGCCTCTTGGATCCGATAGCAGTTCGGATCACGGGAATAGCTATGGCAGAGCGGTAGTACCGTTAGCCTTGAGGGCATAATGCGTTGTTGACTGTAGGTCTCCCTTTACGGGACAGACCAGTCCGTTAGGGCAAGATGCTCTGGCCTACTGCAGCTTCTCAATGAAGTGCCTTGGCCTCTCCACAGAGACAAGATCTCCTGTCACAGTTAGGGGGGGAGGTGCATGTGGCATCCTCACTCCTAACCTTCGGCTGCGTCATTGGCCACTGAAATTCAAAACTATTGTCAAAAATTACTGGATTTTTGGGCATCGTACACCAGGGCGTTGCACGCCAGCGAGTGTAGACTGTGCTCTAGTCGGGACAAGGGCCACTGCATAGGTTAGAGCGTTGCTCTGTGCTTATGCTGCCCTAGATATCTGCGGATGATGTTAGATGGAGGGTTCAGCCTCTCTACCATTGAGATGCTCTCCGCGTGTGGCCCCCACAGGTTGCATGGGTGCCTTCATGATGCTTGCCTGTGGTATTGGAAGCTTTGTCCCCAGCCGGTACATCGGGCTGCTCTCAGATGACTATCTGCTAGTACTCTTTGTCCTCACTGCTTCATCTGCAAAAGTGAGTAGATGGGCTTCATGCCCTGGCCATTGCCAGAGACTGTTAGAGTGGGATTCCGATGGGTCTGGGTTTACCATATGGCCGACCCCTCCTTACGTCCTCAGAGGCTTTCTGCATTTCACGTCAGCTAGCCTGTTGATTTGTTAGTTTGCTCCTCAACCAGAGGTGGAGCAACTGCATTCTAGTACCTGCCTATTGTGTCCCGTCCGGGCTCTGTGGCAGGACATAGCCGTGATGGCTGGAGTTTGGTTGTATTTGTCTGGGAGGAAGGGCACAGCTGTGCCTTGGCTTAATGGAGACTTTCATTGCTGCGTTCAGGCAAATGTACGTCTTCAGGGGGCCTCCAGGTTCCCCCAAGGCCTTTCTTGACCGCGGGTGTTGCCAGAGCCTCTCCCTCAGTGATACAGGCTTGGAGCAGGCCAGGAGATGCAGCCGAATGAGCTTCATCTTTCATGGGCTTTTGCCCGCTCCTATATATAGTCAACCTGGCCGTCTCGCATCCTGTGGCGACGGCTGTGGTGTTGTCTGTTTATTCTATCTGCAAACCGACTTCGGTAAGCGCAGATTCCTCGTGACTATGTTGGTATTAGTCATCCAGGTGTTGAAAACACTGCCTCTGGCGGTCAGTAGGAATGAAGTAGAACGAGAGTTATGCATATAACTAAGGTTCTACGAATTCCGGATGACCGCCAGAGTTGACTGTCACTCGGAATCTCGTTCTTGACGAAAAGATTTCATGAGGATGAACGCTGTGTGCCCCGCCCCTATATAGGTGGCGTGCGTGCACACAGGTCACGAGTGACTTTGTTGGTATTAATATTCGACCTATGCGCGAGCGCGCGATGGATATCCAGGTGTTGAAAACACTGCCTCTGGCGGTCATCCGGAATTCGTAGAACCTTAGTTATATGCATAACTCTCGTTTTCCTGCATTGAAAAACACTCCTCTTTCTGAAATCCGTATTTTCCCTACTATTTAAGTTACACATCCGGGTATCCGGTGCGTAAATTCACGCACGCATGTGCGCATCCGTGCGCGTCCGTGTCCGTGTGAACTTTTTACTTTCGGTTTTAAAATGCTCTCAAACTTCGTTTTTTAGGCACATAATTTACTTTTCAAAAAGCGTTTGGATAGAATTTAGTTGTTTAACTTCATATATGTGGTCAATTTGTCATGAAAGAGCATATTTAAAAATAAAAATTCGGAGAACCGGCAGGGGCGGGCAGTTCCGCGAATTGTATCCCAATAAAGTAACCTATATTCGGCATGGCCCGTTTAGAAGTCTGCTTACTCTATGGAAGTCCTCCGTGCGTCACCCCCTGGTGGTCGGGGAAACGAACTGCTGGATTTTTTTCCTTTGTTTATCTCTGAATCGCCTACAATCCCTTTAACCAAAATATATCACTTACCCTACCTTAAGTCAGAGTTTACAATGCGCTGTCCTGTGGTTCCTCTCTCCATCACAGCCGCTACACAAAGGCCTGGACCCTGGGAACCTGGAGCAGCTGATCACACCCCTGACCACCCTGGGACACCTGGCCCTGCTGGCCCCGGAACAGTTCGCTGCTCCGCTCAAATCTCTGGTGGCCAACTTCATCGTCAAAGACCTGCTCATGAACGACAGGGTACGCACCGCACTGCAGCGTCCCATCTGGGTTCATGAGAACCAGTGGTTTAGTAAACTTATGAACACCATACTGGGGGAAACATTTAACATTTATGTTTGTTTTGGGTTTTTTTATGGGAAAAACTATCGCACCATGAGCTTGTAGATCTGCTATTTTTGATATATATTTTTTTTAATATGTGCAAATCTTTGAATATATATATATACACACTTTTAACTCGAATATTTGCTTCTGGGGGTCCCTGGAACAAAATAGTTTGAGATGGAGGGGGCTTGTGGACAAATACATATCATATCATTGAGAACCACTGATACTATAGCAACATATGTTTGTTTTTTTTCAAAAAGAAACTGTTAGGATTCAGAAACAAAGATTTGAGTTAAAAATGTTCACTTAAAAAATATATATATTCAAAGATTTGCACACATTTGTATGACTTTTCAAAAATAGCCAAAAAAATCTAAAAATGATACACAGATGCGTTTCCCGGTCTTAACTCTTTACCTGCCATTGACGAGATTTCTCGTTTTTCTCTGCATGGCTCATCCTTTTTTTTTTTTTGTCATTTAAATTTTTCTTTTATCACAAAGGAAGCAGGAGAGAACGCGATGCAAAGATTTTCTGCTCCATTCACTTCAATGTTAAAAAATAAACGGAGACAAAATTCACATTTGACCTATTTTTGCAATGTATTGTCTCTGGCAGGGAAGGGGGTAGATTGTGTATAACTCTGGCAGTTAAAGAGTTAATGGGTTAAATTCATCTATATATGTTAATGTTATGGGATGACTATTAATAAATAAAGTAATTAAAGGGGTTTATATAATTAGGAAATTAAAGAATCTTAAGATTTAAATATACGTAAGTATATTTCAGTGGTTTGTTGTAAGGGAACTCTTCTAACACGTCCTGATCTTTCTACAGATCCCAGGGAAGAAGACGACTAAACTGTGGGTCCCAGATGAGGAGGTCTCCTCAGAAACTCTGGCAAAGGTCTTTCTATGTTCTCTCTCTCCCCTTGCGCTAAGTGAAAACAGCTGAGGCTAGAATTAATAATATTCCCTTTACCAATGTTGTCCCATACGGCTGAATATCCACTGCCAACTTGTCAACAAAGATTACCATTCAAATAATTGTAGTGGAGTAAAAGTACAATATTCGCTTCTGAGATGAAGTGGAGTAGAAGTAAAAGTATTGAAAATTGGAAATGCTCCAGTAAAGTAAAAGTACCTCAAAATTGTACTTAAGTACAGTACTTGAGTACATGTACTTAGTTACTTTAGACCAGTGTTATTAAACAGACAGTGTATCTTCTTCCATGTGTTCATCAGATCCAGGGCATCAAGCTGATGGTCAGATGGCTGCTGGGAGTGAAGAACAACCAGAGTAAATCTGGAAACTCCACCCTGAGGATGCTGACGGCCATCCTGCACAGTGATGGAGACCTGACGGAGCAAGGCAGGATGGGGTAACGCACACACACTCACACACATACTGTACATAAGTACGTACACACACATGCACACAAACACATGATTGTACATTTCTACTGCACAGCACCATCGTACGACAAGTATAAAATAGGGCTTATGTGGTTTAAATCAGTGGTTCTCAAAGTGCGGTCTGGGGACCCCCTGGATTCCTTGAGGGACCCTTCCAGGTCTGTAACTCTTGAGTTACAGACCTGGAAGGGTCCTGGGTCCTTGAAATGAAAACGCTTGGAACCACTGGTTTAAATAATTTCAAACATAATCAATCATAATTATACACACACACACACACACACACACACACACACACACACACACACACACACACACACACACACACACAGACACAGACTGATTTGCTCTCTCTCCCCCTCCTCTCCCTGTGTCTCTCCCTCTCAGTAAACCAGACATGTCTAGGTTGAGGCTGGCAGCAGCGTGTGCTCTGTTAAAACTGGCCCAGGAACCATGTTACCATGAGATCATCACCCTGGAACAATACCAGCTCTGTGCTCTGGTCATCAATGTAAGCACACACACACACACACACACACACACACACACACACACACACACACACACACACACACACACACACACACAGCTTCTCTTCTTTCTCTTCCTCTTCTCTCGCATGTTTTTATTTTTGCTACACAGCCAGCGCATTGCTTTTCTGTCAGGGTGTGCTCCCTTGCTTTAGTAGGCTTACCCACAAGGCAGGGGGTTTATTTACCCTTATTACACAGCTTGGTTTAATGCTTGATTGAATTCAGCGGTGTGTAATTTCTCGACGATGATCGATGAGCTCAATAACAGACCGCTGTCTAATCAAAGGCTCAGAGCACCTGCTGTGCTGCTTGATTTTGTGCCATAGCCAACATGACAGCCATGTAAACAAACGCACTATGTAATTGTGAGAAATAGACAATGCAGTAACAGAAAAATTATTCTATTTGATTAACCTTCCTTGTTTTCCGAGGCGACCGCGTCCGGCCAGCGCAACTCCCATAAAACCGCAGGTCTGCTGCCACTCTTATTTTTTTTTAAGACCTTTCTGTCTCTAGACAGACCCTGATGAAGACCTTCTAGGTCGATACGCGTTGGTCATATTTTGTTGCCTTGCTCTAAATAAATGTATATATGTTTTCACTTAAGACTTAAGAATTATTTTATTTTCAAGTCTGCATTTCACACCTTTTTGGCAAGCAATACTTATTTGGAAACCCTTTTTTTGTTCATAAAGGCCTTTCTGTTTTCCTCTGCCTTTGGTTGAGTTACTTTTCTTTTTCTTTCTCTTCTGCACTGTAATTGCGAACGCGGAAGGAGGACCAAGTGGAGCTTACTATGTAACCGTGCTCGGGTTGTGTGTGTGTGTGTGTGTGTGTGTCTGCGTCTCTGTGTTCATGCTCTCATTGGCTCGCGCCCCCATGTGACTCACATGCGTGCACTGCCTGTAAGCAGCCACCCGAGTGCGCCAGAGTGCAGGAATTTAGACAATGCTCTGATTACAATGCACAACAGCCTGCAACACACACACACTCACTCACTCACACACACACACACACACACACACACACACACACACACACACACACACACACACACACACACACACACACACACACACACACACACACACACACACACACACACACACACTCACACACTCACACACTCACAAACACACAATGTCAATGTTCTCTCCCCATCACGGTGAAATAACACGGATTACAAGTCCGTAAATACACAATATTTTCCAGCTGCGTTCGCTTCCAGCGTTCGCGCGTCTTACTTGTTGTATCTGTTATTTTTTTACTACTTTTGTTTTATGCATCCTAATGTCATTGTATAATTGTGTTTCCTTTGCTTGGTGTTCTGTGTAAAGCACATTGAATTGCCTTGTTGTTAAAATGTGCTTTACAAATAAAACTGCGTTGCCTTGCCTACAAGCCGGACAAGACTTGAGCAGTCTTTTCACTCCCCCTCCCCACAAACATTTAAAAAATAGTTCAAATAGCCGATCTATAGGCTCACAACGTGTCGATCGGCTATTTTCAACATTTTAAAATGTTTTTCAAAATATAAAAAAATGACAAAAAGGTTAAGGGGTAAGGTAGCGCAAGATAGGGCCCTGAGCGCCTTGACACTAGAGCCAGCCCCATATATCAGTTTGGCCGATATATCGGTCATTATTTGACGACATTTGGTGTTGGAAATTATGCAGCTGATGTATCCCGTTTATTAACCACTTTAAACCTGGTGTCTATATTTTGGACATGTCATTATAGTTTTGGGCATTTCAAAAATAGCAGATCTTACAAACTTTTTCTTTTGGGCTATTTTTGGAAAAACGAAAGTGGAGAGTAGCAAGCAGAAAGTGACATGCAGCATGCACTATCTACAAACATCTCTATGCTACTATACTACTGCACTAGACGCTTCTCACGTACTGTGCGATGCACACACACACACACACACACACACACACACACACACACACACACACACACACACACACACACACACACACACACACACACGCACGCAACACAAGTTTGACTTCACTTCTCTCCTCCCATCAACTAATCTCCCCCTTTTCATGAATTGTATTTATTTCGGATACATTTAATTTGCACAGGGACAGTGCACATGAATCAACAGCACTGTAAATGTGGCAGGGGTTATAGCCATTATAACTCAAAACATAAAAGCTTGCGAGCAATTAAAAGCCAATAAAAGCAAAGTATACAACATTAGAATAGAGAGTAAGCCATGCGGTTAGCACAGTAAGAGACACACAAAGCAGGCAATGAATTCACAGCAAGACGTAAGCATTAGCAGAAAACACATTTATGTGTAATGTATACTCTGTTGTGCAAAAATTAAAGAAGAAAAATAAACCTTTCTCCCATTTAGCCTATTTAGAAATGTATAAAGTTGGGCTCTCATGTCAGTGGGTAGATTGTTCTAATGCTTCCCTGAACATAACAAGATCCTCCTTTCTCTTCCTCTTCTGACCAGTGGTGGAAAGAGTAATAAAATGTTTTACTTCTGTAAAAGTATCAATACTGCAATATAGAAATACTCTGTTACAAGTAAAAGTGCAGAATTTACTGTACTTGAGTAAAAGTACAAAAGTATTAGTATCAAAATGTACTTAAAGTACCAAAAAAAAATCCAGAGTATAAAATGTACAAACATCTTTTGAAAATAGCAGATCTACAAGCTCACAACGCGTCGCGATGCGACACGTTGTGAGCTTGTATATCGGCTATTTTCAAATTTTAAGGTTTAAGGCTGTGTGTGTTTTGTAAGCTAAATCTACAAAGTAACTAGTAACTAAAGTTTTCAAATAATTGTAGTGGAGTGAAAGTGCAATATTGGAAATTGGAATTACTCAAGTATAGTACAAATATCTCAAAATTGTACTTGAGTACATGTACTCAGTTACTTTACACCACTGCTTCTGACTGGTAATGTTGGGATTTCATTAAACATGTGTCCCCCCTCTCCTCGTGTGGTCCATCCAGGACGAGTGCTACCAGGTGCGTCAGTGTTACTCCCAGAAGCTCCACCGGGGCCTGTGTCGGCTGCGGCTCCCCCTGGAGTACCTGGCCGTGTTCGCCCTGTGCGCCAAGGACCCCGTGAAGGAGCGGAGGGCCCACGCCCGCCAGTGTCTGGTGAAGAACGTCAACATACGGCGGGAGTACCTCAAACAGCACGCCGCCGTCAGCGGTAAGGAGCCCAGCGTCCTGACAAATGTGCAAACGCATTAGCCTCCCATTTAGGGCTGTTGTTGTTCTTGAGACAACAACCGCAAGGGCAGCCAGGCACCCTGACGGCAAGGTCACCAGGCGAGCGAGCCTCCGCTTCCTGGATTAGACCATTAACCCATTAAGACCTGAGGCGATTCTTAAAAATGTTTTCTAAATCCTAACAGTTTTTTTGAAAAAAATCTAAAACATTTATTTTCAAGATTTTTCAAAAATAGCAGATCTACAAGCTCGTAGCGCGGCACTCGGTGCTATGAGCTTGTAGATCTGCTATTTTTGAATAGCCAAAGAAATCTAAAGTGACACAGATGCGTTCCAGGTCTTAATGGATTAATATACTGATGAGTTTAGATCAGTGTTTCTCACACTTTTTCATGTGAAGGACATTGTTCGACACCAAGGTTTCTGTGACTGTCACAAACCCTTAAATGTGTATTATTGTGTGTGCGTTCAACAGAGAAGCTCTTCTCTCTCCTGCCGGAGTATGTGGTTCCCTACGCCATCCACCTCCTGGTCCACGACTCCGACTACGTCAAAGTGCAGGACATCGAGCAGCTCAAGGAGATCAAAGAGTACGTATTGTTGTGTAATTGCGTGTAATTTAGAGCAGTGGGTTCTCAAATCTCAACTGTGATCCCTGGGACCACCCCCTACCTGAATGTAGGGTATATAGATACTTTTTAAAATTAAAACTAATAATAGTAAATTAATAAAATATACATTCGCCAAGCTTTTAAAATATGGATTAAAAGACTTTGTGTGTGTGTGTGTGTGTCCAGGTCTCTCTGGTTCGTATTGGAGATCATCATGGCAAAGAATGAGAACAACAGCCACGCCTTCATCAGGAAGATGGTGGAGAACATTAAAAATACGAAAGACGCCCAGGCGCCCAACGACCCCAAGATCAACGAGGTATACTCACACGCTGGGAATCTTCTGCTATCTCACCATTCAATTCCGATACTTATGGTCACTATTCGATTAAATATGTGATTTTGTTTATTTTTATTCAAAACGATTCTCGATTCCAAAAATCATGTGTCTTGTCTGTATTTTGTGTGTTTGTGGCGTGGCAGAAACTGTACACGGTGTGTGACGTAGCGATGAACATCATCATGTCCAAGAGCACCACCTACAGCCTGGAGTCACCCAAAGACCCTGTCCTGCCCTCTCGTTACTTCACCAAACCAGAGAAGGTAGGTCCGTCCATCCATCTTCAACCGAATATCCGGAGTCGGGTCGCGGGGGGCAACGGTTCCAGCGGAGAGCTCCAGACTTCCCTTTCCCGAGCAACATTAGCCACTTCCAAGGCCAGTGTGGAGATGTAATAATCCCCCCATCTGGTCTCCTCCCAGTGGGACGTGCAGTGAGGACCTCCCTAGGGAGATGCTCGGCTGGCTCCTTTCCAAGTGAAGGAGCAGCGGTTCTACTCCCAAGTCTCTCACGGATGACTGAACTTCTCACCCTATCTCTGAGGGAGAGGCCGGCCATCCGTCTGAGAAAACTCATTTCGGCCGCTTGTATACGCAATGTTACTGTTTCGGCCATGACCCACACTTCATGCCCATAGGTAGAAAAGGTGGGGAAACAAAAGATGAACAGAACAGTGCGTGAGTGGTTATTACCCCGAAGGTGAAGCTAGGGTTGTTCTGATCCATTTTGCAGATTAACCCATTAAGACCTGAGGCCGCTTCTAAACATTTTCTAAATCCTAACAGTTTTTCGGAAAGAAATTGAAAAAAAAAAAAATCACGATTTTTCAAAAATAGCAGATCTACAAGCTCGTAGCGCGGCACTCGGTGCCGCGCTATGAGCTTGTATATCTGCTATTTTTGAATAGTCTAAAGAAATCTAAAAGTGACACAAATGCATTCCAGGTATTAATGGGTTAACCTCTGGTACCATGCAGACCTCCGTTTGGATATCGTTCGCCTTACGCCTTATGCCTAAACATTTTTGGCATTTTTTACTACTAGATTTTCAGGCAAAGTGTGCACAACTCTAAGGGCAGTCATGAGGTGGAACTGGGTGCAGATTCTTGGGCAACAGGGGTTAAACTCAATTTTATACACGACTGACTCAATTTGTAAAAATTAGGGTTTTTTATTTATTTTTTATCCATTTTGCTGTTGTCGGGCAGAAACCTCCCATCTCCATATTCTAACTTTTTGTGGGTTTTTTTTCTCGTAAATTCACACCCTATGTGATCATACTACACCGTCACTCAAAAGCATCAAAAGTAGTGGATCCGTAAGCTTCGCGCTGCGCTTTGAGCTTGTCCATCTGCTACTTTTGAATTTGAATCCGGAAAAGTTACAGTTTTGGACATATGAGGTTTCCACCCGACAGACGATTTATAAAATATAGAAGCTTTAATGTCTACATTGTTTCGTTTTGTTTCAGAACTTCAGCAACACAAAGAACTTTCTCCCACCCGAGATGAAGGCTTTCTTCACGCCAGGAAAGGTAAATCAAAGCTACTGTCCGTCCTGCTATTGCATTCATTAAATTGATCCCTACAGCGAACCGTGTTCGCTCACTGGTTTGCTTTGGTGATCGCCATTATTTCACCCACACACACCACCCTCACAAACATTTTTCTCCCTTGTTTCCTAGCTGATATTTAGCTTGTATTGAGCGTTTGAGCTGCTATAAACGTTTTTCACTCTACACTAAATGTAAATATGTTTGCCGAGTGTGTAGATCGGCTATATTCGCAGATTTTTGGAAATTGCGAATTGAATTTGAATCTTTGATAATACGAATTGCGATTCTTACATGAATCGATTTTATCCAACACCCCTACCAACATCAGTGTGTTGTACTCTGTGCGGACAGTTTCTTGGAGCCAATATGTGCTGCGAACGCTGATTACAGGACGTTTGAGCAGTGAGCACCTCAATTATTGATAGGTTTGAACAGTGCGGGCATCACACTTTGTGTGCGAGCGCTATGGACATGATGATATCCACAGCTCTCCTCAGCTCAGATGGTGTTCTCTGTGGACATGGCCCTCTAATAGTAACCCCTCTCCCTGCCTGTGGTCGTTGTGTGTCCAGCCTAAGGCAGCTAATGTACTGGGTGCGGTGAACAAACCTCTGGCCTCGGCAGGGAAGCAGATCCAGAGTAAAGCCTCTCGCATGGAGACCACCAGCAACGACGACTCCACGTCTGACCCAAGCTCACCACAACGCAGCAAGACCAGGTACACACCTCACACCTACACAATACACTCTGCACCAGTGGTCCTCTTAACTTCTTCATGTCAAGGACCTCCAAATTAGATATACAAGCTCTCAATGAGCGTTTTCTTTAAAGATTAGAGCATTTGAAGTGGTCCAACTAGCAATATGTTTGGAAGCATTTTCAATGAAAACCCTAATGGTCTTGGATATTTTCTAAAAGCAACGGTTAAAGCAGGGGTGAGCAACTTTGATGATGGAGAGGGCCACTGTATTTCCACACTCACTCCAGAGGGCCACATTGGATATAGTGTCGGGCCATTGTCACACAAACATAGCAAAAATAGCCGATTGTAGATCTGCTATTTTTGCTATTTTTGAATTGGAATCCTGATTATTTTTTTGCTATTTTTGAATTGGAATCCTGAAAAGTAACATTTTGATTTAATTTCCAATGCATTTAGTTATACTTATGTTAACTTTATGAACTTAAATACATTGGACATAAAGAAAACAATAGAATTGTAATACTAGTCGTGAAGCTACTAATATAGACGGAAGTAATTAAAGCGGGTCATGTTTGCATGTTTGGAATTGCAACAGCTGCAATCAATAATATATAATTATTCTGATATGAACCTGCGGGCCGCATTAAGTGAAGGTGGGGGCCGCATGTGGCCCCCGGGCCGCCAGTTGCCCATGTATGGGTTAAAGTATGTAGAACAGCAGGAACAATACTACTAAAACATCATAAATGTATAAATTGTGTACATTATTTAAGGAAAACGCACTAGTGTGGGTGTGGGGCTCCTTTGTCAACGTTTCACAAATTGCATAATAGGACTCGGCCATACACATTCTTTTCAGTCGTGAGGTTTATTTTTTTGCTTTAATCCATGAATACTGTTGTTGCAGACATGACAGCACAGAGATGGACCACAGTGAGAACGAGGACATCAGTCTGAAGAGCCCTGACAAGGTACACAACATCCATCCAACCTTAACCGATGTTCAAGTCACACAGCGGGGGTCCACAGAAATACCTTTGTGTTAAATACTTGAACCCTATTTTATTACGTTGTTTGTCGTCCCAACTATCCAGAGCAGCTATCCGGGCTATTTTCAAAATGTTTGCCTCTTTCTTATATTATTTCACAATTTGGCCAATGTTTAA
Source organism: Gymnoscopelus braueri (assembly GCF_963280865.1). Lineage (NCBI taxonomy): Eukaryota > Metazoa > Chordata > Actinopteri > Myctophiformes > Myctophidae > Gymnoscopelus > Gymnoscopelus braueri. The sequence goes on from NC_137609.1 coordinate 41,059,124, forward strand.
TTATTTGTTTAATTGTTTGTTCATTACTTTTGATGCAGTAATGGTATTTGTCTTTGCTTTCTTTTAAGTTGTACTTTTTTAGGTATTAACCCATTAAGACCTGGAACTGTGTCATTTTTTTATTTGAGCTAAAAAGCATTATTTTACACTTTGGGCTATTCAAAAATATCAGATCTACAAGCTCATAGCGCGGCACCGAGTGCCGCGCTACGAGCTTGTAGATCTGATATTTTTTTTAAATCGTGAAAATGGGTGCAAATCTTTGAATATATATTTTTTTAAAGGGAACATTTTTAACTCAAATCTTTGCTTCTGGGGGTCCCTGGAACAAAATATTTCGATGGGGGTCTGCGGCCAAATACATATAATTTTGGGGGTCCTTGACATGAAAAAGATTGAGCACCACTGATATAGAAACATAATGTTTTTCAGAAAACTGTTGAGATTTAGGAGACATGTAGAATCGGCTTCAGGTCTCAATGGGTTAAAAAGGTTACTTAAATTGTCACATCTGAGGACCCCCCCCCAAAATCATGTGGGGATCCCCATGGGGGTCCCGACCCACATGTTGCGAACCACTGCTTTAACAGATGGCGCTCTCGTTTTCTTCCCTCCGCAGGACATCGAGAAACCAACGCGCGGCCGCAAGCGAGCGGCCGTCGTCTCCGCCGACGACCAGGACAACCCGACCAAGCCCAAGCGAGGCCGCAAGAAGGCGGCGGCCAACAGCGCGCCGACGTCGGCGGCCGAGCCCGAGGACCAATGGGACGACGGCGAACCGGAGGACGAGCAGAACAGCCCGCCCAAGCCCAAAGGCCGGCGGGGGCGGCCCCCGAAGAACGCCACGCCCAGCCAGGACGCCGCCGCGACGCCCGCCAAAGGGAAGCGGGGCCGCAAGAAGGCGGCTCCGCCCCCCGAGGAGGAAGAGGAAGAGGAGGAGGAGGAGGAGGAGGCTGAGACGACAGGAGGAGGAGGAGAGGAGGAAGCAGCAGCAGCAGCTGAGGACGAGGAAGAGGAGGAACCCAGCAGCGAGAGCGCGATGGAGGTGAAGGCCAAGCCGGGACGTCCGGCCCGGAACGCACGGAGACAACCGCCAAGGTTTGTTTGTCAGGTTATTGTAACCTTTGCAGTGGTGGAAAGTAACTAAGTACATTTACTTAAGTACTGTACTTAAGTACAATTTTGAGGTATTTGTACTTTACTTGAGTATTTCCAATTTCCATTACTTTTACTTCTACTCCACTACATCTCAGAGGCAAATATTGTACTTTTACTCCACTACAATTATTTGAAAACTTTAGTTACTAGTTACTTTTCAGATGTAAATTATGATATAATGAAACATACATTAACCACTTTAGCCCTATTTTATACCTAGGCTATTTGAAAATAGCCGATCTACAAGCTCACAACGCGTCGCAGCGCGACGCGTTGTGAGCTTGTAGATCGGCTATTTTCAAATATTTTGTACTTTTACTTTTGATACTTTAAGTACATTTTGATGCCAATACTTTTGTACTTTTACTCAAGTAAATTTTTTATTCTGGACTTTTACTTGTAACAGAGTATTTTTATATTGCAGTATTGGTACTTTTACTTAAGTAAAGAATTTGAGTACTTTTTCCACCACTGAACCTTTGTAAGGTCATCTACTAGGGCTGCATGATTATGGCCAAAATGATTATCACAATAATGTTGATCAATTTTGAGATCACGATTATTTATTGAGTTTAGTGACAAAGATATTTTGGGACTGTCACATTTGGGACTGTCACATTAACTCATTGACTGCCAGAGTTAAACATCATCTTTGGCTGCCCTTGCCAGCGATTCCGAGCGCTTTCACTAACCTTTGAAAAATCGTAGAATGTTTCTCTTCACAGCGATCCACCCGAGTGTACTCGTCAATGGCAGTCAATGAGTTAATTGTGGGAAGCCAAAATCGTGATCACGATTAAAATTGTATTAATTGTGCTGCCCTATCATCTCCTCACTCCCTCATTCACTCCAAAAAAAGCTTTTTTTTTTTACAGACCTGTAACAGACTTGGTTGTCATTTTCTCCCGTTTGTAACTCAGCTCTGAGTCAGCAGAGTCGACGCCCCAGAAGAGGAGAGGACGTCCGCCCAAATCAGCACAAACGCCTCCCGCCAAGAAACCTCCAGCGTAAGACTCCATCTGCTCACTAGTTTGTTCTTTTTGGTCTGTCATTAAAGGAGTAGTTCACCCAAAAAATTACTTATTTTCTATCAATTACACACCCCATGAAGCCTTGAATTCATGGATTTATTTTTGTTTTTGTGGCATTCCTAAGACAATAATTTGATGACCGTGTGTATTTCCGGTAGGAGACACAAATAATCTACTTTGTGTCTCCTACCGGATACATTAGCCGGCAGGAGACGGGAATCAAATTATTAGCTTAGGAATGCGACAAAAACAAAAAAGAATCCATGGATTCAAGGCTTCATAGGGTGTACAATTGATAGAAAATAAGTAATTTTTTGGGTGAACTCCTCCTTTAACACATCCACTGCCAAGGGCTAATCTCATAATGTACTCACCAGTGCCAAGGTGTTTTTGTTGTTTTTTTGTTTTTTTCATGTCGCCATAGATCTTGTTAAAATCCTTAAGATTGAGCGCTACACGGTCTGTTTACATCCGCGCGATCTCCCTGTATCTCCCAGTGAAAACCACGTGTCAAACGGGGCATCCATGTTTGAGTTAGAGCGGATTACGTTAAACAGTGAAATGCGAGGAGAAAAAACTACAGGAAGAGAATTGAGTTTCAGTTTCGTCTGTAGAATGGGAGCGGGCGTGCTCGTCAAAACCGGATCCCAAATAATTCTATTTCCTGTCATCAAACCGGAAACGGAAGTGGATCAAAAAAATTCCGAAAGTGCACCCGGACCGCGCATGCGCGAAAAGACCGCAGCCCGTAGGGCTACGGTCTCGGCGCTTAACAGTTGGATTTAACGGCCCGTAGGACTACGGTCTTGGCAGTTAATGTGTTAAGGTTTGTTCTGGACTCTTTAACACAGTGGTTCTCAAACTTTCTCATGCCAAGGACCCCCAAATTAATATCTATTTGGCTGCGGACCCCCATCTAAAAATGTTAAGTGCCAGAGACCCCCACAAAAGAAGATTTATGTAAATTAAAAAAAAAATTCGATATATTTTTTTAAAATGTCAAAAATAGCAGATGTACAAGCTTGCAGCGTGGCACAAAGTGACGCGCTGTCAACTTGTAGATCTGCAACAAAAAAAAAATTTGCCAACGTATAAATAGATAAAGTGGTAAAAATGATTGTGATGCTATATTAAATAATGTTGCTGGGGACCCCCAGGAACCCCCCCCCCCCCTCAAGGACCCCAAGGGCCCCACTTTGAGAACCATTGCTTTAACAGGTCTGGAAGAGATCGAAATTAATACATTTTAGAAATGTAAAAAAAATTGTAAACAAACATTTTGGAACAGCACAGAATATTTGGATAAAGCTTATGAATGACTGAATGTTTTTTATTATAACATTTTAATTATGTTATTCTTGTTATGTTTAGTGTGTGAGACGTGCGTGAGTGTGTGAGGTGTTAATCTTGCAAACTCCTAGACCAGGGGTCTTCAACAGGGGGTCCGGGACCCCTAGGGGGTCTGCGGAGTTACTACAGGGGGACCGCCAAGTCTTTGTGTGATAGGAGCTATTTTTTACATTAACCACTTGAACCCTAGCATCCCTATTCTGAGGGGAACATTAGCCGAAAATCAGATCTACAAGCTCACAACGTCTCGCACTGCGGGGTGTTGTGAGCTTGTAGATCGGCATTTTTTTTTAGGGTTTAAGTGGTTAACTGTCTCAAAATACACATTAACATGAATCCAACAACGCCTGATGGAGGGGAAAGGAACTGGTTGGAATAACGTGTTCCTTCCACGCGCTACGTCCTACCAGGGAAACTTCCCCTGTCAGGTGATAAGAAGCGGCCTGCTCACTCCTCATGCATTGAAAAAGGCATGAGCTCAGTTCGGGGCTCTCCCCAGGCTGGCAGAGGGAGAGTAGCGTTCAGCTTAGGCAATTGGTACTGGGTTACAAAAATCGTGGGATAAAATAATTTTTTGGGAAAAATCACATGTAACGGTAGAGGTTTGTTTGTGTTTTTCAGGCGTGCCGGACGGTCGAAGGCGGCCGCCGCTAAAGAGGAGTCGGAGGAGGAAGAAGAGGCGGTGTCAGAGGAAGAGGAGGAGCAGGAGGAGGAGCCAACAACACCCAAGGTTTTGAAATAAAACGACAAAATAAAATAAAATTGTGCATATTTTGAATGGAAAATTATGCATTATTTTCCTAGATGGTAATCCTATATTTGATCCTCTCCAGGGTCGCAAGAAGGCGCCGGGGAGGAGAAGATGAACAACATCATCAAAACAAAAGGAGCGAAGACGGTGAACAGAGGAACGGCCCCGCCCCCTACACTCAAAACCAGTGTAGGGGGCTTGAAATAATGTAGAAAAGAAAGAAAGAAAGGAAAAAAAGATTAAAAAAGGAAAAAATAATGAACATTGAACTTTTGAACTTTTCTCACACGACTTCAACGCTCCTACTGTTACACACACGCACGCACACACACGCACACACATACACACACACACACACCTGACTTCAGTACATTGTCCTCATAAGCTATGAGTTGTTGCATTGTGTTGCTTTGTGATGATGATGTTCGAGTAGAAACGTTAACTGAGGAAAAAAAAAAGACGAAAGAAAGAAAAGCGTCAGTCTTGTAAATAGTCTCTATGTCTCTCTCTCTCTCTCGCTCTCTCTCTCCTGTTATGTTGTTTTGTGTCGTTGGACCCTGACTGGGGGGACGTTGTATAGTCTCTGTCCGCCTGTGTTAAAAAATAAACACTTAAACCCCCATATATGGTTCACCCCGGAGTCCCTCAGCGCTCTGTACATGTTTTTCTGTTATTGTGGGGAAAGCTTTCAAAGAAAAGAGCAGATCGACGATCTGCTATTTTCCGTGAAAGCTTTCCCCACAATAAAGGATGCTGGGGTTTAAGTGGTTTAAAGGAGAATTCAGAACCACATTTTTCATTACCTTAATATGATGTTATGTCCTAGGACGAGTGGTACAATAGAAACATTTCATAACTCCATCCCGAGTCCACCGCAGCTAAAAATCAGAGCAGACGGTCCATGCTCTAGATCGGGTATTTTTATATATTTTCTTTTTTTTTTTTTTTTTCTTTTTTCATATCTGACTTTTCTAATGACGATGCGCCCCTGTGGATGTCTCGCGAGCGGAGAATTCGCCCGTGATCAGAATGTTAACACTACGGCGGCTCATTTGTGACAAAAAAAACACTGTGGCAAGGTTTCTGTCATTCAGAAAGTCAGATCTGAACAAAAAAAATATATATATAAAAATACGCGATCTAGAGCATGGCCCGTCTGCTCAGGTTTTTAGCTGCGGTGGACTCGGGCTGGAGTTATAACATTTCTCTACTGCACCACTCGTCCTAGGATCTAGTAATATAATATTAAGGTAAGAAATACATGGTCCAGAATTCTCCTTTTAAAGCAATATGGCTTTAACCCCCCTTTTTTCCTCTTGTGTCCAAACCCCCCTTTTTAACTGAAAGAAGAGATTAACCAGTTACCTAATTATTTCTGTTCAGTGATGTCAACCATGTAATTTTACCTTTTAAAAGAAAGTCCATTCAATTTGTTTCATTTGTTTTGTTTTTTTTGTTTACATCAGTGTGTGTATAATAACGTTTTTGTTTTTTACCATTTTATGAAACATTAAAAAAAAAAATACAAATTGTGAGAGAAAAAAAAACCTGTCCCAATTGTAGAATTACTTTTGACCCTCCCATTCCCCCCTTAAAAAAAAGAAAAATAATAATAATAATGGCTGTATTGTTGTGTTCCATTGCTATCAATCATTATGTTTACTTTTGTATTTTCTTGGTAGAGTGAAGTTTTACAAGCGACTGTTGTTGGCTTTGGTTTTTTATTGGTGCTGATCAGCGCTGAATGACAGCGTCACGTCCTCCCAGTCAGCCCCCCCCCCCCCTACCGTTGTACCAATATAATTCTCTATAAAACCTGACACGGTTCATTTCCTCTTTCTTTCACTGTCTTCCAAGGGCTGAATTAATATACTGTATATCATACATGGGCAACTGGTGGCCCGGGGGCCACATGCGGCCCTCACCTTCACTTAATGCGGCCCGCAGGTTAATCGGAATACTGATATATTGATTTCAGTTTTACAATTCCAAACATGACCCGCTTTAATTACTTCTATATTATTAGTTTAATTACTTTTTTTTTGTCCAATGTATTTGTATTTAAGTTCATAAAGTTAACTTAACTCATTCAGTGCCACTGGACGTCTAAAACGTAAAAAAACCAACATTTGGAAAAACATGTTCAGAACCCAAGATATGATGATTTGAAGATTTGCTGCTCCATTCACTCTTTGTTTAACTTCTTACTGAAAAAGGCTGTATCTCGGCTCCTAAGCACTTTTTTTTTAACAATGAATTTTGGCTGTGGCACTCAGAGCCAAAATTCCATAAATAAGCTGGGCACTGAATGAGTTAAGTATAAATAAATGCATTTGACATTAAATAAAAAATGTTACTTTTCAGGATTCCAATTCAAAAATACCAAAAAAGGATTCAGGATTCCAGTTCAAAAATAGCAAAAATAGCAGATCTACAAGCTCAAAACGCGTCGCGGTGCTTTGAGCTTGTAGATCTGCTATTGTTGCTACTTTTGTGTGACATGCTAGAATGACGAAGTACGGCATTCATTTATGAAAAAAGTTTAAATATGTAGACAAGAGGTTCCTGCCCGACAGCAACAATATGCAATATGGCCCCCTGGAGTGAGTGTGGAAATATAGTGGCCCTCACCATCATCAAAGTTGCCATATCGTTGCTATCGGGGCGGAAACCTTTTATCTCTTATCGTTTGCAGTAATGGTCTCGACGTGTCGCGTGGGCGTGGCGTCACGTTGTGAGCGTGTAGATCGGCTATTTCCGGAAAAGAGATGCTGTATGGAATCAGTGGTGGAAAAAGTACTACAATTCTTTACTTGAGTAAAAGTACCAATACTGCAAAATAAAAATACTCTGTTACAAGTAAAAGTCCAGAATTAAAAACTTACTTGAGTAAAAGTACAAAAGTATTGGCATCAAAATGTACTTAAAGTACCAAAAGTAAAAGTACTAAATATTTGAAAATAGCAGATCTACAAGCTCACAACGCGTTGCATCGCGACGCGTTGTGAGCTTGTAGATCGGCTATTTTCAAATAGCCTATGTATAAAATAGGGTTAAAGTGGTTAATGTATGTTTCATTATATAATAATGTATATCTGCAAAGTAACTAGTAACTAAAGTTTTCAAATAAATGTAGTGGAGTAAAAGTACAATATTTGCCTTTGATGTAGTGGAGTAGAAGTAAAAGTATTGGAAATTGGAAATATAAGTAAAGTACAAATACCTCAAGATTTTACTTAAGTACAGTACTTGAGTAAATGTACTTGGTTACTTTCCACCACTGATGGTGAAGAGGGAAAATAGGAGTGGACCCCGGTCAACGAAGTACACAGGGTGTAGTGTAAGTGGTTAAAGAATTCATGCTCCCAAAATATTTGACATTTAAGTAATTGTCGTTAGTGTTGCCATTTACCTAGAATTGTTCAGACTTAGACCCCATCGTAGCTTTAGTTTTATCGCAACATTCAGGGAAAATATAGCAACATCATTTTCTTCTAATATGCAGCTATCGGATCGATTATTTACCTATATCTCTCTGTATGAACTAGATGAAGTACATCTGTTTTTCAAGTTTTCTTTTAAAGGTTTAACTTTTTATATTCTGATGGCAATCATTAAAAAAATTAAGCATTGCTATAGTATAGTGTTGGTTCAGGTCTCTCCATCTCTTTAATAATGCATTTTCAGATGGGACACCAGTTTCATCCAGTCAGGAGAGAGAACCCATTTGTAAGCTTCAGTTTTTACTGGGTTCCAGTTCCAATTGTGTCTGTCTTTTTTTTTTATGAATAAATGGAATTTTATCCAATCTGTATGGTAGAGCATGTTAGCCTAATATAGCAACCACTACAAGTGGGGGTACAATTTGGTCTCCCTGCTCTTCTATTGAGACATTTAGATGGTGCCAAAGGTCAAAGGATCTGACAGGAATTTTGACCTGATGGTCAATTTATCCCCTGAGCAAGCAGGCCGCTCTATTAGCTCCACGGTAAAAAAATGTCAGCGCTTGCGCAGGAAACCGGGTTCAAATCCGGTGTTAGTAGAGGAAAGTTACATAGTGCACAGCTTGAAACTGCTTATCCTGTATCCTCTGAGTTCTCTCCCAATAGGAGAACATTTGTATCCCAACCTGAAAATGTATTTTCTGTTTACTAAAGAGCTGGAGAGACGGGGAGTCCCCTGTAACTGAACAGAAACTCTATCGCAATGATTACTGTGGGAATATAGAGCTATTTAACACTTTAATATTTCAAAAACGATAACAACACTCAAACCACCTTTAAAGGAGTAGTTCACACAAAAAAAATACTTATTTTCTATCAAGTACAACCCCCATGAAGCCTTGAATTCATAGAGATTTTTTTAGTTTTTGTCACATTCCTGAGCCAATAATTTGATGACCGGCGGACTCAAAGAGTCTCGTACTGAGTCTCTTGACTGATGACCCGGTCATCAAATTATTGGCTTAGGAATGCGACAAAAACTGAAACAGGTTTCATGGGGTGTGTAATTGATAGAAAATAAGTCATATTTTGGGTGAACTACTCCTTTAATAGCAAAATAATTCTCTCCCACCATAAAGTAAAAATGATCTGAACGTTGAGTAGAATTAGTGATCTCATAACTGTATGAGTCTGAGATACTGTACAATTCTGTATTTATGTGACCGGTGTGGGTCTTTTATGGAGGCTTTTATTTTAACACCAGGGCTAAGCATTACCTATTCATGTAATCCATTACTTATGCATGTAATCCTCCGCCTGCTGCAAACTTTCCAGTTCAGTCCGACTCCTTTTAGGCGTGAGGTGGAAAAGAGTGGGAACGAGGCCACAGTCCACTGACCCGGGTTCTGGACTCTGACTGGACATAATGAGGGGACTGTACTGCCCTGGGGGTCCCTGAGCCAACCCAGGTGCATGCAGAGTGTTCATTTAACTGGAACCACTGGACAGTGTTGATTTCGTTGACTAAAACTATGACGAAAAATGTTCGTCGACTACCTTTTTTCACTGACGAAAACTAAATAAAAACTAAGCTATGATGACTAAATATATTGACAATTTCATCAACGAATAAAAACTAGACTAAAATGTTAGGGAGGGACTAAAAGACAAGTCATTTTATGTTTGGTTGCGCTCGGGTGTTGCGCTCTGAAAATAGCAGATCTACAAGCTCACAACGCGTTGTGAGCTTGTAGATTGGCTATTTTCATTATGCAACCAAGTGTAAAATCAGCCATTACGACGCCATCAAGGCCCTTCAAAATACATTTTAGTCGACTAAATCAACTGTAGATTTAGTCGACTATAATCTTTTGATACTTAGTCGACTAAAACTAGACAAAAACTAAAACATTTCAGATGACTAAGATATGACAAAAACTAAATTAAAATGTATTCAAAAGACTCTGACTAAAACTAAATCAAAATCTGCCGTCAAAATCGACACTGGAACCACATTACGAGTCCATGTGGTTCCTTTAGTACCCTCTTCCATTAGTGTTAAAATTACACTAAGGATTATCCTTTGAAAGTGGTCCAAAAATAACTAAGTCCATAAAAAATTTTATTTATCTTGGCTATTCTTGTACTTTCATTCTCAGGATTTGTTTTAAAATGATGTGTGTGTGCCAGGAACGATTGCCCTGCATTGTAAACCCCTAGGCTCTGGAACCAGAACCACTAGGGTCCCATGTCTGTGATTGATTGGTTGAATAGTTAAGTATCGTTTGCGAGCTGGCCTAGCACTGAAGACACTGAGGCCCACGGACAGGCCCAAGACCAATGAGGTATGTACACACATCCCTGCACAAACCAAACCACACATACTGTACACACAAACCAGTCAAAATAATAACACTAATTACATGTTAAACACATGAACCCTAGCAGCCCTATTCTGCACATGTCATAATAGGCCATCATTTGGCCCAAATAGCAAAGAGATATAGTGTAGATGGAAACCGAGTACAGACCCCTTGTGAGCGTTTGGATAGGCTCTTTTCGGGGAAGAGAGGGAAAGAATTAGGGAGCCTAGTATAGACCCCTATAGATGCCTGCTTTGTATGATACACTTGTTAATTATGAATATGAATGGGAGGTAAACCCTGGTGATACGCAGGTATCTTATAAGTAACGGTGCTGACTCAGATAAGTTATAGGTGCACACGCAGCAAATATGTAGGTTTCCTCTTTATTCATGTCGTCACAATACCACTACAGTCCAGTCTGATCCAGTACAGTCTTTGTCTGATCACGCAATCCATTGGACTGATCACATTTCTTGAGCACACTTCTAGTAAGCGAAGGAAATACATCCCCAAATACTTTTGGGGAGCCATGGCATTATAAGACCCGTTATTTTATTTTTTAAACAATACTCATGCAGTCATACACAAACATTTATAAGACTAATAGTATTTATCATGTCAATTTCTTTATTCTTTCCCATTAGAAGATACAAAACTCAAAAAGCCCCACCCAAAATAAATTGTATGAATTCATGAAGGAAAACATTTAATAAGACAGAGAAACAAGTAATACAACAGACAATAAATGCACAATGTGTTCCCTCATACACAATGTTACAATTTAGTTTAGTTAATTTAGAAGAAAGAACAAACACATGTAATTTGGTTGTTTTTCTAACTGAATTATTTATATCACCACAGAGGTTTACTTACTACTTTGGAAGAAATGATTATGTTGACATGAGAGACGAACCCAAACTCTACTTGAGGTCACACAACTCGGCAGTGTCTTCATAATTAAGCCAAAATCCAGCATAGAGGGCCTGGGTGAATGTAGTCTGGACTGTGTGGAGGAGAGTCATGGTGTCAGAGACGCTGTAGAAGGACAGAGTACCTGCTCTGTGATCCAGGTACACTCCTACTCTGGAGGACACAGGACCTGGGATCACAGTATCAATGTCTCCATGTAGGAAATTATACATTTCTTCGGAACACCGTAAAGTCCAAGATTTATCATCGGTTCCAAATCCAATTCCTGTCCTGCTGATATCTTTATATGAAACTGCTATATCAACAGCCTCTCCACTCCACTCGACCTCCCAGTAACATCGCCCAGTCAGACTCTCTCTACTCAGAACCTGACCGAATTCAGTGAATCTCTCTGGGTGATCAGGATATGGTTGTTCTTCTTCCATCCTTGTTACTTTTCTGTTCCCGTTAGACAGATACAATGCTTGATTTGCTGTGTTTGGATCCAGTGTGATTGGATGTGAATATTGTAAGAACTCAGCTCTGGTCTTGGGTTCTGGTAGTATTGATAGTAAAACATTCACTTTATACACTTTCTCTGAGAAATATTTCCCTCTGACTTTAAGAATGTCCTCTAGTTTGTCTCTCATCTCTGACACAGCCACAGTCACCTCTTTAAAGTATCTCAGAGGACGGACATTGCTGCTGACTGGGTGTGTATATTCACTGATCCTTGAGAGGGAGGTGGAACCGTGTAGGAAACGGATGTGATCCTCTGTTTGTGAGAGCTGCTCCACCTCAGCATGTCTCCTCCTCAGCTCAGTAACCTCCTGCTCCACACGCCTCCTCAGTTCTTCAACCCGACTCACTTCACATTTCTGCTGGTCTCTGATCAGCTCCCTCACCTCAGATCGTCTTCTCTCAGTGGAAGAGATTAGCTCAGTAAAGATGGCGTCACTGTCCTTCACTGCTCTATCAGCAGAGTGATTGATGGAGTCTTCCTCCTGGTGAAGCACTTTCACGTCTTTCTCTCTCTCCTGGATTCTCTGCTGGATGTTCTGCTGACTCAGATCAAGCTCTTTCTGTCTCTCAGACCGTTCGGCTGCGGCTGAGATAATATCGTGACCTTTGTGTTCTTCTATGGAGCACAGATAACAGATACACTGCTGATCGGTACGGCAGAAAATCTTCCTCACCTCGTCGTGACAAGAGCAGATGTTCTCCTGAAACTTGCCGGAGGCTTTGACCAGCTTGTGTTTCTTTAAGGCAGGGTATTGATAGTGAGGCTGGAGGTGAGTGTCACAGTAAGAGACCAGACACTGAAGACACGTCTTCACAGCTTTCAGTTTTGTCCCAGTGCAGAAATCGCAGGCCACATCTCCGGGTCCATCATAGCAGTGATCAGGAGGGACAGCTTGGAGTCCTGTCTTCTTCAGGCTCTCCACCACATCAGCCAATATGTTGTTTTTCTTCAGAACAGGTCTCGGGGTAAAAGTCTCTCTGCACTGTGGACAGCTGTAGGGTCCCTTCTGATCCTCCTGATCCCAGCAGACTTTAATACAGCCCATACAGTAGCTGTGTCCACAGGCAACAGTCACTGGATCCTTCAGTAGATCCAGACAGATGGAACAACACAACTGCTCCTGATCCAGTTGAACTTGCTGCTGTGCCATTTTACAGCACAACTATCTGACAGACACACTGCATGCGTTTAGTCCGAGTTCAGTTTATCTTTCATGTCCTCAAAAATCACGTGACAATGGGAGGTTCTTCCTGGTTTGTGTGTGTGTGTGTGTGTGTGTGTGTGTGTGTGGGTGAGAGGAGTGTTTTTAAAGAGGTAGTGTCTAGTTTACTGATTCATTGGTAGAAAATATGTTGACACGAAAGTCAGTAGTTTTCCTCTCATGTTGAATTTATAAAAGGAACCTCATTTGAAACCCTGATCAACATTTAAAGAGACTGAAACTCTGTTTTTAACTTATACTCTACTCTCTCTTCCTCTCTCTACCTCTCTCTCTCTCTCTCTCTCTCTCTCTCTCTCTCTCACACACACACACACACACACACACACACACACACACACACACACACACACACACACTACAGTGAGAGCAATATAGACAGTAAGTCGGCAGAGTAAAGTACAGTCATATAAGAATAATAGAAATACACATAGGCCTACAGTACAGTAGTCATACACGAAACATTTATTTTAACCATTAAAGCGGCACAATATAACTTATGTGTGACGCTGTAGTATGATGAAGTAGGGCGTGAAGTAGGGCGAAAAAACACAAAACGTTAGAATAGGGAGATAAGAGGTTTCGGCCCAACGGCAACGTTATGAACTGTAGCAGCCCTATTCTGGGCATGTCATGATAGACCAACATTTTGAAAAAACAGCTTATCTTCATGCTCACACCGTGTGGCGTTGAGACGCGTTGTGAGCTTGTAGGTCGGCTGTATTCAGCCGACCTACCTAAGGGATTTAGTGTAGAGGGAAACGGGAGGGAAGGAACCGAGTACAGAGCCCTTGTGAGCTTGTCGGAGAAGAGAGGGAAAAAAGGAGGGAGCCTAGTATAGACCCCTGAGAGACTATGGTCAATGAAGTGTATAGGGTTTAAGAGTGATTAATGGGTTAAGTGATTAAGCACACACTCGCTCCTCATGGAACGCATGGTGAACACCATTGGCATGCTGGAAGGCAGCTGGATGCTTGGGACACTGCAGGTGGAAATCTGCACCTGACAACCTATGAAATGTAGATTAAATATATTCTGTAGTGTAATATAGACATTCCCATTCATGCATCGACATGAAATCCTTAGCCCAACAATGCTACACAAATCATGTTTTGTGTAATCTGAGATGTACAGTATTTCTTTCTATTTACTGCAATACTACTGGACATCTGAAAATACAGTCAAGCCCATTATTGCAGCAATATTTTAATCCAAATCTCAGACACTGTGGCTATCCACCTGAGCCTACTTTGTATGATTCACTTGTTAAATATGAATATGAATGGTAAACCCTGGTGATATGCAGGTATCTTTGAAGTAACAGTGCTGACTCAGATAAGTTAATAGGCTAGTATAGGTGCACACGCAGCAAATATGTTTTCTCTTATTCATGTTTATTTTTTAATGTCATCAGAATATCTCTACTTTTTTTAGTTTTACTAAATTAATGGTAAATCTTTATGTAATGACTCTTACCATGTTTTTTTTTATATACAGTATATATTGTGGCACCTAAGGTAGGTGTGTGTGTGTGGGTGTGTCTTTGTCTGATCGTACAATCCATTGGACTGATAAATTTTTTTGTGCATACTGCCAGTAAGCAAATGAAGTAAATCCACAAATATTTTTCTTTTTTTCATTACTTTAATGTTATACTGGAAGTCAATGTGTAAACTTTGCCCAAACATCGAGACAACTGACATCATACTTCTGACGTTACAGATGACTGTCATCATAGACTGGCCATATGATGTACAGGGAAGCCAGTCACTTATTAAACCCCGTCTTGTGTTTTTGTGAATTAGGTTTCACATTTAATGAACTTGAAATTCGATTTACAGGGAAGCCATGCCATTAATAGACCCTGTCTTTTTTCTCCTTTTTTATTTTTTTTTACAATACTCATGCAGTCATACACAAACATTTATCAAACTAATAGTATCCATCATGTCAATTTCTTTATTCTTTCCCATTAAAAGATACAAAACTCAGAAAGCCCCACTCAAAATAAATTGTATTAATTCATGAAGGAGGACAGAATTGTAACAGAGTAACAAGTTATAGTGTTATACAATAACAGACAAATACAACAAATGCACAATGTTACAATTTGTGTTAATTTGAAAGAAAGAACAAATGCATGTCATTTGGTTGTTTTTCTAACTGAACTATTTACATCACCACAGAGGTTTACTTACTACCTCTGAAAAACCTACATAATAGTTATGAAGAAATTATCATGTTGTCATGAGAGAGAACCCAGTATCTGATCTACTTGAGGTCACACAACTCGGCAGTGCCTTCATAGGCAAGCCAAAATCCAGCATAGAGGGCCTGGGTGAATGTGGTCTGGACTGTGTGGAGGAGAGTCATGGTGTCAGAGACGCTGTAGAAGGACAGAGTACCTGCTCTGTCATCCAGGTACACTCCTACTCTGGAGGACACGGGACCTGGGATTACAGTATCAATGTCTCCATGTCTGAATTTATATTCTCCTACTGAACACCGTAAAACCCAAGATGTATCATTCGATCCAAATCCAAGTTTTGCCCTGGTGATATCTTTATATGAAACTGCTATATCAACAGTCTTTCCACTCCGCTCGACCTCCCAGTAACATCGTCCAGTCAGACTCTCTCTACTCAGAACCTGACTGAATTTAGTGAATCTCTCTGCTGGGTGATCAGGATATGATTGTTCTTTTTTCATCATTGTTACTTTTCTGTTCCCGTTAGACATATACAAAAATGTATTTGCTGTGTTTGGATCCAGTGTGATTGGACGTGAATATTGTAAGAACTCGGCTCTGGTCTTGGGTTCTGGTAGTATTGACAGTAAAACATCCACTTTATGCACTTTCTCTGAGATATATTTCCCCTCGACTTTAAGAAAGTCTTCTAGTTTGTCTCTCATCTTTGAAACGGCCACAGTCACCTCTTCAAAGTATCTCAGAGGACGGACATTGCTGCTGACTGGGTGTGTATATTCACTGATCCTTGAGAGAGAGGTGGAACTGTGTATGAAATGGATGTGATCCTCTGTGTGTGAGAATTGCTCCACCTCAGAATGTCTCCTCCTCAGCTCAGTAACCTCCTGCTCCACACGCCTCCTCAGTTCTTCAACCCGACTCACTTCACATTTCTGCTGGTCTCTGATCAGCTCCCTCACCTCAGATTGTCTTCTCTCAGTGGAAGAGATGAGCTCAGTAAAGATGGCGTCACTGTCCTTCACTGCTCTATCAGCAGAGTGATTGATGGAGTCTTCCTCCTGGTGAAGCACTTTCACGTCTTTCTCTCTCTCCTGGATTCTCTGCTGGATGTTCTGCTGACTCAGATCAAGCTCTTTCTGTCTCTCAGACCGTTCTGCTGCGGCTGAGATAATATCGTGACCTTTGTGTTCGTCCACGGAGCACAGATAACAGATACACTGCTGATCGGTACGACAGAAAAGTTTCTTCACCTCATCATGAGGAGAGCAGATGTTCTCCTGATACTTGCCGGAGGCTTTGACCAGCTTGTGTTTCTTTAAGGCAGGGTATTGATAGTGAGGCTGGAGGTGAGTGTCACAGTAAGAGACCAGACACTGAAGACACGTCTTCACAGCTTTCAGTTTTGTCCCAGTGCAGAAATCGCAGGCCACATCTCCAGGTCCATCATAGCAGTGATCAGGAGGGACAGCTTGGAGTCCTGTCTTCTTCAGGCTCTCCACCACATCAGCCAATATGTTGTTTTTCTTCAGAACAGGTCTCGGGGTAAAAGTCTCTCTGCACTGTGGACACCTGTAGGGTCCGTTCTGATCCTCCTGATCCCAGCAGACTTTAATACAGCCCATACAGTAGCTGTGTCCACAGGCAACAGTCACTGGATCATTCAGTAGATCCAGACAGATGGAACAGCAGAACTGCTCCTGGTCCAGTTGAACTTGCTGCTGTGCCATTTTATAGCACAACTATCTGACAGACACACTGTAACCCTATGATAGAAAACAGGGGTATGTTCCTTTAAGCGGGTGGCGGGCGGAGCGCACCGACGAAAGGTATTATGGGATGGTTCTATTAATAAGGATTACTCTGAAAAGCAAGAGGAAGGTGGTTATAACACTGCATGCGTTTAGTCCGAGTTGAGTTTAGCTTTAATTTCCTCAGAAATCACATGACAATGGGAGGTTCTTCCTGGTTGTGTGCAAGGACGGTATATGTTAAAGGAGGAGTTCACCCAAAAAATTACTTATTTTCTATCAATTGCACACCCCATGAAGCCTTGAATTCATGGATTTATTTTTGTTTTTGTGGCATTCCTAAGCCAACAATTTGATGACCGGGTGTGTATCCAGTAGGAGACACAAATAATCTACTTTGTGTCTCCTACCGGATACATTAGCCGGTAGGAGACGGGAATCAAATTATTGGCTTAGGAACGCCACAAAAACAAAAATAAATCCATGGATTCAAGGCTTCATGGGGTGTGCAATTGATAGAAAATAAGTCATTTTGTGACTGAACTACTCCTTTAAGAAGGTAGGGTCATCTACGTCATTTTCATCAGATTCGTCGCACGGAGCCAGACTGCAGCCGTGAGTTCAGTGGAATGCATTGGAGTTAATGAGAGCCCGGTGGATCAGCTCATGAACAAAATATATTTCTGAATGACTGAGACCTTTGTAAAGTAATTGCTTCTGGAAAATAAAAGAAGACATATCACACATTGTTTTCTGCTGTGTTGCTTTTCGATGTGTCCACTGTATAAGTTTATTGAGCTATCTAAAGAGTACAAAGTACGCGATACTGCCGAGCCAGAAACCAGTGTTGCCATGTCCACTTATTATAAGCGACTTTGGGCTTATTTTTCTGTGAAGTTGCTTGTAAATATTGGTAGTTGCGGGTTGCGGTTTTATGGGCTTTTTTCTAAAGTGTAGTTGATTATTTGGACTTGGGCTTCACAATTTTAAAATTATTTTAACCAGTGGTTCTCAATTATGTTTATGTCATGGACCCTCAAATTAATATGTATTTGTCCCTAACCCCCATCTGACAATGTTTTGTGCCAGGGAGCCCCGTACCAGATTTGTGTTAGTGTTTCACAAATCCTCAATATTTCACATTTTACTTGTTTTTTTCATAAATAGCAGATCTACAAGCTCACAGTGCGTTGTGAGCTTGTAGATCGGCTATTTTCAATGTATACAGTAAAAGGTTTAAAGTGCTCATAATGGCCTAGTGCAAGTCTTCAACAGGGGTCCGCGAGGTACTGCAGGGGGTCCGCAAAATTGTTGCATGATTAGACAATAATAAAAAATAAAACAAATAATAAAAAATAAATATATATATATATATATATATATATATATAAATATTTTTATATATAATTTTTTTAAATGTCCATTTGTCTTCATATATTTTTTTTTTTAACATTTTCCACGTTTATGTATTAAATAAAATGATGATATCTATAAATGATTCTGTCCATCTTGAATAGCTTGTATACATGATTATTGTGCAATTGACAGATTGTTGTTCTCAGTTAATAAGGTATGTTTATAAATGGCAGTGCGGCCACCCTACTCACTGTACCCTGTACATGTATGTTTAAAATAAAAGCATGAATATAGTAATATGTCTATTATTTTTAATAGCTTAGTATTGATGCACAATAACGTGTATGTTTATGAAACACAATTGTATACATAATTATACAACCTCCCCCCCCCCCCCCCCCCCCCCCCACGAGGTAGGGGTCGAGGTAGTAGGGGGTCCCTGCTCCATCTCCCCATCAGTTTGGGAAAACGTTCTGCTTCTTTTGGGCTTGTTTTCCTAGACCTGGTTGCTTATTTCTTTCACACAATCTGGCAACACTGCCAGAGACGATTTTTACACAGTCTATGGATGATACATGCCGCTGTTTAGATGCCTCAATAAAATTATACAGTGTGCTAAAAAATCCGAATTGATTGGATTAAAAAACCTGTGATATGTATTCGTTTATATTCCTGAACCGATTATCTGACAAAGGACACAATCGTTCAGAAATAGTGTTTGTTCACAAGTTGGTCCAGTTGGCTGCCATAGACTTCATTGTATTTCACCAAACTTCCTGTTCCAGACAGTTCCAGGGTTGTGGGCATTGCCATAGATATATCTATGGGCATTGCCCCCCAATGACCCCCCATAGGGGGCCGACCCTGCGAAGTTGTGTGTGTGTGGGAGGAGTGTTTAATTTAAAGAGGTATTGTCTTGTCTAAGTAATTCACTGGTATAAAGTATATTCATCCTGTTTAAATGAAGTTCAGTAGTTTTCCTTTCATGTTGAATATATAAAAGGAGCCTCATTTGAAACCCTGATCAACATTTAAAGAGACTGAAATTCTGTTTTAAACATATTCTCTCTCTCTCTCTCTCTCTCTCTCTCTCTCTCTCTCTCTCTCTCTCTCTCTCTCTCTCTCTCTCTCTCTCACACACACACACACACACACACACACTACAGTGAGAGCAATATAAACAGTAAGTCGGCAGAGTAAAGTACAGTCATAAAAGAATAATAGAAATACACATACAGTACAGTAGTCATACACAAAACATTTATTCTAACCATTAAAGCAGCACAATATAACTTATGTGTGACGCTGTTTATGATGAAGTAGGGCGTTAATTTATGAGAAAAAAACACAAAAAGTTAGAAAAGGGAGATAAGAGGTTTCTGCCCAACAGCAACATGAATTCTAGCATCCCTGTTCTGGGCATGTCATGATAGACCAACATTTTGGGGAAAATAGCTTATCTGCATGCTCACACCGTGTGGCGTTGCGACGCATTGTGAGCTTGTAGGTCGGCTGTATTCAGCGAAGGGATTTAGTGTAGAGGGAAACAGGGAGGGAACCGAGTACAGAGCCCTTGTGAGCTAGTCGGAGAAGAGAGGGAAAAAAGGAGGGAGCCTAGTATAGACCTGAAATCATTAACCCAACAATGCTACACAAATCATGTTTTGTGTAATCTGAGATGTACACTCTTTTTCTTTCCATTTACTGTAATACTACTGGACACCTAAACATACAGTCAAGCCAATTATTGCAGCAATCTTTTAATCCAAATCAGACACTGTGGCTATCCACCTGAGCCTACTTTGTATGATACACTTGTTAAATGAATGGGAGGTAAACCCTGGTGATACGCAGGTATCTTTTAAGTAACGGTGCTGATAAGTTAATTATCTAGGCTGGTAGAGGTGCACACGCAGCAAATAGGTTTTCTGTTTATTCATGTTTTATTTTATTTTATGCCATCTCAATACCTCTACAGTATTTTTTACTCAATCAATGGTACATCTTTATGTAATCACTCTAACCATGTTTTTTATATACAGTATATATTGTCGCACTTAAGGTAGGTGTGTGTGTGTGGGTGTGTGGGTGTGTGGGTGTGTATTTGTCTGATTGTACAATCCATTGGACTGATCACATTTCTTGTGCACATTGCCAGTAAGCAAAGGAAGTAAATCCACAAATACTTTTGACATAATGTGTTTTTCTTTTTTTGTATTACTTTCATTGTCATCATAGACTGGCCACATGATGTACAGGGAAACCATGGCGTTATTAGATCCTGTCTTTTTTCTTCTTTTTTCTCATGCAGTCTCATACACAAATATTTATAAAGCTAATAGTATTTATCATGTCAATTTCCATCTATTCTTTCTTATTAGAAGATACAGAACTCGGAAAGCCCCACTCAAAATAAATCGCATGAATTCATGAAGGAAAACATTTTAATAAGACAGAGAAACAAGTAATACAATAGCAGACAAATGCAATAAATGCGGGATGTGTTGTTCCCTCATAAACAATGTTACAGTTTATTTTAGTTAATTTAAAAGAAAGAACAAATACATGTAATTTGGTTGTTTTTCTAACTGAATTATTTACATCACCACATAGGTTTACTTACTACATAATAATTATGAAGAAATTATCATGTAGTCATGAGAGACAACCCCAGTATCTGATCTACTTGAGGTCACACAACTCGGCAGTGTCTTTAGCAACAAGCCAAAATCCAGCATAGAGGGCCTGGGTGAATGTGGTCTGGACTGTGTGGATGAGAGTCATGGTGTCAGAGACGCTGTAGAAGGACAGAGTACCTGCTCTGTGATCCAGGTACACTCCTATTCTGGAGGACAGGGGACCTGGGATTACAGTATCAGTGTCTCCATGTCTGACATTATACTTTCCTTCTGAACACCGTAACATCCAAGATTTATCATCTGTTCCAAATCCAATGTTTGCCCTGCCGATATCTTTATATGAAACTGCTATATCAACGTTATCTCCACTCCACTCGACCTCCCAGTAACATCGCCCAGTCAGACTCTTTCTACTCAGAACCATACCCCATCCGGTGAATCTCTCTGGGTGATCGGGATGTGATTGTTCTTGTTCGACTCTCGTCATTGTTGCTTTTCTGTTCCCGTTAGACAGATACATTTTTTTATTTGCTGTGTTTGGATCCAGTGTGATTGGACGTGAATATTGTAAGAACTCGGCTCTGGTCTTGGGTTCTGGTAGTGTTGACAGTAAAACATCCACTCTTTTCACTGCCTCTGAGACATTTGTCCCTTCCTCTTTAAGTTTGTCTCTCATCTCTGACACAGCCATAGACACCACTTTAAAGTATCTCAGAGGACGGACATTGCTGCTGACTGGGTGTTTATATTCACTGATCCTTGAGAGGGAGGTGGAACCGTGTAGGAAACGGATGTGATCCTCTGTTTGTGAGAGCTGCTCCACCTCAGCATGTCTCCTCCTCAGCTCAGTAACCTCCTGCTCCACACGTTTCCTCAGTTCTTCAACCCGACTCACTTCACATTTCTGCTGGTCTCTGATCAGCTCCCTCACCTCAGATTGTTTTATCTGAGCGGAAGTGATTAGCTCAGTAAAGATGGCGTCACTGTCCTTCACTGCTCTATCAGCAGAGTGATTGATGGAGTCTTCCTCCTGGTGAAGCACTTTCACGTCTTTCTCTCTCTCCTGGATTCTCTCCTGGATGTTCTGCTGACTCAGATCAAGCTCTTTCTGTCTCTCAGACCGTTCTGCTGCGGCTGAGATAATATCGTGACCTTTGTGTTCTTCTATGGAGCACAGATAACAGATACACTGCTGATCGGTACGGCAGAACATTTTCCTCACCTCATCGTGACGAGAGCAGATGTTCTCCTGAAACTTGGCGAAGGCTTTGACCAGCTTGTGGTTCTTTAAGGCAGGGTATTGATAGTGAGGCTGGAGGTGAGTGTCACAGTAAGAGACCAGACACTGAAGACACGTCTTCACAGCATTCAGTTTTGTCCCAGTGCAGAAATCGCAGGCCACATCTCCGGGTCCATCATAGATGATGTGATCCCGGAGATCAGGAGGGACAGCTTGGAGTCCTGTCTTCTTCAGGCTCTCCACCACATCAGCCAATATGTTGTTTTTCTTCAGAACAGGTCTCAGGGTAAAAGTCTCTCTGCACTGTGGACACTTGTAGGGTCCGTTCTGATCCTCCTGATCCCAGCAGATTTTAATACAGCCCATACAGTAGCTGTGTCCACAGGGAACAGTCACCGGATCCTTCAGTAGATCCAGACAGATGGAACAGCACAACTGCTCCTGGTCCAGTTGAAATTGCTGCTGTGCCATTTTACAGCTGAACTGCGACAGAGACACTGCATGCGTTTAGTTAGAGTTGAGTTTGGCTTTCATTTCCTCATAGATCACATGACAATGGGAGTAACAGGTTCTTCCTGTTTGTTTGTGTGTGTGTGTGGGAGGGAGGAGTGTTTTCTTAAAGAGGTAGTGTCTAGTTTACTGTGATTCATTGGTAGAAAGTATGTTGAAATGAAAGCCAGTAGTTTTCCTCTCATGTTGGATTTACAAAAGGAACCCAATTTGAAACCCTGATCAACATTTAAAGAGACTGAAACTCTGTTTTTAACTTCTCTCTCTCTCTCTCTCTCTCTCTCACACACACACACACACACACACACACACACACACACACACACACACACACACACACACACACACACACACACACACACACACACACACACACACAGCAATATAAGTAGACAGTGAGCAGAATAAAGTCCGGTCATAAAAGAATAATAGAAATACACCTACAGTACATTCATACACAAAACCTTTATCTAACAGTATTCATCATGTTGGTGGTCAGCTATCTGAACTGTACAGAGTGTTTTTAATATTGTATGCCCCCAACATGGTGTGTCTATCCGTCTGAAATTAATCCTGCAAACCATAACACTGACGCACACTGCCAGTAGACCAAGGAAGTAAATCCCTGAATATCTTTCACAATTTAAGGTTCTTTGTTTCTATTTTTCTCTCACACTCTGTGAATAATCTCAGATCCACTGTCCCACCGCCCCTCCATGTGTGGGACTGACACCATCAACATGACATCAGAGATCAACAGCCGTGCCACGCCCTAATTAGACCCCAACATGTTTCAATCCGTCCCTGTCACTCCACTCTTCTGAAATTGACGTGCCTTAACGAAAAGCTGCCGACCCTTGAGGGCCCCCCCTTCCAGTGGTGGAAAACTCAAATGTTTTACTTAAGTAAAAGTATGCAATGTAGAAGTTACAAGTAAAAGTCCAGAATTCAAAATTTACTTGAGTAAAAGTGCTAAAGTATTGGTGTCAAAATGTACTTAAAGTACCAAAAGTAAAAGTACTAAAATGTTTGAAAATAGCCTAGGTATAAAAGGCTAGTTTCAAATAGCCTTGGTATAAAATAGGGCTAAAGTGGTTAATGTATGTTTTATAATGTAATAATTTATATCTGCAAAGTAACTAGTAACTCAATTTTTCAAATAATTGTAGTGGAGTAAAAGTACAATATTTGCCTCTGAGATGTAGTGGAGTAGAAGTAAAAGTACAGAAAATTGGAAATACTCAATACAAGTAAAAATACCTCAAAATTTTACGTAAGTTCAGTACTTGAGTACATGTACTTAGTTACTTTACACCACTGAAAAACAGTAATTTGCAATTCTGCCATTCATAGTAACGATGAAGACCCACCCAGTAAAGCAATAAATAATACCTAATTGACATGTGCACGCACGCACACGGCTGACACCCTGATAACCTTTTTTTATAGATATGGATGCATGTGTCTTACATATGAAGAGGACGGACTGTGTCTCTAAGCAACCTCACCTCTAATGTGATCATCCAGCAACCACCAGCCAGCTGAATGACCTCTGTTTGCATACTGAATCCTGTTACCACCTACCAGTGGTGTGAAGTAACTAAGTACATTTACTCAAGTACTGTACTTAAGTAAAATGTTGAGGTATTTTTACTTTACTGGAGTATTTCCAAGTTTTTTTCAGTACTCTTCTAACTTCTACTCCACTACATCATTACATCTCAGAGGATATTGTACTTTTACTCCACTACAATTATTTGAAAACTTTAGTTACTAGCAGGGGCGGCGCGTCATGAGGGCAAGTGGGGCAGCTGCCCGGTCAGTAAAGATCCTGCCCAGTCTCAGCCTGGTTCCAAACCATAGACTCCGCCCACTCTCTGAGTGGACTGCTCCACGCAGCTTCAGGCTGATAATCAGGCTAGCCCAGTCTAGCTGCTCAAACTCGTGAGCAAGATTCGCCAGGGGAAAAAAAGAAAAAATCAACATAACAACATTAGCAGAGACTCACCCTCTTCTGTTGTAGCCAACCACAGCAAGTCGCCTTTGTTTTCAAATTGCCCTCATTTGCAATTAGGCCGAATTGTAAGTGAGGTTCATTTGAAAACCGGTTTGGCCGCCAAACCGGTTTTCCTGCCAGGTACACAGTATAAAGAGGGCCCACTTTCATGATTAATTAATTATTATTATATATATATATAATTAATGTTATTAATACAAAACCGTTCATTGATTATACTTGCATATTGTATTTTATTCACGTTAATCTCTCTTGCATTAACGTTGCAATAGTTCCTTCTCAATAAACCTATCAGGGGGATACAGATTCTGCCCAGTCAACGTTAGATTCCAGCCTATGGCTGGTTACTAGTTACTTTGCAGATACATATTATTGTCTCCGCCAGGCCGAAAGGCATGGCGAGAGAGAGTATGTTTTGCCCCCTGTCCGTCCGTCCGTGTGTGTGTGTGTCTGTGTGTGTGTGTCCGTCCGTGTGTCCGTGTGTCCGTCATTCTGTCATTTTGTGTACAGCTAATCTCCGGCACCGTTGGCTTGATCGCAACGAAACTGTGCACACACACTCCCTGGATGACAGAGCAGAACCTCTGCCCCAAATTTTTCTAATTAGCCTTTTATAACGCCACCAGGAGGCCGCTTTTTGCAAAACACACTTCTTGACAGTACTCCTACAGATTTTATCCAAACATCACGCAAATCAGTACACAGTATCTCTATAGTCATGTGATCAACACGGATCTGTCCAATTTTCCATATTTCATCCTGATTGGCTAAGGTTGGCTTCCAAAGTTTGCAGGATTGCTCCGTTTTCAACAAAATGCCTCAAATCATGAACGCAGCTTGCGATTTCCGTGAGATTTCACACGCACATTCCCACTAGGCCGAGGAAGAAATGCCACTTGAAAATGTTCAAATCAGCCTCATGGTGGCGCTATAAATGGACGATTTATGTTTTTACCTATAACTGCACCGATCTGCATGAAACTTTGTACGCACACTCCCTAGAGGCCAAGGAAAAACAACTGACCTGCATTTTTCACATTTGCCTTTCATAGCGCCACCAGGAGGCCGACTTATGTAAAACACATTCTTTGATATTAAGCCTTCAGAATTTATCCAAATTTCACGCACATCGGTACACTTGATCTCTATAGTCATGTGATCACGATGATGTGATCAAGATGGATCTTTTAAAATTTTCATATTCCATCCTGATTGGCTAACATTGACATCTAAAGTTTGCAGGAGTGGCCCGTTTTGAACAAAATGCCACAAATCATGAATGCAGCGTCCGATTGTGACACTTTGCACGCACATTCGCACTACATTGAAGAACAAATGCCACCCTTTTAACATTGCCCTATTATAGCGCCACCATGAGGCCAATTTTGCAACACTTTTCTTTTTTATATTACTCCTACAAATTCAAACATCATGCAAATCGGTACACATATAGTCAAGTGATCAAGATGGTTCCATCCAATTTTTCATATTCCATCCTAATTGGCTAATTCCGAACATTGCTGCCCCACAATAACCTACCTGACCTGGCGGAGACCTGTGCTCCGAGGAGCACTTTTTCTAGTTACATTATAAAACATACATTAACCACTTTAGCCCTATTTTATACCTAGGCCATTTGAAATTAGCCGATCTACAAGCTCACCACGCTAGATCTGCTATTTTCAAACATTTTAGTACTTTTGTACTTTTACTCAAGTAATATTTTGAACACAGGCCTTTTACTTGTAACAGTATTTGAGTGAGTATTTTTATATTGTGGTATTGCTACTTTTACTTGAGTAAAACATTAAGAGTACTTTTCCCACCACTGTCTGTCTGTTACCACCTACCAAACACCCTGCCCAGGGTTGCATCGGTGATTTGGAAAGCGGTTGCGCTCTATTTTAATGACGTCACACGCACGTTGCTTAACACCTACACTACAGGTTACACAATGGACAATTGATATGCCTCCACGCTCATTCCTATGCTAATTCATGCTGGTGTGACAACCAGCAGTCGGCAATAATCTAATCTATGCATCTGCGTGCGCGTGCTCCTGCTCAAAATAGCGGTTGCACGGCGTGTTAGCCCCTCCCATGACCAACGCAACCCTGACCCTGCCCCCCCCTTCTGTCTGTTACCACCTACCAAACAGGGTTAGGTTAGGAACCTGTACACACTGATCAACACAACGCATTGTCAGCACAATAACCCCAGCAATGTCGGACAAACTGATAAAGCGCCGCGTTAAAGGGACATTTCGCCGATTTTGCATCAAACCCCTATTTTTATCTAGGTCTAGGACCCATAAACATGATCCTGGTGTGTCTTTTGTGTTTTATCTGTATTTTTTTGTATTTTTATCCATATCCTCAGAGACTATGAGTCATTTGACTCATAGTCTCTTTATCTCACCTTATTTCCTGACTACAATGTAGACCACAACCCACGCAGCCTCCCCTCCCCACAAGGAAGGGCAGTGCCCCAAAGCATTATGGTCATTGTAGTAATGCCAACCCCCAGTCCAGTCAAAGCCCAGTCAAACACACAGACTTCTATATTTTTCTGGCCATAGGGTCAAAATTCTAATTTTGCTACTGTTATCTACAACAAATATTATTAACATTGAGTGACTTAAGTTCTTCCAGGGGTGAAATGCTCCTTTAATCAGCTTCATATGAGACAGAGACGTTGACAATCAAAGAAGTACAGTATCGTCAAAGGGGTTTTCTGTAAGTTATTGTATGAGAACATGATATGATCCACCCCTATAAACCCCTGCCCACACACTTAGGTCAGCTAGCACAGGACGTGTGTGGTCCTCCCTTAATAGAAACAGATGGGTGCTGTATTATTGAAATATGATCATAATATGCCCCCTTCCTGAACCTGGCAGGTTATGATAATGTGTGCCAGCTGAGGCTGTGTGATAAGAAGGACAGATGCTGGAGTCATCATAAACAAGGCTGTGACTCTTCCTGGGGTCATAATAAAATTCTGTCCCGTTCTCCCTTCAGGGAACCAGGAAATGTTTCTGGCGAGAAAAACACAAAGCCAGACTTAATTTGGCATAGGTTACTTAAACGTAGCCACTTAAACCCTGCACAATGTACTGTACTTTGTATATAGACTATAGAGTCCGCCATGGGTCTGTAATTTTCTCCCCTCCAAACCAAATCTCTTCACTGAAAATAGCCTAAGTAAAGCATAATTGTGATGCATTGTGAGCTTGTAAATTGGTTCTTTTCACTGAATGTTCGCCCCGGAATAGGAATGCTAGGTTTCATGTGGTTAATTTTAACGCAAGCTACACAGTTAAAATCCTCAGTGTTCAATTTGTCCATTTGGTAACTCTTGAGAGTTTACAAATGCACCCGGGATCCGTCTTCGTTCCATTCGTAGCCCCTCGGAGCTAAATGAAAACAGGATTTTTTACTGTGCATTATCAACGCAAACAATTTACCCGTTTTAAAACATCAACCACCGCCTTCTGTTTCCCGTCAACGCCATTAGCATTGCTCTTTCTTTTATTGCGCGCCGTGCACGGTCCAAATGGCCGTTTGCTTGAAGAGAGATTGATCATTTGGAGCTGCTCACATTATGTGCTGCCTGGAGACCTGCGTGCGTCAAGTGCTTTCGGGTGAATCATTGACCAGGTCTCGCTAAGCGGGGGTCTGAGAGGTGAAACACAGCTGGCCAGCTGACAGAGAGACAGACAGACAGACCTCCAGAGAGAGCACTGCTTCGGTCACTTCCAACCCTCCTATAGCTTGGTTAAGAATCAATCCTAATTAATAACCAGTTTTTTTTCTTCTTTTTACTATATCGGTGTGGTTTTTGGGGGCTCGTCCGCCTCTGTCAGAGAGACATCGATGCCAAAACACCACGATATGCGTAATAATAGGTCTCTTTGTCTCACTAGCGCCTGATAGAAGGCGCAAGCCGACGCGCGTTGATGTATTTTAATGTAGTTAATAATAATCTAGTTGCCCTTTTGAATTGAAGGCCTTCTGTACTTTTTGGACCTACCTACCCTGGAGTGCCTGGACCTGGATATTTTTTTAATGCATATTTTTGGTCATAACTTTCACTTCTTTCCTGAAAATTATTGAATGGATTGATTGATTGATGTTTGTTGTTCCCTCCTCCATGAGCACCGGTGCTTTGAGGGACACAAGTAGCGCTCCTGCAACTTCTTCTCTCTAAAACAGCACCATGCGTGTTGTCTTCCTCCGCCTCTTCTGGACGTGTGTCCTCTTCGTGTCCGGAGCGACGGACGCCAAGCCCTACGCGGGTCTGAAGACCTGGGGCCGCTTCAGGAAGCTGCCCTACCCGGGGGACAAGGCCTTCCTCTTCGACACCTTCCCCGACAGCTTCATGTGGGCCGTGGGCACGGCGGCGTACCAGGTGGAGGGCGCCTTCGAGAAGGACGGCAAGGGCCTCTCCATCTGGGACACGTTCACGCGCGGCGGGACCCGCCGGACCATCGGGGACGTGGGCAGCGACAGCTACCACAACGTCCACGCCGACATCCGTGCCATCAAGCAGCTCGGGGTGAGCCACTATAGGTCAGTGGTGAGTGGAAAGTAATGTACTGTATAGCCTACTGCCAATTTGTTTTTACCCCCTTTATCCCCCCAATTTGGTCGTTATGCCAATTAATTCCTCCCCACACACTCATATTGACTCACCTGCCAGTGAGGAGCCCCCACCGGGAGGACGTAGGGCCTTCGTCCTACTCCTCCCGCCCAGCACTCCCTGCTGAGAGGTGCCGCCCCAGATAAGTACACATTTGAGGTACTTTATGGTTTATGCTTCTATTCCGCAACATCACAGAGGCAATTATTGTACTTTTTTACTCCTATACTATAATTATTTGTAAACTTTAGTTACGGCTGTAGATTTAGATTATTATTACCAAACATATATTGGAGTCTATTGTCTATTCTCTATTAACTCATATCATATGTCACCTTTAAGTCCTCCATAAAGAGTTCTAAAAAGTGCTTCTATAGTAGGCATTGTGGTTCCTGAGATGTGTGTACAATTTGTGCAAATATTTATATCTTTTTTAAAGGGAAACATTTTAACTAAATTCTTTGCTTCTGGGGGTCCCTGTAACAAAATATTTTGAGATGGGGGTCCGTGGCCAAATAGGCCTACATATACTGTTGGGGGTCCTTGACATGAAAAGGTTTGAGCACCAGTGGTATAGTTACATAAATGTTTTCAGAAAATTGTTAGGATTTAGAAGACATTTGTACAATCGGCCTCAGGTGAAGGAATGGGCATTGTTACCAAAAAATCGTACTCCTCCTTTCTTCTTCCACCGCCTCCACCGCTGTAGGTTCTCTCTGTCCTGGGCCAGGATCTTCCCCAATGGGACGCGCGGCAGCTACAACGAGGTGGGCACCAACTACTACCGCACGCTGATCCGGAGGCTGAAGGAGATCCGCGTGCAGCCCGTGGTCACCCTGTACCACTGGGACCTGCCCGACAGCCTCCAGCAGACGCTGGGCGGCTGGAGCAACCCGGCGCTGGTGGAGCTGTTCAGGGACTACGCCGACTTCTGCTTCCGGACGTTCGGAAACGACGTGAAGTACTGGATCACCATAGACAACCCGTTCATGGTGGCCTGGCACGGCTACGGCACCGGGGTGGTGGCGCCCGGGATCAAGAGTGACCCGGATCTGCCGTTTCGGGTCGGACACAACCTCCTCAAAGTGAGTGGCGTTTGATCACCCACATAAGTAATGTCATTAGACTGGGATACCGGTTGTTATTTAATGCATGATCCCCTTTCCGACGCTTAACCGGGTTGTTGAGAGTGAGACCTTTAACATTCCATGAGGCCTTCATTGCTCATCATAAGCAAAATGCTGAACATATACACGTATAAATGTGACAGAGAACCGTGAATTTGTGATGGCATCACTGAAACTCACATGAGAGTGTCATCGGGTGAGGTGTTTAGCTCCGTCCAGAAAAACTGCTCTCAGCAGCCTTTGCGGGCTCTTAAAACAATATTATGCCAAAAATCTGCAAGTAAAAAGTAAAAAAAAAAAAAACCAGTGGTGTAGATTGCAAGTTCTTATAAGTGGCTAAGTACAGTACTTGAGTAAATGTACTTAGTTACTTTCCACTGTCCTCTCCCAACAAGGCCCACGCCGCAGCATGGCACCTGTACGACCGCCACTACCGGCCGCGGCAGGGCGGGAAGCTGTCCATGGCGCTGGCCTCTCACTGGATCAAACCGGCCCAGACGCGCCTGGAGAGCCTGCGGGACTGCCAGTGCTCCCTGGACCACGTGCTGGGCTGGTTCGCCCGGCCCCTCTTCACCGACGGAGACTACCCGCCCTGCATGAAGCAGAGGCTGGGCCACAGGCTGCCCTCCTTCACCCAGGAGGAGAGCGACTGGATCAAGGTAGATCACTGAGGGGGGGGGGGGGGCTGCCCATTAGTCCCACATGTCAATAGTCTGACAAATAATAGATTACTGTAATGTTAGGTTTATGGATTGATGATTGAAGTCTAAAGCAGTGGTTCTCAACCTGTGTGGGTGATTTTTGGGGGGTCCCCAGATGACAGCGAAGTGACAATTTAAGGACTTTTAGGACCTTTTTAATACCTAAATACCAACAAAAAAAATACCATTACACAATCAAAAGTAATCAACAAACTATACAATAAAAACTGCTCAAACATTGGCCTAATTGTCAAATAATAAGAAAGAGGCAAAACATTTGAAAATAGCCGATCCACAAGCTCACAACGCCTCGCAACGCAAGGCGTTAGTTTGTAGATCAGCTATTTTCACAATATTTATCTGGGGGGTCCCCAGTTCAAATCTGATTATGTTGGGGGGGTCACGGCCAAAGCTTGAGAACCACTGGTCTAAAGCCCAATTCGTTTAACTGGCCTCTGGAATGCCCTGCCTGAGAATCTAAGGCTAGGCAAAGTCATCTTCTAAATCACTTCTGGAAAACATATGTTTATATCAAGGCCATTTCTTAGCTTTTATTGCCTCTTTTATTCACTTTTAAATAGTCGTTTCACCATCTTTTTAATTGACTGTTGTTGTTTTTCCCTTATGGCGGTATTATATCTTGGTTTCGTTCAAGTCTTGAAAAAGCCTCTTAAAATAAAGTTGAATGATTATCATAAGGGCACGGCGGACTTCTTCGCCCTGTCTCACGGAGCCTCGCTCAGCTTCCACCTGATCAACGACAGCCTGAAGTTCGGCCAGACGGAGGAGCTGGACCTCCGCATGCTGCTGTACTGGGTGGACGCCGAGTACGACAAGCCACCCATCTTCGTGGTGCAGAGTGGATGGTAAACACTCTTCACCCATTAAGACCTGCTGAGACCCATTCTACACATGCCATCTAAATCAGTGCTTCTCAAACCTTTTTCTTGCCAAAGGACCCCCAAATGATATGTATTTGGCAGCGGATCTCCATCTGAAAATGTTTTGTGCCAGGGACCCCCATAAGAGAAGATCTGTGTAATCAAAATAATTGATTACTGTAAATGGCATATCATGTGATAAATTACGGTGGTGGTATCGGAATGGCATAGACTGGCATACTCGCCGATACCGATAGCAGCTTTTAACCAGTATCGGCAGCTTTTTCTGATACTGGTTTCGGTATCGGAACAACTCTAATAATGGAGACTCCAGGATTGATGTGTGTTGTAGTGTTTCTGGCTGATTGCGGTCTTCCAATACCCCCCCCCCCCCATGCAGGTACGTTCTGGGCAACACCAAAACAGAAGACCCCCGACACATGTACTACCTCAAGAGTTTCATCGCAGGAGCACTGAAATGTGAGCGGTTGACCTTGAATTCCTCCTTCATTGGTTTTCTTTATCAGATGCCACGACGAGAGGGGAAGCAACCATGCATGTGTCAATTAGGGATGGGACGATACGAAAATCACGACTATTGTGACCAAAATAGTTGCGATTTACGATATTATCGCGATAATCAAAATATGCTTAAAACTCTAAAATGCCACTTTTGTTAACTACTTGGGGTGGAACATTTGCCAAAAATAGCCGATCTACAAGCCGATCACGACGTGTTGTGAGCTTGTAGATCGGCTATTTTTGGCAAAGAGATTTAGAGAGAGAAAAAAAGACTGTATAAAGTACGTTCTTTACAGGTGCGTTTTACCAATTCTAGAGGGTTTAAGTGGTACCGGTCCGGATATGCAGCTCGGCAAAGGTGAATTGACAATTTCACGATAAATTAAAATCTCTGCGATGCGATTATTGTGAGCGTTTTTTATCACGATAATAATAGCGTTTATCGTCCCATCCCTAGTGTCAAT
Source organism: Gymnoscopelus braueri (assembly GCF_963280865.1). Taxonomy (NCBI): domain Eukaryota; kingdom Metazoa; phylum Chordata; class Actinopteri; order Myctophiformes; family Myctophidae; genus Gymnoscopelus; species Gymnoscopelus braueri. The sequence continues at coordinate 41,091,929 of NC_137609.1, forward strand.
GTACAGTATTTATTAGAGGTAGGCCAATATAGCGGTTTTACCGATATATCGGGCCGATATTTGTGCTTTGTACCATATTGGCATCTGCGGCTAAAGACGCCAATATGACTTTTAGTTTTTAGTATATTATAGTCTCACCCCGACAACCCCAAATTACATTTACAACACTAAAACTAATAAAAAAAAGTAAACTAAACTAAAACTAAGTGTTTTCACAAAATAAAAACTTAACTGAACTAGCAGCAAACCAGCTTTAAAGTCTAATTAAAAACAAACTGAAATTGATTAACATGAAGTCAAAAAAAAAAGAAGAAAAAAAAAGAATGAAGCAACTTCTTAACTACAATAACCATGGTCATCATACCCATCAGTTGTCTTTGTCCGTTCGTTTCCGTAGCGATCACCATCGACGGCGTGAACGTCATCGGCTACACGGCGTGGTCGCTGGTGGACGGCTTCGAGTGGCACCGCGAGTACGGCATCCGACGGGGTCTTTACTTCGTGGACTTCAAGACCCCCGCCATGCAGAGAGAGCCCAAGACCTCCGCCACCTTCTACACGTCTGTATTTACTTTTAATTCATTTGGATTCAACATTTGTAAAATAAGTACACCAGTGGCTCTTAACCTATTAAACCCCCAGCATCCTTATTGTGGGGAAGACTTTTGCAGAAAATAGCAGATCAACAAGCTTGATCATCTGTTATTTTCAGCACAGATATTTAATGTAGAGCGAAAACAGAAAAGACACTAGTATAGAGCCCTGAGGGACTCCGGTCAAGCATATAGGGTTAAAGTGGGGTCCCCTCAATGAGATGAAGGCTCCTCATCTCTGCTAATGGCTAGAAGTCAACATTAGACTGGTATATAATGGTCCTTTAACACATGTACATGTACACATTTGGGGACTGATCCATTTGATGGACCCTTGTGGGTCCAACTCAGAGTTATGGGGGTCCATGGCCTAATGCACACACAAATTAAAAACGTTTGAGAACCACTTCTTTATGGCAAATGACACCGTCGTGCGATGGAGATCTGTTCCTATGATCGTTTAACAAATGTGTGTTGGTGTCGGGAGGACTGATCTAGGATCTGTTCCTACAGGAAGGTCATCCAGAGGAACGGCTTCCCTGAGCTGCCAGAGAACAGACTTGCTCAAGGTGTCTTTCCCTGTGACTTCGCATGGGGAGTGTCAGCCAACTCTATACAGGTACAGTGTGTGTGTGTGTGTGTGTGTGTGTGTGTGTGTGTGTGTGTGTGTGTGTGTGTGTGTGTGTGTGTGTGCTGCACGCGCTTGTGTACTTGTTTGTACTGTACTAGAAGTTCTGCCCGCTACGCGGGCAGAATTCTAGTACCCCCCCCTAACCCCGCCAAAGAAAATGTCGTTTGGGGGTACAAAATCATGGGATAAAAAATAAATAAATAAAAAGCCAGAGGATCGCCCCTCCCCCCCCCCCCTTAGGGGTCCAGGCCGTGACCTACAGACACGGCGAAGGAAAACTGTGAACACAGCCACGCATGCAAGATGTTGCACATGAACTCAGCAGCCGCACTGAGGCGCTCCAACACAAACACTCTGACATTAAGCTTCACACAACAAACATCAGCAGCAAACATTCACCACAATGACAAACAAATTACGTCCGCGCAAAAATAAGCGAGGGCTGGCTTATTTTGTCTTTCCCTCCCTCCCTCTCTTCCTCTCTCTCTCTCTCTCTCCCTCTCTGTCTCTCTGTCTGTGTCTGTCCGTCAGCGAAAATTATCTCTCGCTGTTTGGCTGACTATTCTCTCTCTCCCACCCTCCCTCTCTCTCCCTGTGTGTGTGCGTGTGTGTGTGTGTGTGTGTGTGTGTGTGTGTGTGTGGTGGGGGTGGGGCGGGGGGGACAGCCATGACGCAGCGGGACTTTTGAGATGGCTATTGGCAAAATAGGTTGACTTATTCGGATACATGCGTGTGACTGTTCGACCCTGCCGGTTCTCTGAATTTTTATTTTTAAATAGGCTCTGTCATGATTAATTGACCACACATATGAAGTGAAACAACTGAATTCTATCCAAACGATATGTTATAAGTGAATTCCTTGCCTCAAAGAAGAAGTTTGAGAGCGTTTAATAAGCGAAAATAAGAAGTGAAGGCACTCGCACCCTGACTCGCACAACCAACAATGGCTGCCGTTCGTCTTTTTTGAGGCTGCGAACTCGCCACCTGATTGGCCAACTTTTGCTGTCAATCACAGAACGATGAGCGACGTTGCCATGTCCAGGAGTGGGTGTAAATTGGTTAGAGAAAGTGCGTTTAATAATATATAACATGTATATGTAGAATATATTGAAAGGTCCATAGGCATAGGTATGTTATTTATATAGATCCAGCGTGTCTGTCCCCATCTGTGGTGTTTTTGGCATCAACCTGGTGGCTTGTTGCTGGCCTTTTGTCGTCCGGAGGAAAATTGACGGAGCGGATTGCGTATTACTCTCGCGCAACCTGGCAACGTCTTTGAGGCACCTAAAAGGTCTCACCTTCCGGTGTGTCGGTAATGTGTGGGGAATTTTGTGTTGGACGGATTTAATTATGGTGTGAGGGGGCAAATGTGTGTTGAGCAATGAAAAGTGGACGAATAACTGCGTGAATGAATTGCGCACGTTATGACTGGTGTTGTAGTGACATGTGAGATGTTATTGTCGTTATTTCGCCGAAACAAATGATTAAAAATGAAGTGCCTTCAGTCGCACCACCGGAAGAGAGACGATCTCTCAATTGTATATAGGATAAGTGAGTGTGTACTGTAGATGTAGTCGTTTGTCTACTTATCGATCTGGTGTGCTTATACAGTGTATTTGTTTAAGTGCATAGGGGTCATACGATGTGAGTGTGTATGTGTAATTGTGTATGTTTGTGTGTATACACTCTGTGCATATGTGTGCACGTTTATGTGCCTGTGTAAGTTCAAATAGAACTGATCTACAAGCTAACGACACGTCGTGCAGTGGTGCGTTGTTAGCTTGTAGATCAGTTCTTTATGGTGAGTGATTCTCAAAGTGAGAATCAGGACCGGGGGGGGGTCTAAGGTGGGGGTCCTCAGGTAAATCATTAGGATAGTTAGGAAGCAAATGGACCCTTGTGGGTCCACCTGTAACTCAGAGTTATGGGGGTCCATGCATACCACATTGGGGGTTGAAATTTAAAAAAGTTTGAGAACCACTTCTTCATGGCAAGTGACAAGGTAAACACACACTGCAGTTTGTATATGGGTAAAGAGGTGTAGTCAGGTCAGTATGTGTCAGACAGTGACTTGTCATCTTATGGAAAACATTAACAAAGTATATTAACTTTGTCTATTCAAACTGTTAAAGGGGGGGGGGGGGTCATCATGACCCTCTGATGTAAGAAGACCCCACCTTCTTGGTTTATAATTCAGTATACTGTACTGAATTATATCGTCGCCAGACGATTTAGTAATTGTTTTTCAACATAAAAAAAGATCTACAAGGTAAGATCGTGTGTTTAAAGTGGTTAAACTGAAGCAAGTCCAAATAAACTATTACACTTTAGAAACCAGCCCAAAAAAACACAACCCAATATGTATAAGGGACTACAGAAAAACAAGGCCAAACTGGCTTATAATAAGCAGACTTGGCAACACTGCTGGCACTAGCTCTGGGTGGTGAAAGTCCAGTCAGCAGAGAGAAGTACGTTACTGTACTGTATATCCTCTCTTAACCCATTAAAACCAGGAAAGTATCATGTGTCATTTTAGATGTTTAGTGTTGGCTATTCAAAAATAGCAGATCTACAAGCTCACAGCACGGCACAAAGTGACGTGCTGTGAGCTTGTAGATCTGCTATTTTTGGTACATATGCTATTTTTTACATTTTTGAAATATCTTGAAAGAAGATTTTTTTAATCATTTAGAATTTTTTAACACAAATCTTCTCTTCTGGGGGTCCCTGGCACAAAACATTATCGGCCAAATACTGTACATATCAATCTGGGGGTCCTTGACACGAAAAAGTTTGAGAACCACTGGTTTAGAAGGCATTTGTAGAATCAGCCAGGTTTTAACATATAACCTGCCAGAATTATTTCAGATTTTTTGCAGTTTATTGCCAGAGATTTTTCATTGAGAAAAAAAAAGTACTCAGGAGCCGAGATACAGAATTTTTAAGTTTTAAGTTAACAAGGAAGTGGATAGGAGTCTAGATCTTCGAAAAATCATATCTCCTTGGTCTTTGGGTCAAAAATAATAATAATACAAAATAAAAAACGAGTTTTAACTCGTTCTAGGCAATCAATGTGTTGGGTACTCACTCAGCTAAATACAGCAGGGCTGATGATGCCTTCTATTGATTTACCCCAATGTCCTTTATCTACTCTGTGCATGTATTGGGTCAGGGGTCTTCAATGTTTTTCAGGCCAAGGACCCCTTAGCTGCGATAGAGATGAAGCAGGGACCCCTACATGCATAGCATTGTGTTGCAGATGAAACTTTTTCGTAGACTTGCTTTTGGTTTATTTATTTACACATTATCTCTTCTATTAACTAATATGTTGGATTCCTGTTAATATGTGTTTTCAGATACTTAACCACTTAGACCCTCAATACTTTGCTTTGGCTCTGTACGTGGTCTGCTCTTCCCCCCCCCCCTCTACACCAAACCTCTTTGCCAAAAATAGCAAGCATCTACAAGCTCACAACGTGTCACAGCGTGTTCCCCCGCCCCCTGTTGAAGACCCTTGCCCCAGTGGCCTGTATTTGCGTGTGCATGGTGTGTAGGTAAACAGTGAGAGTATCAATACTGCAACGTAGATATGTACTCTGTTACAAGTAGAAGTCCCGTATAAAAAAATGCACTTGAGTAAAAGTACAAACGTGTCAGCATCAGAATTACTTAAAGTAACAAAAGTAAAAGTACTCGTTGTGCAGAATGTCCCATTTCACAAGTTAAAAAAAATATTTTGAAAATAGCTCGCATCGCGACGCATTGTGAGCTTGTAGATCAGCTTTTTTCAAATGGCCGAAATGTAATACAGGGCTAAAGTGGTTAATGTGTGTTTTGTAATAATCTAAAGCTACAAAGTCACTATAGTAACTAAAGCTTTCATATATTTGTAGTGGAGTAAAAGTACTATAATTTCCTCTGAGGTGAAAAGTAGTGGAGTAGAAGTAAAAGTATTGAAAATTGTAAATACTGAAGAAAGTAAAAAATACCTCAACATTTTACTTAAGTACAGTACTTGAGTACAGTACTTGAGTACATAGTACATATAGTACTTAGTTACTTTACACCACTGGTTGGCCCAGTTTCTCTCCTTCTGGGTTCATTGCAACAGCAGTGTGTTTGAGGATAGAGGACACATCGTCACGTGACTGGTCAGCGAGTTGTTCCCTTGACAGCTAACGTGCAAATAATATGTGCACGAGCTGTCTGCCCATATTATCATTGCTGTCGGGCAGAAACCTCGTATCTCCACATTTAAACTTTTTGTGCGTCTGTTTCTTTGTAAATGAATGGCCTACTTCGTCATACTGCAGTGTCACACAAAAGCAGCAAATGTTTGCCGATTCACAAGCTCACAACACGTGAACTTCAGTGTTGATTTTGACAACAAATTGTGATTTAGTTTTAGTCATAGTCTTTTGAATAAAATTCCATTTAGTTTTAGTCATATTTTAGTCATCTGAAATGTTTTTGTTTTAGTCTAGTTTCAGTCGACTAAATATCATAAGATTCTAGTCGACTGAATCTAATGTATTTTGGCGGGCCTTGATGGCGTTGTAATGCTTGATTTTACACTTGGTTGCATGCTGAAAATAGCCGATCTACAAGCTCACAACGTTGTGAGCTTGTAGATCGGCTATTTTCAGAGAGCGGCACCCGAGTGCAACCAAACATAAAATGACTTGTCTTAATTCTACTGGATCTCTTCTCCACTAGTCCCTCCATAACATTTTAGCCTAGTTTTTATTTATTGACGAAATTGTCAATTATATTTAGTATATATCTTAGCTTAGTTTTTATTTAGTTTTTATTTCATTTTCGTCAGTGAAAAAAGGTAGTCGACTAACATTTTATCATAGTTTTAGTCGACGAAATCAACTCTGGTGAGCTTGTGGAACAGCTATTTTGGCATTTAAAAAAAAGTCAAAGTCAATGTGTTTCCAGGTGGAGACGGTGCCCACACAGTTTGCAGATCCTAACATCTACGTGTGGAACATCTCCAACAGAGGAGAGCTGAAGAAGGTGGAGGGCCTGGTGGCGCCGCCGCTACGCCGGGCGGCTCACTGTGCAAACTACGCCACCATCCGACAACAGGTCTGTTCTTCAGACTCCCTCTTTCCACGGTGTTTCGCCCAGGTGGGGGCGTGGTTTTGAGGTTAGGGTTAGGTGTAGTAACCATGCCCACCAGGGTGAAACGCCAAAGAAAGAGGGAGTCTCGTCAGTTCTTATGTCATCACCCGTTTGTCCATGGAAACATGTACTGTAGCCACACATTGTTTCTTAAGCACTTAATAAGGATAATTCCTTTTAACAGGACGTTCATGAAAGTCCTTGCGGTCTTGTTTCCAATGAGGGCCTGTGAGCAATTAGGGGTTAAGAGTCTTGCTCAGGGACAAATTTCATTTCATCGACACATATGCTGGCGTGGCCTGGAATCGTACCTGGGGCAACCAGGGCCTCTGGCTCCCTAGGCGGGCTCACTAACCACTCAGCTATGGCCGCCCCTAATACCTATACTTGGTTGACCGGAGTCCCTTGACTTGGCTCTATACTTATAGCGACTTTTCTGTTTTCACAATGCATTGCGACGTTGTGAGCTTGTAGATCGGCTATTTTCCCCAGGATACGGATGCTGGGGATTAAGGGGTTAATAATACAATAGTGATTGATTCTCAACCTTTTCAAGGATCCACAGTTTGATATACATTTCGGCCACGGACCCCCATTTGATAACTCTGGCAGGTAAACACCACCACACTATTCCAGTGGCTGATAACTGCTGGTATAGAGGGAAATGATGGGTAAAATGGGTTTAATTTTGTACACTCTCAGAGTTAGGATTTTATAGTACAGATTGTGGTCCCATAGATATAAAATTTGGTCAAATGGGGGGAGAGTTCGAGGCCTAATGCATATCAAACTGTGGGTCCTTGATTTTGTATTATATTTTTTTATCCCACGATTTTGTTACCCATTTTTCACCCAGTGCCAATGCCTTAGCTTGTAATCCTGGGCACTACTCTCCATCTGCCAGCCTGGGGAGAGCCCCGAACTGAGCTCATGCTTCCTTCAATGCATGAGGAGTGAGCAGGCCGCTTCTTATCACCTGACAGGGGGGAGTTTCCCCGGTAGGCGTGGAAGGAAAACGTTATCCCAACCAGTTCCTTTTTGACCAGGGGGAGGCAGTATAGAGACCAGGATTACTGCATGTTTTTTGTGAGGGTACCTACTAGTGATGTGCGGGTCGGGTTTTTTCATGACCCGCCCCGTCCCGCCCCGCCCCGCCACGGAACCCAACCCGCCTCAACCCGCCCCGCGAACCCATATATAAATCTATGGCTCAACCCGCCCGCGACCCGCGGTGGGAAAATAAAGATAATCATCATCATAATAGCTCAGATTTATATAGCGCTCTTTTAAGTACCCAAAGTCGCTTTAAATGTCTACAGTAGCGCAACATTGTCATGGGCTAAATAAACAAGCATGTTGTTCAAAATATATATATATATTTTTTGCGTGTGAGAGTGGCTGACCCACTCACCCGCAGCCCGCATAATTGCCTCTGAAATCCTGACTCGACCACCCGCGCCGCGGGTTGACCCGCGGGACCCGCGGGTTACGGGTCGGCCCGCTCATCACTAGTACCTACCCTAGGGGACACGGGGAGAACATGCAAACTCCACACAGAGAGGCCCTTTTGCCAACCCCACCTAGGGTATGGGCACTGATGACTCGGAGGAGAGAACACGGGGGTTCTTGAAATTAAAACCTTTGAGAACCACTTTGTTCCAATAGGTCATGCATGGGCAACTGGCGGCCCGGGGGCCACATGTGGCCCCCACCTTCACTTAATGCGGCCCGCAGGTTAATATCGGAATGCTGATGTATTATTGATTTCAGCTGTTCCAATTCCAAACATGCAAACATGACCCGCTTTAATTACTTCAGTCTATATTAGTAACTTAATGACTATATTACAATTCTATTGTATTTTTATGTCCAATGTATTTGTATTTAAGTTCATAAAGTTAACATAAGTATAACTAAATACATTTGAAAATAAAAATGTTATTTTTCAGGATTTCAATTAAAAAATAGCACCAAAAAAAAAGTATATTGGCCTACTCCATGATCAAAGTTGCCCATCCCTGCTATAGGTGAATGAGATCCAGCAGGTGGGGGTCAGTCACTTCCACTTCTCCCTCAACTGGTCGGCCCTGGTGCCCACGGGCGACGTGTCCCAGCCCAACGCCACCCTGCTGGGCTACTACCGCTGCTTCACCCGCCAGCTGCTGCAGGCCAACGTGACGCCCGTGGTCACGCTGTGGCACCACACGCGCCACCGCACCAGCCTGCCCGCCCCGCTGGACGGCGCCAACAAGTGGCTCAACAGGTCAGAGACACGTACATCACCAGCACTACGGGTGCAGCAGTTAATCCAACTAATTAATTAGATATTCGCTGGGCGTACTCATAGGTCTGTCACAATTATGACATTTTACTTGACGGTTTATTTTGGCTTTTAGGATTCGTGAACAAAAGGTACACAGTGCAGATATGACAAATAACATAAATAATTGTAAGTTAAGTTTATACTTATAAAAACCGAAAATGAGTAGTGGAAACAGCCTATCTACAAGCTCAAAACGTGTCACATCATGCGACGTTTTGAGCTTGTAGATCTACAAGCTAGTTCTACTATTTTGGAAAATGTTTGAGAATAGATGAGCATTTTTCAACATGATTGTGACGATTATGAAGATAATGCAAAAAAAACATTCCAAAACATTTACAAATTGTGATTAGGCGAGTATGTAATAATTGTGACAGGCCTAGCGCTACGCGGCCCTCACACTCACTATTGCATCGCCGATCCTTCTATCCGCAGGATAGTTTTATTTTGTGTCTCACATCAGTGCATGTTGATCTGACGGCATTGGGCACGTCGCTGCTTGGTCATTTGACCATTTGCCTGGTCTTCCCCTGTTCTCAATGGCTTTTTTGTCCCTTAAGACCTTTTTAATACCTAAAAAAATTATATTATAATAATAACCTTAAAAGAGATTACTGCATCAAAAGTAATCAACAAACTACACTATAAAAACTGGTCAAACATTGGCCAAATTGTCAATTAATACAAGAAAGAGGCAAACATTTTGAAACAAGCTCACAACGCCTCTGTGAGCTTGTAGATCTGCTATTTTCACTATATTTATCTTGGGAACCTAGTTAAACTAAAAATGTAATGCCTCAACCCCTACAATTCTAAGTGCTTGTCAGGGTGGGGGGTCCCTAGTCCAAATATGGTTATTATGGGGGGTCCCCAGTTCAAAAAGGCTGAGAACCATTGATGTACAGTATGACTCAGAATTTGGGCAAGGTTTCAGCCCGCTCCAAGCCCCATCGACTTCGGTCTAAAGGGACCCTTATAGGTCTGTAAGGGAACATTTAAATTAACACTAAGGATTTTACAGTGTAGATTGGGGGTCCCAGAGAAATTAAAAATGTGGGTCCGTGACCTGATGCATATCAAACCGGGGGTCCTTGAGATTAATAACCTTGAGAATCACCGAACTAAACTAGTAATACTACACTGTAAAATCCTCAGTGAACCCTTATGGGTCACAGTTCGGGCGCCGCCGCTCCTTCGGCCCCGCCCCCCCCCTTCTCTTCACTAACTGTTCCCTGCCTGAGCCTTTGATGCCCGCGGTACGCCCGGCTGGCGGCCCTTGTGGCTAATGACTTTCTTGCTCGTTATTAAGCCCTTCCAGCCGGTGCCCTTTGTTCGGACATTATTCCTGTTGGCGTCTGTGTGCCTGTACCGTGTCCTCCTTGAACGTCCGCTTGAGGTTCCACCCATGTGCTGTGGCCACACAGCTGTGCTAATAGAAGACACCATCTACATATGGGGCGGAATGGAGAATTTTAAGATAATACACGAGGAAGACGACTGGGCTACAACAATCAATGGGGACGTTTGCAACACGCTTTATGCATTTGACGTCGACACCCACAGATGGTTCAAGCCCAAGATTTCTGAGGCTGTTCCAGAGGGACGGTTTAACCACTCAGCCTGTGTCTTGGGGAAGGTCATGTATATCTATGGAGGATGGAACCGGCTGACTGGATGCACTAATGACATCTACAAGATGGACACCACCACCATGGTCTGGTCTTTAATTCCAGACACCAGAGGCATTCCAACGGCCGCTCGTGTCATCCTCTTTGGGGGATACGCTTCATCAAGTCACTCTGCCACCATCATCGGGACAAAGATGTTTGTTTTTGGGGGCTATGGGGACGAGGGGGTCGACTGCTACAACATCAGAGTGTTTGACACACAGACCAACTGCTGGCTGAGCACGCCTTCTCCTTCTGCACAGCCTCTTCCAGAAGGACGCAGTAATCATTCAGCCTTCGCCTACAAGGGAGAGCTGTACATATTTGGTGGTGACAACTCTACTCTTCGCCTGGTCTTCAGTGATCTGTGGAAATTCAATCCAGTGACTTTCTCCTGGACGAAGGTTGAGCCAAAGGGGAAAGGCAGAATGATAAACATGTGCTGCTGCTGCATGGTGGGTGTTCGTGTCATCCTCTTTGGGGGAGACAGATACACAACTGATGACCTGTACATCCTAGACTTAAGTCCTAGTCTGAAGACGTTATGCAAGCTTGCAGTTCTTCAGTACGGTCTGGAGCGGTCGGAACTCCCACACGACATCAGGTGGGAACTGGCAGCCATGACAACAGCAACAGCAAAAGAATAACTAACAGCCCACAAACAAAATAACAAAAACTAAATGCAATTAAACAAGACCAGGAGACCTGGTTCTGCCAGACTCAGACTTCATATGACGTGTCAGCCTGTGTCTATGCCCATGTATGGACGAAAGGGGGACAGACTTTTATGGCTGGGACACACGTCGTGCTTCGCACGACGTGTGTCCCTTCTATGCCCATGTATGGACAGATTTTTTTGGGGGACAGAATTTTTTTTGGCTGGGGCCGGAGGACAAAGTGACCATGCCGATGTATGGACGAAACAGGTACAAAGCCTCATGTAAGCCCGACCCCTTGGGTCTGGCAAAAATGGAATCATGTGGATCATCTCAGATCTCAGACTTCATGTGGGCCAGCCTGAGACGTCAGTCATCTGTGACATCATATCTATGACATAGATGAGTGATGTCACAGGCTGGTCACATGAAGTCTGACATCCACATTTTGAGCCACACACCATTCCCAAAATCTGACTCTTAAGGCCCTGTGTCCACCAAGATGTTCTTTTTTCCTGACCGCAGCGCATGTTTTTAATTGTTTATAACAAGTGAACGCAGTGTTTTTTGGAAACTCCAGCAGCTTGGCGTTGTGCTGGGCAAAACCTTCTGCTCACGCGAGGCACTTTCCCCTTGCCTGCCGAATTGCCGAAAGCTAAAATATTTTCAACTCGGGTGCCTGGAAGCGCTCTTAGGCGAGCGCCTTGCCGTTATCAGCCGAGAAAAAAAAGCTTGCATTGTCTCCGCAGGAGTCTTATGTTGTGAAAAAGTAGCAGATCTACAAGCTCAACTCTTGATGATGATGATCAAGTAGGCCGTTAACCCTTTAAGGCCATGAACGCATCTGTGTCATTTTAGATTTATTTGGCCATTAAAAAATAGCAGATACTACTATTCATAGCGCGGCCCCCGAGTGTCACGCAATGAGCTTGTAGATCTGCTATTTTTTTTAGAAATCGTGAAAATGTGTGCAAATCTTTGAATATATATATTTATTGAAGCGAACATTTGTAACTCAAATCTTCGCTTTTCTGGGAGTCTTAAAGGGTTCATTTAGAAAAAACACAAATAGTTAACTTATGGAGACTGCTCGACACGACAGCAACGATATATACGTATGTATATCCATTTTTCTGTCCTCTTCTCTATAAAACGTGTCTCTTCTTGTAGCGATTGGTTCTAATCTGCTGCATGTGTTCCAACATGCAGGGAGACTCCCGAGGCCTTTGCGGCCTACGCCAGGCTGTGCTACAGGGAGCTGGGGGCTCACGTCAAGCTGTGGATCACCCTGAACGAGCCCAACGACGAGGTGGTCAGCTACCAGGAGGGTCACCAGATGCTGAGGGCCCACGCCATGGCCTGGCGCGCCTACGACAGAGAGTTCAGACGCACGCAGGGAGGCCAGGTCAGTCAGAACACTGTTAGATTTCTCCCAAATGCCTGATTTACGCTCCGTCGTACATAGGCATGTAACGATTTATCGTAAATCGATTAAAATCGATTAAAATATAGAAGTACATTTTAAATCTATTTTAAAACATAAAAATAAAGCAATGCAAACAGCAGAGGGCACGTAAAAAAAGGGGAAGAAAATACAGGATCTTTTTTTTATTATTATTTGTAACTCAAATCTTTGCTTCTGGGGGGTCCCTGGAGCAAAATATTTTGAGGAATACATTTAATTTTGGGGGGTTCTTGACATGAAAAAGTTTGAGAACCACTGATATAGAAATATGTTTTTCAGAAAACTGTTAGGATTTAGAAGACATTTTGTAGAATCCCCAGAAGCAAAGATTTTTGTTACAAATGTTTGCTTTAAAACATATACTGTATATATTCAAAAAGATTTGCACAAATGTTCTCGATAAAACAAAATTAGCAGATCTACAAGCTCATATGTGAGCTATGAGCTTGTATATCTGCTATCTACAAGCTCATATGTGAGCTATGAGCTTGTATATCTGCTATCTACAAGCTCATATGTGAGCTATGAGCTTGTATATCTGCTATTGTTTGAATAGCCAAATAAATCAAAAAATGACACAGATGCTTTCCCGGACTTAATGGGTCTTAACCCATTAAGACCTGGAACTGTGTCATTTTTTAGATTTGAGCTAAAAAGCATTATTTTACACTTTAGGCTATTCAAAAATAGCAGATATACAAGCTCATAGCGCGGCACCGAGTGCCGCGCTATGAGCTTGTATATCTGCTATTTTTGAAAAATCGTGAACATTTGTGCAAATCTTTGAATATATATTTATTTAAAGCGAACATTTTTAACTCAAATTTTTGCTTCTGGGGGGTCCCTGGAACAAGATATTTTGATGGGGGTCCGCGGCCAAATACATATAATTTTGGGGGTCCTTGACATGAAAAAGATTGTGCACCACTGATATAGAAACATACGTTTTTCAGAAAACTGTTGAGATTTAGGAGACATGTAGAATCGGCTTCAGGTCTCAATGGGTTAAGAGAAGTGTTACCGATTTCTCTTTTCACGTCACCACTGCACTGCAACGTCTCCGACATGTTCCAGGTGTCCATGGCTCTGCACATGGACTGGGTGGAGCCGGCCTTCTCGTACAGCCGCGAGGACGTGCAGCCGGCCCAGAGGTTCCTGGACTTCCGGGTGGGCTGGTTCGCAGAGCCCATCTTCGGCAGCGGGGACTACCCTGCGGGCATGAGGAGCTGGCTGCGTCAGCTCAACTCAGTCGAGTACGAAGGTCACTTCATCTCTGGTAGCTAGGCATGTAACCATGTATCGTAAAAATCGATTCTAGCTGGTGACAATTTAAACCGATTTAATAAAACACATGTATCGCGATGCAAAAAGCAGAGGGGAGCGTAAAATAAGAAAATACAGGATCTTAGTAAGAAAATGTATTAAAAAAAAGTTTTCAGTCATTTGCTATTGTATTGAAAAGAGGATAAGAGAAAAAAAAAGTGAAGAAAATACTGGATTTGTGTAAGAGAAAAAACAAAAAAAAAAAGGTTTTCCGGTCATTTGTCCGGAAAATAAATGTGTGTGAAAAATCGTATCGCGAACCTAGTATCGTGATTTGAATCATATTGTGAGTTGAGTGAATCGTTGCATGCCTACTGGTAGCTGACCGATATCGACGTAATGTACGCATCCTACCCGGGTCACGCTTTTTCCCCCCCATTCTGAATTCCCATAGACGTGCTCAATATCGCGTCATATGAGAACTGTGTTCCAAAAATAAACAAATGATCCCGGCGGTTTGACTCATATGGATAATGAAGCATCAACTGACGGCGAGAAGACGCTAACGTTACCGTCGCCGAATTAATTACATTTTCACCAGAAACAGACTGTATCAAATATGAGTGACTGACTATCATAAACGATACAGAGCCACCACCCTGATAATATCGCAGAGGCAGTTTGTATATTTTTGGACCACAATTCTTATATGAGACGATTCTGAGATGACCCAAAGTTATTCTCCATAGAGAAATTACTTTACGACCAAGGGGATGAACGAGTAACGTCGGGACTTCGGTACTCTATACCAGTCTGGCCGGTATATCGGTCATTATTTGACGTTTTTGGCGATATCGGTATCTACAATTTTGCAGCCAACATGCCCATAATTTTAGGGACTCTGAGAGTGCACCAAGGTGTAGTTTTAGTTTAGCTTTAGTTGTAGTCAGGGGTGAGATTCAGAAGCTCAGAAAAATAGCAGATCTACAAGCTCACAAGCTTGTAGATCAGCTATTTTTGAAAAAAGAAAAGTGATTGTTTTTAGAAAATATTGGATATTGACAAAAACTGAAACTAAGGATATTTTCTCAGATTTTTGTTTGTTTTAGTTAGTCTTGTAAACACACAATATAGTTTCAATTAATAATCATTGTTGAAAGCCTCATTTTTTTTGTTAAGTTAACACGGAAGATTTGATGGTGTGTGTGTGTGTGTGTGTGTGTGTGTGTGTGTGTGTGTGTGTGTGTGTGTGTGTGTGTGTGTGTGTGTGTGTGTGTGTGTGTGTGTGTGTGTGTGTGTGTGTCCACAGCCTGCCGGTGTTCAATGAGGAGGACAGACAGCTGGTCAAAGGGACGTACGACTTCTTTGCCATCAGTCACTTCAGCACAATGCTGGCGACACACGCCAAGGAGGACTCGTAAGGGACATCCTCTGAGGCTTTTAACCCATACAAGGACACCTTTGCCTTTTTAGAACAAGGGTTCATTTATTAGTTTGAAATGATAATAATTCAAAGATGAGTGTTAAAAAAAATGCATGTATTACTTTCTATCGTTATAGTGATTTTTAAAGTTTTTTTTTTGTATGCCTTTATCTATAAGACTAGTAGACTGACAGGAAATGGGGTGAGAGTTGGGGATTGACACGCAGCAAAGGTCGTTGGAAACGGGACTTGTACCCGCAACACACTGTCAGGCTGGCATTGCAGCCTAGGGTGCCCGGATCGCCACGCCGCGGGCCAGGCCCGTCATAGTGATTTTTAACTGGGGGGGGGGGGGGGCATTCGGGTAATTGGTAAAAATACATTTTTTTTTACACAATTAACCGGCTATTTTTGTCTCTGCGAGACCGAAGGCACGAAGGCCAGGACAGAACCTCTGCCCCAAATTTTTCACATCGGTTTGTTATAGCGCCACCAGGAAGCAGATTTTTGCAAAACATTTTTTTTTATATTACTCCTACAGATTTTATCCTAACAGCACAGAAATTGGTACACATCATCTCTATAGTCATGTGAGCAAGATAAATCTGTCAGATTTTTCATGCCTCAAATCATGAACACAGTGCCCCGATTGCCGTGAAACTTTGTACGCACATCCCCACTAGGCCAAGGAAGAAACATATCTCCTATTGGGAATTGCACATTGGGCCCTATATAGTTTATACAATTGTGGCCACTCTAAATATTTCCTTCCATTATCTCCTAAATAGAAAATAATTGAGATTTTTGGTCATGTCTTAATTTGTATATTTTACCATCAGTTACTGTATGTGTGTGTGTTGTGCAGGTACATGTACAAAGCTAGACTGGAGGTCCAGTTTATGATGGACACAACGTGGATCATACCACCATCCACCAGACCTGTGGTCCCCTGGGGCCTCAGAAAGGCCCTCAACTGGGTGAGAAAGTCACTCGCATCCACTGGTGCACAATAACAAAGTCAGCTTCAAGGACCCCCATAGCTCAGAGAGTGTACACATGGAACCAAATGGACCCATAAGGATCCATTTGGTTCCATTTGTACACTCTCATATTTTTTGATATTCTATATTCTGTGTCGCTGTGTGTTGCGCCGGTTGTCCAAATGTTTGAGTGTTGAATGTGTAATGGATCACCACTGGAAATAATCCTTTCAGCTTTTTTTGTGTCGCGTGGCGTTTTTACCTCGATGCACTGCTGTACTTGAAAAATGTCAATAGAATGTTCCATCAATCAATTAACCCATTCAATCCGGGAACACATCTGTGTCATTTTAGATTTATTTGGCTATTAAAAAAAAAATCAGATACAAGCTTGTGAACATTTGTGCAAATCTTTGAATATATATACAAGTAAGACGCGCGAACGCGGGAAGCGAACGCAGCTCGAAAATAACAATAAGAAGAATCGAAAGGAATAAGCAATTGTAGAGAAGGGGGTGGTACAGTGAAATTAGTGAGAACAGGGCCGCCACAAGAAGGCTCCATACCGCTAGCCCCCAAAAAATGTTTGTCTTTTTTAAATTGTTATGTTTGTTTGTTGTGTGTTTTTTTTTTTTTGTAAATGTTTTTTGTCTTTGTAGTTTTTGAAATGTGTTTGGTTTAGGCATGTTGCAGGCTGTTGTGCATTTTAAGTATTGTCTACATTCCTGCGTTCTTCATGGCCCTTGTTATTTTTGACTGTAGCTGCTGTGCACTCTGGCGCACTGTGGCGTAAGCGAACATTTGTAACTCAAATTTTTGCTTCTGGGGATTCCACGCATCCCCGGATCCCATCTGGGGATGCCGCGCTATGAGCTTGTATGTCTGCTGTTTTTTGAATAGCCCAAAGAAATCTATCTTAATGTGTGTTAAGGTGAAGGAGCACTACAACAACGTGCCCGTCTATGTGATGGCCAACGGTGCAGAGGAGGACTCGGCCCGCTTTAAGGACACGCTGAGAGTTTACTACCTGTACAACTATATCAACGAGGCTCTCAAAGGTGAAACACACACGCACGATTTGGGTACTATTTTTGGCTACTAGTTTTTCATGTCAAGGACCCCCTAAATTAATATGTATTTGTCTGTGCCGCGGACCCCCCATCTGAAAATATTTTGTGCCAAAAAGATCTATGTTTTAAAAAGATTGCAGATTTTTTTCCCCCCAAGATTTTATGAAAATAGCAGATATTAAAGTACCGATATTCAAGTACTGTACTCAAGTAAATGTACTTAGTTACTGCCTGTCCACCACAGCTGACAGAAGTATGTAAACTGATCACCATTTCCATTTGGCAAAGGAGACAGGGTAGAGAGACAGACGGGTAGAGAGATAGACGGGTAGAGACACAGACCGGTAGAGAGACAGACCGGTAGAGAGACAGATGGGTAGAGAGACAGATGGGTAGAGAGACAGATGGGTAGAGAGACAGATGGATAGAGAGATAGACGGGTAGAGAGACAGATGGATAGAGAGATAGACGGGTAGAGAGAAAAGTGCTTTGATGAGACTACAAGTGGGCGGTGAAAAAGTCAAAGCCAGCCTTTTCAATGAGCTGTGGGTGTGTCCACAGAAATACAGCTTCTTAACAACTTAAATGGACAGTTTTTGGAACCAACTAAATAGCAGATATATATATATATATACACATACACACACATTTTGAAGTGGTATTAAGGATGTCATCATTATGCTGGTTTACAAGCAGGATAGAGGTCAACATTCCTGTACAAGCTCTCTTCTTGACCAGTTTTTAGAACAGTTAATTATTAGATGGGGATTCAGCTCACTGACCCCAAAGGAGGTGGTCAGCTGAGAGCACACACACACGCGCGCGCGCACACACACACACACACACACACACACACACACACACACACACACACACACACACACACACACACACACACACACACACACACACACACACACACACACAGTCCTGTGTTGTTCTAGTCAAGGTTACTGGCTGTACACAAGCCTGACCATGTCGAGTTTATTATTCAACAACCAGTGCTCGGCAATGACCTTTGGCAAGGTCACGTGTGACCTACCTAGTAGGGCTGCTACTCCTGTATATGTACAGAGTGCCATGGTTATTATAGTTCTGAATGTTTCTTTCGTTTTTTCACTTCTTTAGTTTTTAACCCATTTAGACCTGAGGCCGATTCTAAAAACGCCTTCTAAATCCTGACCTAAGTTTTCTGAAAAACGTCAAATATTTATTAAAAAAGTCCAAAAATGTATGTTGCTCTATACTGTAGATAGCAACAACAACCCCAAAAGGGGTTCCCGTCTTGAACGGTATAGTTACAAATAGGGGTTCCCACCCAAAATGGGTTAAAGTGGGTTTGCTAGTTTAGTTTAGTTTCCATTTTGTGAAAAGGCTTAGTTTTAGTTTAGTTTCTATTAGTTTTAGTGTTTGATTTAGTTTTTCGAAATCAAACGAGATTCAAAAAGCTCAGAAAAATTGCAAATAGCAGATCAGCGAGCTGACAACGTGTCGACTCGCTACACATTGCGAGCTTGTAGATTGGCTATGTCATCTACTGTATGGTGCTTCCTACGGTGCTTACCTGTCATCTATGGTGCCATTTAAATTTTTTTTACACTTGGTGAAAGTGTAGCATAACATTTTTTAAATTTTTACATTGAACGACATAGTGTAACATAGCATTTCTTTGTTTCTTACATTGAATGACATAGTGTAACATAGCATTTCTTTGTTTCTTACATTGAACGACATAGTGTAGCATAGCATTTCTTTGTTTCTTACATTGAACGACATAGTGTAACATAGCATTTCTTTGTTTCTTACATTGAACGACGTAGTGTAGCATGGTATTTCTTTGTTTCTTACATTGAACGACATAGTGTAACATAGCATTTCTTTGTTTCTTACATTGAACGACATAGTGTAGCATAGCATTTCTTTGTTTCTTACATTGAACGACATAGTGTAACATAGCATTTCTTTGTTTCTTACATTGAACGACATAGTGTAGCATAGCATTTCTTTGTTTCTTACATTGAACGACATAGTGTAACATAGCATTTCTTTGTTTCTTACATTGAACGACATAGTGTAACATAGCATTTCTTTGTTTCTTACATTGAACGACATAGTGTAGCATAGCATTTCTTTGTTTCTTACATTGAACGACATAGTGTAACATAGCATTTCTTTGTTTCTTAAATTGAACGACATAGTGTAACATAGCATTTCTTTGTTTCTTACATTGAACGACATAGTGTAACATAGCATTTCTTTGTTTCTTAAATTGAACGACATAGTGTAGCATAGCATTTCTTTGTTTCTTACATTGAACGACATAGTGTAACATAGCATTTCTTTGTTTCTTACATTGAACGACGTAGTGTAGCATGGTATTTTTGTTTTTTCGTCCTCAGACGTCCTATTATTTTGTTTGTTTTCTGTAAAGCGACTTTGAGAATCTAGAAAAGCGCTATATAAATTGTATGTATTATTATTATTATCATCATCTCTCTCCCCCACAGCGTACCTCATGGACGGTGTCAACCTGAAGGGGTACTTCGCCTACGCCCTCAGCGACCAGCGGGACCCCGGCTTCGGCCTGTACGGCCACGTCCAGGACGAGGTCATCGTCAAGGCCTCGCTGTCCAACTACAGGTCAGTAGAATAAATATATATTCCCCTGATCGCAATTATTTGAGATAATCAAAATTGTTTTTGCATTGTCGTCCAAATCGTTTCCATTCTTCTGTATAATACAAGCTTGCAAGTGAGCTAGTACGATCATCTATTTCCGCCATTTATTATTATTTCTATTTTTGAATGCCTAAAATTACAAGATATATTATTTTGATTATTGGCACCAGTCATTGTCAGTAATTTATTTGTATTTTTCCGTAATAAGCTTTGTATATTTAAGTTATTTGTCATATCTGCACTCTGCAATTCTTTGTTTACAATTAACCCATTGATACCTGGAACGCATCTGTGTCACTTTAGATGTCTTTGGCTATTCAAAAATAGCAGATATACAAGCTCATAGCGCGGCACCGAGTGCCGCGCTATGAGCTTGTAGATCTGCTATTTTTGAAAAAAATCTTGAAAAAAAAATCTTGAAAGAAAATGTTTTAGTTTTTTTTTTCAAAATGTTTCAAAATTTCAAAACTTTCAAAAAACCTCAGGTCTTAAAGGGTTAAATGCCTAAAATGCAAACAGAAACAACTATTTGATTTACACGATCCACTGTTCGAAGCTAAAATACAAAATGAATTTTTAATCGCAATTACATTACCAATGTATTATTTCAACCCCCCAACTACAGGAACATCATCCAGCACAACGGCTTCCCCGTGGAGGGCACGGCGGCCCAGCAGTGTCCCAGCGAGGCGCCCCAGCCCTGCCTGGGCTGCCACGTCCTGTCCAAGAGGCCCGTGATGGCCTTCCTGACGCTGGTGGCCGCCGCCTTCCTCGTCACCCTAGGCTTCATCGTTTACTACGCAGCCCAGAGGAACAAAAAGGACTGTTACTGACGACAACGCCACGCTGGGGCACTGTGGCGTGCTTTTTAAAAGTTTATACGTGTTGCTTTTGTGCATTTTAACCCATTAATACCTGGAACTGTGTCATTTTTAGATTTGAGCTAAAAAGCATTATTTTACACTTTAGGCTATTCAAAAATAGCAGATCTACAAGCTCATAGCGCGGCACCGAGTGCCGCGCTACGAGCTTGTAGATCTGCTATTTATGAAAAATCGTGAAAATGTGTGCAAATCTTTGAATATGTATATTTTTAAAGCGAACATTTTTAACTCAAATCTTTGCTTCTGGGTCCCTGGAACAAAATATTTTGATGGGGGTCCGCGGCCAAATACATATAATTTTGGGGGTCCTTGACATGAAAAAGATTGAGCACCACTGACATAGAAACATAGGTTTTTCAGAAAACTGTTGAGATTTAGGAGACATGTAGAATCGGCTTCAGGTCTCAATGGGTTAAATGTAAAAAATCCACACAGTTTGTGGGCTCATCTGCTCCGTAACATAATATCGTTGCTGCCGGGAAGAAAATCTCCATATTCTAACTTTTTGTGTTTTTTCGTAAGTTAATGCTCCAACTTGATCCTACTACACTACAGCGTCACACAAAAGCATCAAAAGTAGCAGATCTACAAGCTCGCGGCACGAAGTGACGCGTTTTAAGCTTGTAGATCTGCTACTTTTGATTCAAATAAATGTCTTTATTTGAATCCTGAAAAGTACGTTTTGGAACGAGGCTTCCACCATCCAGCGTCAGATGATGCGCGGAATTGAATCGGTTTCATATTTTTGTTGTAGTAGTTTAAGGTGCAGTAAGTGATATTTGTTTTGTTTCGATACAATAAGTGTTAAATAGCTCAGCTTAGCTGAGAGAAATGAAGCAAGGACCCCCACTATTGAATAAAATGATGTTGCAGATTACACTTTTTCATTGACAGCACTGTCAGTGTTGTATAAATGTATTTGTTTTTTGTCATTGTGTATTTTCAGACATTTAACTTCTTAAACCCTCACTACTTAGTGAACGTCACCGTTGGCTCTGTACTGTGCTTTTCCCCCTCTACTACACCAAACCTCTTTGCCAAAAATAGCCAATAGTAAGCTTGCAGATCTGCTGTTTTCGGCAAATGGTCCACCATCAACACTTTGTTTTAATCAAAATGACCAAAAATGGCACTTACATCACCTTTAAATATTGTGGGAGTACAGCTGGTGGCTGCAGAACGTTTTTGTGCACTATTAAAGGAGAATTCCGGACATTTTAAGTGTTAGCTTTGATGTGTCGTTACTCACCTACCGACGTAAACAGTGGCATTGTTTATTTCCAGTTATTCCCCTGTCGTCATATTTTCAACCCCCGCCGTTGTCATAATGGGAGCGCGTGTCATAGGGAAATTCGTCTATTATAACCGATGCAAAGTTATTTTTTTCTCTACTACTACTCATTGTGGAGTCTTATGATAGTCAAACATGCAGTGAAAGTTCCTGAGAGGCTACCGCTAATGACGAACGAGCTAACGCTAGTTGCTTGTTTCTCAACATGGCAACACCAAGTTGCCAGGTTCTGGGAGAGAAACAAGCAACTAGCGTTAGCTCGTTCGTCATTAGCGGTAGCCTCTCAGGAACTTTCACTGCATGTTTGACTATCATAAGACTCCACAATGAGTAGTAGTAGAGAAAAAAATAACTTTGCATCGGTTATAATAGACGAATTTCCCTATGACACGCGCTCCCATTATGACAACGGAGGGGGTTGAAAATATGACGACAGGGGAATAACTGGAAATAAACAATGCCACTGTTTACGTCGGTAGGTGAGTAACGACACATCAAAGATAACACTTAAAATGTCCGGAATTCTCCTTTAATAGAGAAGCTATATGTTGTGATTGTGAATACAAATGTTGTGAATATTTCAAATTATTTTAATGTGGAACCTCAACCCCTTATACACTGTATTAGTGAATTAATGTAACAGGATTCCTGATATTTTAGACTAAACTATATATTTTAGACAGAAAAACGTCAACGTTAAGTCTCCAAATGTACAATACATGTATACTGTATGTTGGCATTTTGAGTGGTAAGAATCTCTAGAAATATAAAATTACTTTCAGGGTCTCTACAATAACCTGCAAATGTCTTTATTTAACAACATGGAGGAATACCTCGTAACTATACAATAAACAGCGACATGGAACACACGTACATTGAAGCACTGGGCATTATTACTGAATCATCTTCTGACCGTGTTGTGTTCAAGTCTAGTGCTGGACAATACATAATTATGATGCATTTTAAATAATAGGAAAACGTCAAGATAGCACATGTATGCCTATCTTAATTGAATCCTTCAACAATGCAAGGGAAAATCACTCGCAGAAATCACCTTTTCTTCCTCCTTTATCTGTTATTCAGGGGAGTTTGTTTCCAGTCAATAAAGACATGAGTTGTAAAAGTCTTGCATTGTGTAATTAAGTCATTTTTGGAGAAAAAATAAGCCAAATCAGGACAGAACATCGATCATCATTTTGTCAAATATTGTTTCATCACTGTTGACGGTTAAGGAGCACGTCACCCATTTTCAACCTTATCTTCATATAATTGATCCTCCTCACCAACGTTCATTATGAGATGTGCATTTACATCTAGTCAGTCTGTCTCTCATTGGTGGGACAGTTCAGAAACCTGTCAACGAATGACATCGATGGGGATGAAACATTTAAGGCATACAGAAATGGATGATGTCACATCGGTTAACTAAAGTGTTCTATACAGCATGATGACAGTTTTACAAAGCAAACAGGATAAGGAAACCATCATTGGTTCCCATTTTTTTTAGCTCGAGACCCAAAAGAGAAATCGGCTATTTTCACTACTTCCTAAACATATATTTTATTTATTTATTTATGAAATGTTAGATTTGTTTTTTCTTTTTGAAAATCTTTTGTAATAATAAAACAAATCTTAGGCAGTGAACAAATATCACTCAGTGTTTCCCAAACACTGTTCGGGACACATTTTTATGAGTCACGAGTAAACATTTTGTTGTCACTCCTACGAGTACTCCTACGGGCTGGGGGCGACACCTGTCAACAGGGAGTGTTGGGTGGGAGGAGTAGTACGGAGGCTCCTCACTGGCAACTGGCTAGGTGAGTCAGTAGGATACAACAGCAGTGAGAAATGTGTGTGGGGAGGAATTATTAGAATACCAAAGTCCTGACGTCACTCCCACTACCCCTGGGTCACAGAGTTATTTTTTGTATTGGAATTCCCATTCCAATATAACAACTGAGTGACCACTACATTGGGGAGAAAATGGATTAAGTGCTCCTGTTAGTGTTACTGTTGTCCAGCACTGCGTTCAGCCAGGGAAACGGGTGCGTCTTGTTCCAAGTCTACCACACCCCCTCCCTCCCTGTGAGTTCAGAACATCATGCCGTCCATGCCGTCCTCCATGAACTTCTTGTAGATGGCCATGAACTTGGCCACGAAGGCCTCCAGGTGGTAGATGGCCTTGTTGCCCAGCTGCAGCCTGTGTTCGTAGTAGGCCGCCATGTGGGCCACCTCCGTCTTCAGCTGGCCGTCACAGTTACTCAGCAGCTCTGTGACCAGACCCTGGGCAAAGACGACAACATGAGAAGCACAGATTATTACTTGTTATCCATCCATCTTCAACCGCTTATCCGGAATCGGGCTGCGGAGATTTCCAGTCATCTCTTTCCAGGGCAACATTAGTAACTTCCTCCTGGGGGCATTCCCAGGCCAGTGTGGAGATGTAAATCTCCCCCTATCTGGTACTTGGTCTGCCCCGGAGTCTCCTCACAGTGGGACGCGCAGGACCTCCCTAGGGAGACGCTCGGGAGGCATCCGTAATAGATGCCGGAACCACCTAAGCTGGCTCCCTTAAATAATCATATTCGAACTGGGGACCCGCCACCCTGCCAAGCACTTGGAAAGTAAGAGTTGAGGCATTCAATTTTGTTTGACTCTTGTGCCACAGATAAATATTGTGAAAATAGCAGATCTACAAGTTCACAGAGCTTGTAGATCGTCTATTTCCACGACTTCCGCCACTTCTTTATATTATTTGACAATTTGGCCAATGTTTGACCAGTTTTTATAGTATAGTTTGTTGATGACTTTTGATGCAGTAATGGTCTTATTTTTTTTAGGTATTAAAAATTGTCACTTCACTGTCATCTACAGTAGGGACCCCCCCAAAATCATCACTGATATAAGTGATGAGTAAACGTTCTACCAGCACATGGTTTGGTGTTGAGTTGTCACAGCAGCGTACCTTCATGATGACATCAGGAGGGATGCAGTGAGTCAGGAGCTCATAAAGTCTTCCTCGGACCTCCAGTAACCTGAGAGAGATTAAAGCAGTGGTTCTCATTGTAATGACAAGGAACCCCCAAATTGATAAGCATTTGGCCGTGGGCGCATCTGAAAAGATTTTGTGCCGGGGACCCCAGAAGAGAAGATTTTCGTTAAATTAAAAAACAGAAAAATATATTTTCTGTCCAAGATATGTCAAAAAAGTTGCGGCAATTAACAGAACACGATCCAGCCCAGTTTGCCCATGACATGTTAAGAGCTTCAGCACAGCTCGCAACACCTGCGCATTGATTTTTGACACAGATATCACAGCATTTCTCTCTTTAAAGAGGATCCATAAACAAAAAAAGCCAGACACCAGTGTTGATGATGGTCTGAGGAGCGAAACGTCCAGCGTCTGTGTCACTTTGTTTCACCATGTCACTTGCACTTTTTAATCCAAAGAGCCTCAATGTTAATTTTTCAGTGTGTGAGCCTTTTTATAGACTTTTTATAGACTTTCATGCTGGCCTCTCGCACCCGTCTTCAGCCCTAGTAAGCATTGAGTTTAGAGCGCAAACCTCTATGTTTTTTTTTCTCTCTAAAGAGGGTAAATAGAGTGAGACGTTAAAGGAACATAACGCTCATTGACTTGCGGGACATTGCTCCGTTCATGCGGGACATTTTGGGGACTGTCCCGCAACGGGATGGTCACCCTACCTCTGAGGGCTCTGCTGGCTGACGATGGCGTTGGACGTTTCCCGGAGGTACACCTCCCAGTCCGTCTCTGGAACCTCCTGGTCAGCGGAGAACGGGTACCTGTGGTGGGGGGGGGGGGGGGGGGAGTAGAGGCAACGAGGTCAGTGCAGCAAAGAGGGTTCTCAGAAAATGTCTAAGAAAGAACCAAACAGGCACTTCGGCTCTAATAGAGCCTGACAGCGCGTCGCGGGTTCGAGTCCCGTTCCCGACGACCTCTCACCCCGTCTCCCTCTTTCCTGTCTATTTTCACTTTAAAACTATCAATAAATGCAGAAAAGCCTAAAACAAATATAAAAAAACAAGAAAATGTCTGAGAAAGTTGAGATTGATGAAGATTGAATTGAAGGGTGAAATTATTAATCCATTGACAGCATATTAATCGCATTACATTTTAGTCGTCGAATAAATCGGTTTAGTGGTGCATCATGTAAATATCATACAAGATATGTTGCAAGTTATGTTTTTGACTGCTGGGTTAAAACACATTAACCCATGAAGACCTGATGCCGATTCTACAAATGTCTTCTAAATCCCAACAGTTTTCTGAAAAACCTTTCTATATCAGTGATTCTCAAACATTTTCATGTCAAGGACCCCCAAAATGATATGCATTTGGCCGCGGACCCCCATCTCAAAATATGTCGTTCCAGGGACCCCCAGAAGCAAAGATTTGAGTTATAAATGTTCGCTTTAAAACAATTCAAAGATTTGCACACATTTTCATTATTTCTCAAAAATAGCAGATCTACTGTATATCTGCTATTTTTGAGTGTAAAATAATGCTTTTTAGCTCAAATCAAAAAGTGACACAGATGCGTTCCAGGTCTTAATGGGTTAAACATATTCAAATTAAATGCATTTGAGATATTACCTCATTTTACTGTCACTTTATGATTCGTCTCTCGAGACAAACTTTTGCAAAGTCACTACAATAAGATATGAGATGTTGCCACTCACTGCTGCACCCTGCAGGCTTCAGACATGAGCAGGGCTTTGCGGAGGTTCCGGCCAGACTTCTCACAGATCTGCTTGGCCAGCTCAGGAGGCAGGAGGAGACCCTCCTTCTTACACACGGTGCTCAGAACGCTGCACACCTGGCAGGAAAAAACACACACACACTGGTGACTGTCTGTCTGTCTGTGACCCAAAGAACACTGCACACCTGGTAGGGGAAAAACACACTGGTGACTGTTCTGTCTGTCTGGGACCCCCAAATAACAAGTGTTAACCCACTAAATCCGGGAACGCATCCGTGTCATTTTAGATTTTTAGCTATACCCATTATTTTATACTTTGGCTATTCAAAAATAGCAGATATACAAGCTCGTAGCGCGGCACTGTATCTGCTATTTTTGAAAAATCATGAAAATCTGTGCAAATCTTTGAATATATATATATATTTTTTTTTTTTCTAAAACGAACATTTGTAAAATATTTTTTTCCAGGGACCTCCAGAAGCAAAGATTTGAGTTACAAATGTTCTCTTAAAAAATATATATATATTCAAAGATTTGCTAAATGTATCAAAAATAGCAGCTCATAGCCAAAGAGATCTAAAATGTGTTGCGTTCCGGGTTTTAATGGGTTAAACTTGATCTATGAGAGTGGAAAATTCACAATGACATTTGTTGACTACGGATTCGTGCCATTTACTCTGATCTTGCATGTTGTAAGTCGCTCTTGATAAAGAGTGTCTGCTAAAATGCCTAAATTACATGGAAGCAATGCAACCTTTTAAACCCTTCATATGTGGGGAAAACTGACTGAGCCCAGAAGCATTTCAGACTCTAGTGCCACTGGTTTAAACAAAAAACTAAACAATCTACTGTTGGACACCGAACAGCACATTGATTAATTATTAACTTCTCATAATTATCATCAACATTTCTTTTACTCAACCAGGCAAGGAAAACTATTTCCTTCCCATCTCCCTAAAGCCTGATTTATATTTCGTCATATGACGGTGTCAAGCGCCTTAAAAAAAAAGCAGATCTACAAGCTCACAACGCATCACAGCACGATGCATTTTAGGAACATGATACGTTGCATTGTCAGTTTCCCTAGGACAATTATTAGTTTTCTCCCAATTTACTCATTATATGCCAATTCCCAGTTCCCCCTTGTACTGTAGTCCCATACAAGGGAATATAAGAAGCGTTACTGTACCTCCTCCCATGTCATAACAGGGACTATAAAAAGTATTACTCATGGTTTAAAGCAAAATAAAATCTTACGACTGAAATAATTTTGTTAGGCCAAGTCCTAATATGTGATTTGTGAAACAGCGTGAAAACGAGCCCCCCCGCACATACTAGCGCTGTGTTTCATAAACAATTAGCACAATATGTAGAATTAGGGTGTTATGGTAGCCATACAAGTTGAAGAAATTGCAGCTTGATGCCAAAGTCAGCCATACCGGCCCTGACAAATAAGGACAGCCATTTTATATTTTAAAACAAAATGCCAGACGTTAACCTTTGCTTTTATGAAATATCTGGGATCATTTGGATTTTCTGGAAGATTGAACATGCAGTCTATTGCTATTTTGACCACTTCAAATACACTTTAATCTTAAAATAACGCATAACCGAAAATAGGCCATCTACAAGCTTACAACACATCGCGCTGCGACGTGTTGTAAGCTTGTAGATGGCCTATTTTTCTACGACTGATCCCAATGAAACCAGTCGTGGTGACTGAGTGAGAACTTTAATTCATGATAGCTGTACCTCCTCGGTGCTGGGCAGAGGAACCCGGATGCCCAGGCAGCGGCTCCTGATGGGGCCGATGACCTTGGAGGTGGAGTTGCAGCAGAGGATGAGGCGGCAGGTGGACATGTACTTCTCCATGGTGCGACGCAGGGCGTGCTGGGCGTCTTTGGTCAGGCGGTCCACCTCCGTCAGCAACACCACTGAGGAGACGCAGCGGGTAGGACAGATGGGACGAGATAGATTATACATTTAAAAATGTTTTTATATATATATATATATATATATATATATATATATATATATATATACACACACACACACACACACACACACAGTATATATAGTTGCTGTCAAAAATAGCCAATCTACAAGCTCACAATGCGTTATGCTGTGAGCTTATAGATCAGCTATTTTTGCAGAATGTTCGCCTCCAGAATTGTTACTTTACCCATTTTACACAAAGTTTGAGCAGTATAATAGGGCTGATAAGGCATGCAATCATAGGCTAAAGGGATGTTTTTTTTTTGTTTTACCTTTGAACTCCCTCTGTGTGCTGGACTGGATCTGCTGAGACTGAGCCACGGTCTTAATAAGCTCCTGAATCACCACGCGGTCCTGGTTCCCCGCATCACTGAAACAAAGACATACATTAATACAAGTAGTGGTGGTCATCATTACAAAAGGGGAAATTGACGAATTGAAGTGAATATAATAATAGCTCAGATTTATACAGCGCTTTTCTAAGTAAACAAAGTCGCTTTACATAAAGAAAAGGAAGGAATCAACTTTAAAAAGAAGAAAACGAAAACAATAAATACTTTATTCGCATTTGTTGAGGGTGTCTTTTGTTACTCTTCTGTACTTCTTTGCCCTGTATCTGTAACTTTTTAAATTTTGTATTGCTGTGCTGTCTCTGGCCCCTGAATCTACCCATCTATCTATCTATCTATCTATCTATCTACCAAAATAGATGTGTGCATCTGCCAACTGCAATTTGAGAGATCCGACAGAAAGACATTGAGCCCGATTCACTAAGCTGTTCACACCCATATTTTGAGTGTAAACAGCTTTATGGTCTTGCTTTATAGTCTTAAATGGGGGCGTGGAGCAATGCAAAGGATCTTCCATATGAACACGATCTGACCTTCAGGCCAAAATGAGAAACAACTGCGATCCACACATATCATGGATGTACACACCCCTTTTGCTTAGAGAAAATGCAACCTCCTTTAGTCACTTTATTTACACTGATATTTACGACCAGCTTAGTGAATCGGGCCCATTGTTTATTAGGGTGTTGTTCTCTTCTCCCGTTGCTTACCTGGCGTTTACCTCTATGTGGTAGTTGCTGGCTATAGTATTGATCTCTATTTTCTTCTTTGATGGAGCCTGCAGAATAGCAAAAAAAAAGTTAAGTGATACAGCACCTTTCCAAAACAGGGTTTACAAGGTGTTTTACAAAAAGGAACAATGTGCTGCTCCAATACAATAAAGCAAGAGGCATTGTATATATATATATATATATATATGAGATATTGTGAAATTGCATCAATCTGCTCGACAACCACAAAGTCTTCACGTGTGAATGATGTGATCGTTTCATTTGGACGACTGTCTACCTAGGATTGAACTCTTTGATATTGTTAATTTAATAACAACAAATGAGACAAAATGTGAAGAAAAAAGAAGAAAAAAAAGAAGAAAGCATTACGTGTCTGCAGTTTTTTTTTTATCTGCACAGGCATCAGCCAAGCCAATGCCAATGATCTAAAACATATTAATAGGCCCGATTAATAAGCCGAATGATTAATCAGTCTTTCACTAGTTTCATCAAGAGTCACCTTCGCTTGGTTGGCACAGTGGCAAAAGTGCCTGCCAACCACCGCAGAGTCTGGTGGATAAATCCACCGAGGTGCAAGTGCATCCGGCTTTGTGGAGCGTCTATACAAACACAATTGGACCGTGTTTGGGGGGAGGGAAGCCAGGCATGGAGGGGGATATTTGTCACTGCACGTACTGGGCTGGGACGGCACCTGGCAGCAGGGGAGGAGTAAGATGGAGGCTCTCCAAGTCCTCCTGGTGGGGGATCCTCACTGGCACTGTCACCTCCCCACACACAAATGTGTGTGGGGAGGAATTAATTGGCATAACGACTAAATTGTGGGGAGAAAAGTGGGTAAAAAGGTAAAAAAAAAAGAAAAAAAAAAGAGTTCTTTTTCTCACCACGATGGTCTGGTGTTCGATGCGGAGCTTCTCCACCCCGGCTCCGTACAGCTCCCTCAGCAGACACATGATGCGCGTCTTCTTCCCGGCTCCGGGCGGACCGTAGATCAGCAGGTGTGGGAAGTCTCCACATTGGACCTGAAAATAAATCACACAAACAACCATCATGACTACGTACTGGAGCAGCAGCTCAGCCCGGATACACTACACAGTACACACAACCCGACACCAGTCCAGGTAGACACAGTAAAACAAATCCTCAGGGTTCATTCATCCATTTGAAACTGTGAGACAGTACAAAATGTAACCTTAATGGACCCTGCACTGTAATTGTATCTGTTATGTTTTACTTCTTTTGTTTTATGCATCTTATAATGTCATTGCATAATTGTGTTTCCTTTGCTTGATGTTCTGTGTAAAGCACATTGAATGTCCTTGTTGTTGGAAATGTGCTTTACAAATAAAACTGCCTTGCCACAACCACCCCCAAAAATATATAGATTATATGAGGATGAATGATAATCAATAATGATAGGAGTGGCGAGACTAACATTAGGATAATAAATAGTTCTGGTCCATAGCATTGGAAGGAGTTCAGGATAACTCCTTCTAATCCAGAGCTAGAGAATAAAGAATGACTCCACATTAACAGCTGTTAACTGTCCAATTAACTGTTAATTGGACCAGAAATGTATCATTAAACAGACCTATATTGTATTTTATTTACGATGGTGTACAGAACCAGTTCTAAACGGTATTAGAACATTTACCATCTCATAACGATAAAAAACGATGTCAAGATTAGCTGCAACAAGCAACTTGCCATCTGCATGCATCATCTTCTTTGCTTGATTATTACGGTCAATATTCTGCTAATACAATTCTACAACAGGCTACATGATACATGATCACATCAACTCTCACCAGGTTCTTGAGCTGAACAGCTTGTTCTTTGTGATAGTCTAGTTTCCCCAGAGAGGTGGGTCTGTATTTATCAACCCACAGACTCATATTAATGCTTTAATATTAACGTTTAGATGAGAAAAAACACTGTCAACAAACTCCCGCGAAACGTTCGACAACCCGCGCTGCTGCCGTTTCCTTTTCCTTATCCGGTCGTTAGGAGGAGGACGGAGAGAACGGAGGGACAAACGTACCGTAGTTGCGTTTTATGTTTCTTTTTGTTTTTTTTAGGAGTTTGGTTGGTGGGTGCATAGCGGCACCAAGCGGCCATGAATGGAGCTGTTTGGTTGGTGGGTGACTGGGTGCAGGCATGAATGGAGCTGTTTCACCTTCAATAGTGGAGAAGTACAACCAATAACGTCAACATATGGTAAATACGGTGGTTTGGTTTAATTCAGAGTTATATACAGATATGGTTTAATGCAGTGGTTTTCAACCAGTGGTCCAGGGACCACCAGTGGTCCTTGGTGGGCTACCAGGGGGTCCCCAGCTAAATTAGTTAACATAGCCTCAGAATCATTTTAACCACTTAGCTTTGGCTATTCAAAAATAGCAGATATACAAGCTCATAGCACGGCACCGAGTGCCGCGCTATGAGCTTGTAGATCTGCTATTTTTGAAAAATCTTGAAAATGTGTGCAAATCTTTGAATATATAAATTTTTCAAAGAGAAATTTTTTAACTCAAATCTTTGCTTCTGGGGGTCCCTGGCACAAAAGATTTTCAGATTCCCGCCAGTGTGCAGTCAATCAAGATGACACCTTCCAGCTGTGGTTTTGGACAGAGGCTACTTCAGAGGTAGGTTCACAGAGAGTTCAACTCATATGTTTGACTCAAAAACCCAGAATCAAATTGGAACCAGTCTTTTTTTGTACATTAGGTAGGCATGGACAATTCGAACTCATATAGAGGCAACTCGATCGTACTCGTAAATTAAGCTTTGCCATTGCCTCGTGGTGTAGCATAAGCAATTGTAGACATATTAAATATTCAATCATGTTCTAATCATGCAGCCCATACTTTACATTGCTTAAAACTGTTTTCCAAACTTCTTTTTTTCTTTTTACATTTTGGACCAAATACCAATTTTACATCGAGGTGCCCACTCTTCATTAGTGCCCACTCTTCCTGTTACCATTGTTTTAGCATGGTTCCCAAACTCTTTAGGCTAAGGGCACTCCTATAGGCCCTACAATAATGTCTTTCATCCATGGCACCCCTACATTACATTGTTACTTTTCACTCTGCACTTCATGGCATATGCATATAATGTATTATAGTGTGCTCGCTGCAGCAGCAGCGAGCACATCCTCACATCCTCACAATTTATTTATTCTCCGCAAAAAGTATGCCAACTATTAACTACTCCCACATACTTTCACTTAGAAACTCCATTCAAACTTTAAAAAATCCAGCTTACTGTGGACATGTGTGCTTGTATTTTGCAAGTGCTTACAATGCACAGTTTAATATTGAGGTCCTTTTACTTTCCTTTCCATTTTTGTTTCTTCTACTCCACTACAATGACAGCATTTGACAGCTTTAGTTAGTCTGGTTGCCCTAACAGGGCAACCAGACTATAGTACTCTTCCCACTTTATTCTTCTTTCTAGATAAACAATACTTTGCCGCGCATCTCCTCCCACAGTTTATTTTTCCCAATTTAGTGCCATATGTCAAAATGACCGGCCTCACCGGGAATCGTGTGCTATCATTTTGCTAAGAGATTGGTTACATAGTTTTATTGATATTGATTTATTAGTGCATTACATTTCCCCATCCACTTTAATGGAAAAGTGAAAAAACTCAAATTCAAGTATTTTTTTCTCAGAAACCGTAAGAGCTAGAGTTACCAGATTTGGAGGGGAGGTTCATAATTTAGTCCAAAAGTATTGAAAAAATAATTACACCAGTCAGCCTCATGGTGGCGCTATAACAGCCCCCTTTACGTTTTGGCCTATAACTCTTGAACCGTATGTCATAAAATCAAAATGTCCTTTTCCCTGGATTCCTTGGGTCACGACGCATCTCCCCCATATTGCCACGCCCATTTGCGTCAGGATAGGCCATTTTGAATTTTCTTCAAAACACACTTTTTGCTCCTTTTC
Source organism: Gymnoscopelus braueri (assembly GCF_963280865.1). NCBI lineage: Eukaryota > Metazoa > Chordata > Actinopteri > Myctophiformes > Myctophidae > Gymnoscopelus > Gymnoscopelus braueri. Next base: position 41,125,732 of record NC_137609.1, read on the forward strand.
CTTCAAATTTTGTCCAATTTTCACACAAATCGGTACACGTGATCTATGGACCCATGCAATAAACATCTCCAAGCGGAAATCTGATAGTCCTTACCGTTCGTCCGTAAATGGCTTCCGAAGTTAGCGGGAGGGGCCCGTTTTACAAAGAAGGCCAAAAATCACTAACGAAACGTCCAATCAATCCCAAATTTGAATCACATGTCAAGTGTGGTTTACTCAACAAATCCCCAAAAGCATTTCCACTTTGATCCATAGGGGATCAAAATGCGCAAAATGTGACCGTTTGATGCAAAAACATTATTTTGGGGGGATCAATCCTCTCAAAATGAAACGCAAGCGATCTCAGGAGTGACGTGACAATGTAATTGGCGCAGCCTCCGACGGTATTCCTCCAGACGTATTGCTCGAGTCCCGGCGGCCGCGACCCGCGTCGGCGCAACCACACTTTGCAATTGCCCTGAATTGCGACGCGTCTAGTTACTTGTTACTTTACAGATTTTATTATTAATACAAAACCTACAGTTACCACATACAGCCGATCTACAATGTGACGCGTTATGAGCTTGTAGATTGTCTATTTTCTGAAAATTTGAGTACTTTTACTTTGGTACTCGAAGTATATTTTGATGCTAAAACGTTTGTACACGGTAAGCTCCAAAATGGGTGAAATTTTAATGGCAAACATTTTGTAAAGCTCCAATTTAACTTAAAAAAAAGCTCCAATTTAACACTAATGGTGTGTATCGGTAAACATAACCTCACACAACTCCCCCCCCCCACACACACACACACACACACACACACACACACACACACACACACACACACACACACACACACACACTGTAAACCATCTGAAATCGCAGAGCACCCCGCACCCATCACTCGCGCCCCCATACCCCTCCACCCCCTTGCTACCATCAATGCAAGCAGGTGTGTAACTGATGACAAATAGGAGAATGATAACGGTTGCTCCCGATCTGATCAACCGGAGGCAAGTCTACGCCCACACACACACAACACAAAGAAAGATATACCAAGTCCAACTGAATTTTTACTTTTTATAACTACTATTTTTTGGCTTTAAAGCGAGCCCACATTGTTTCTTCAAGGAACAATATTTCTAGTTATTACTATTATTATTATTATTATTATTATTATTATTATTATTATTATTATTATTATTATTATTACCCTTATTACAATTATTATTATTATTATTATTATTATTATTATTATTATAAGATGATGGTAATGGTAACCACACCATTAAAATGAATCCACACAGTTGAAAGTATACTGTACATTCACTCTTTCTTTTTGTGATTTCAATCACTTTAGATATTCAATGGCTTTGGACTTTTGCGTCCTGGACGTCCTGGATGGCAAAGAGACTTGAGAGAATATCCTTTCGGTTAGAACTGGTTGAAGATAAGTTTGTTCTTGATGTTTAAACTCATAAAATAATTTGTGAATTTGGAAAATTCCAATAGCAGGAGAACGAATTCAACCCCTTGTTTGTGCCAAATCTGGGTTGGACGTGAAGCAATCTGGGAACACATTTGGTTACAAATGGGTTCCCCCTTTGTTTTTACCTCTGGGGGGTGCCACCTCCTTATTTGTGTAGAAACAGGAACTCGGTTTGTCTCCTCCCCTTTCTTAGTTCACTTCCTCCCGGGTGTTTCTGTGTTTGTTTATTCCTACTAACAACAACACTACATGTTTAGGGCAGTGGTGGTGCTGACAGATTGAGGTTAGAGCTGGAAGAGACATGGGACAGACTACAAATTTGTTTTTATTTCGTTATTTTTTTATTGGAGGATAAACCCCTTGAGTTGCATCATCTCGTTTTCCAGGGGGTCCTCAGGCACAACGTACAAACAATGACAAAAAACAATCACATAGCATTCAACAATAACAACAACAACACATACACATGAGGGCTCTCACACCATCCCAGACCATTCTACATCTTTTACATATGTCATCTGAAATTTAAAAAAATAAAATAAAATAAATGAAAAAAAAAAGAGCTTTCAAACAAGAACAATTAGATTTAAGCGAATCAAGCAAAGACATTTTGATAACAGGAAGCTACAGAGCTTTAACCTTTTAACAAAAAATGCCTTCTTGGCACGAAAAAGTTTGAGAACCACTGATCTACCTGCCTCTCACACAGTGAGCCCTCCTGTGATGAAACAACCTTCTATAAAAGGTACACAGTATGTCTCTACTGGGTCTGTAATGTGTTTAATATCATAACAACGTTATGTTGTCTTTCTCATTGGTATCTTACATGCACACGTGATCAAGAAAGATAGCAGAGGCTCACAAGGCCTCTGGGGGTTTCTCTGTATGAACAGTTTTATTATGACTGCTTTTATTGTTTGTCTCTCTGTTGATCTCTCTCTCCTTGTTCTTTATCTCGTCCTCTTTCTCCCATAGCCGCTCTGTGGTTGTGTTTGTCAGAGGTGGAATGTACTGTAACTACCGGTAAGTACATTTACTCAAGTACTGTACTTAAAGACTGAATTCATGGATATGTTTTTGTCGCATTCCTAAGCCAATTATTTAATGACCAGCGGACCGGTAGGCAGCGGTTCCGGTAGGAGACACAAAGGAGACGCTTTGTGTCTCCTACCGGAACCGCTGCCGGTCATCAAATTATTGTTAATAAAAAATTTAAAAATTAAAAAAATGTCTATGAATTCAAGTCTCCATGGGGTGAAAAAAAAACATTGGTGGTGAACTATCCCTTTAAGGCTGCTCTATGTAACTTTCCTCTATACCCCTCAGTGCTGACATGTTTTACCATTGAGCTAATAGAGCCTGCCTGCTTGCTCAGGGGATACATTGAATCTTGACCATCAGGTAAAAATGTGTGTCAGATCCTGTCTATAGGTGAGACATGACCTTTGACACAATCTGAATGTCTCAATAGAAGAGCAGGGAGACGGAGGTACAACCACCCCAATTGTATAAGTTATATTAACATACTGTAGCCTACCTTACGATTGGACCAAATTACATTTTATTCATTAAAAAAAGTTACATAGTGCCGCTTTAAGTACAATTTAGAGGTTACTTGTACATTACTTTAGTATTTCAATATTCCATGCTACTTTATCTATCTACTACACTACATTTCATTTTGGGGGTGAACTATCCCTTTAACACAAATTATAATTAAACGAAAACATTCATTATAAACCATCAGTTCAATTATGATATTTTATCATAGGTTAAGCTACGTGGCAGTATATACAGTCATTAAAATTTGCTCCGCCTTTACCAGGTGCAGCATTAAAGTGATGAACACATTAATGATTATAATCATGATCCAATTAGTGTATCATGTATATGATTCTGAAATGGCCATTATTTAGCTTCCTAAGTATACATTTGATTTTAATACATTCTGGACTTGTGATTCAAGTTTCATTTTGAATGCATGACGTTTACCTGGCAACACAAGTATTTAAACACTACTTGTACTTGAGTCAAAGTCAAAGATCTGAGTACTTCTTGGTGTTTGGTGAGAGGAATGTTTATGTGGAGCAGCATGTTGGAGCAGGCTGTGTGTGGCGTAGCCCGTGTTGAAATATACGTCTACAGTGAATTAATGTGCCTCTATGTAGTACAGAGGCTGAAGAATGAGTGGGAGAGAGAGAGAGACAAAGATCTATGGCCTGAAATTCACTTTGGAAAAACTTTAGCCTAGTTCCTTCTTTATCCAAGTAGGAAAAAGGGTCCCAAATGTAAAAGTGCTGCAAACTCTCCAAAAACAACAACAAAACAGTCCACTCAGAGATTTAATTGTGTGAATTATACAGTATACTTGATTTACTATGACAGGAGGATTGTAGATGATTAATTTGAGCAAACGATATCTGCCTTGCAAATTGAGAGGGGGAATTGTTTATGAGAAGGGTAAAAAGCCTCTGTTAATTTATCCATTTGTAACTCAGAAAGCAGATCTACAAGCTCACAACGCATTGCATCGTGACGCGTTGTGAGCTTGTAGATCGGCTATTTTCAAATAGCCTATGTATAAAATACGGCTAAAGTGGTTAATGTATGTTATATAATATAATAATTTATATCTGCAATATAACTAGTAACTAAAGTTTTCAAACAATTGTAGTGGAGTAAAGGTACAATATTTGCCTCTGAGCTGTAGTGGAGTAGAAGTAAAAGTACTGAAAACTGGAAATACTCCAGTAAAGTAAGAGTACCTCAAAATTTTACTTAAGTACAGTACTTGAGTACATGTACTTAGTTACTTTACACCACTGTCAGAAAGTGTACAAATGTAACCAAATGGACCCGCATTCGTACACTCTCTGAGTTACGTAAGCTAACACTGAGGATTTTTCACTTTTATGTCTTTTGACTCTTGGTTTTATGACCATGGTCTCTGGGTTGTTTGGCTCCAGACAGGCCTCAACAGGTCCAGTCATTCTCAAGGTTAACATGCCTGAAGCAGGGTGACCCAAAGTCTCTTCCCTGACTGGGGGAAAAAGTCAATATACATGATTTGAACATGCATGGTGCATCATTATCAGACCAAAGGTTTTCCTTCAACTTATAGTTTATGCCATAATGACTGGCTATCAGAATCAGAATCAGCTTTATTGTCACATCACCGGTTTACAGAAGTTAAAAAGTGGGTCAAATTCGTTTGCGTGCATAGAAGGGGAAGAAGAAGAGAGGGGAGGGGGCAAGTGGGAAAGGAGATCAAACAAGAGAACAAAAAAAGAAAAAAACAAGTTATCTACATATTTACACAGGTGTTATAGAAATTTGTAGCAATTGTAGAAATATTAGGCCTTAAATGTCAAATGTTCAAGCATGTTCGAATCCTGCATACTTTATTTTACTTAAGAACATTTTCCAAAATCTTAGTTTTTGAATAAATTTGAATAAACAAAAACCCTTTTGAGGTGCTCCCCCCGTTCCTTGTATAACTTCTTCACGCCCCCCCCATTCCAGAGACCTGAGGTTGGCTGACCAGCTGTTGGTTTGTGCCCAGGAGGGCTAGGCAAGAAAACCAGAGTTGAACGAGCCTTTGCAGCGCTTGCCCCCCCCCCCCCCAGGCTCTGGAACAGCTTGCCCACCCATATCAGATCTACCCAGAATAGTCCGTCCATAAATGTTTTTTTAAATCTTTATTTTAGAAGAAGAAAAAGGAGAGTCATGGAGAGGGAGAGCAGGGAGCTAAAAAAATAATAATCAAACAGTTATAAATATGCTCCTCTATAAATAAACCTTGAGTTGAGTTAAAAGGCTGCTTGCAGACAGACGGACAGACAGACAGGAGATGGTGTTATTATTACAGAACACTAGGACGTGTCGCGGTGGGAGGAAGGTTCAGAGAGGACAGGAGGGGAGAGGATGTTTGACGCATTACCTCATCCTCTATATACTGAGGAATGTGCACACCTCAGGTGAAGAGTCCATAGCCTCCAGTCCTACTATATTAGGATGAGTGACAAGGCTGGAATGGCGAGAGAGGCAGATGAAGAACGGTGCGCGGTGCACCACAAGACCTCAACACTTTGAATCAAAGTCTTTGGTCACACGTCACACCGTGGCACTGGAACATACAGTACAGTAGTTTCAACCTGTCTTTCATGTCTACTCCAGTGCCGTTATGCATTGGTGTAAAAGGACATTTACTCAAGTACTGTACTTAAGTACAATTTTGAGATACTTTTACTTTACCGGAGTATTTTCAATTGTCTGTACTTTTACTTCTACAACATTTGTCTCTGAGACAAATATTGTACTTTTACTCCACTACAATTATTTGAAAACTTTAGTGACTAGTTACTTTGCAGATATAAATTATTACATTATAAAACATACATTAACCACTTCAGGCCTATTTTATACCTAGGCTATTTGAAAATGGCAGATCTACAAGCTCACAACGTGTCGCATCGCGATGCGTTGTGAGCTTGTAGATCTGATATTTTCAAACATTTTAGTACTTTTACTTTTGAAGTACATTTTTATACCAATACTTTTGTGCTTTTACTCAAGTACATTTTGAATTCCGGACTTTTACTTGTAACGGAGTACTTTTACATTGCAGTATTGATACTTATACTTAAGTAAAATATTTGAGTACTTTTTCTCCACTGTCGTTATGACTCCTGACTTGCTCCATGCGCATCGATCGATTGATCTGTCTGTCTGTCTGTCTATCTAATGTGTGTGTATGTGCCAGGCTGCTATTTCTCTCTTTTTGTTCTTATTTCTTTCTTGCACAAGCATACAGTTGAGTATACACATACTGTACTGTACTGTACTGTACTGTACTGTACTGTACTGTACTGTACTGTACTGTACTGTACTGTACTGTACTGTACTGTACTGTACTGTTAAACCGTACACCTTACTTATATGCATATATACTGTACTGAACACAAACCACCTGCCACACATACACAAATATGCTCCACCCTCTACACACTCAAAATCACACACACACACACACACACACACACACACACACACACACACACACACACACACACACACACACACACACACACACACACACACACTTTCCACACACTTAATCCAAAAATACATTACACTTGACAAGTTACAAATTGTGCAAAACTTCTCCACACGACACATGCTCTCTCACACACACACACACACTCACGCGCACATGCACATGCACACGCGCACACACACACGCACACGCACACGCACACGCACGCACACACACACACACACCTGTATCTCTCTCTCTCTCTTTGTTGAGGTGGTGGTGTTGAAGGGGGAAAAGCATTCCTATACTCCCCTCCCCTTCCAGGGACGTCTGCTGTCTGTTTCTACTAACTCTCCCTCCTCTCTCTCTGCTCCTGTTTGCCGTTCCACAGCGGTGGTGCAACACTGCTGCTCTCTGACCCATCGCTTTCCTGTGCTGGTTCTTCTTCTGGTCCAGTGACCAGCTGATTGCTCGCTTCACGACGTACTGTACGTGCTGCTGGGAGAGGGACGTCACCCTGGATGCCAGTCTAATTTATAGGGATGTGACACCCAGCATCAACCCTACAGTACAGTGAGACCTCTGGTACGTTCAGCACTGTCTGTGTTTCTAAATATCCCATGAGCTGCTTTCTTAAGCTGTTTGTTACTGATGTAACTTAACTTACTTACTTAATCCATTAAGACCGGAAACGCATCTGTATCATTTTATCATTTTTTTTCCTTTGGCTATTCAAAAATAGCAGCTATACAAGCTCATAAAGTGCCGCGCTATGAGCTTGTGGATCTGCTATTTTTGAAGAATCTTGAAAATGTGTGCAAATCATTTAATATATTTATATATTTTTTAAGCGAACATTTTTAACTCAAATCTTTGCTTCTTGGGGGTCCCTGGAACTTTGAGATGGGGGGGGGGGGTCCACGGACAAATACATATCATTTTGGGGGTCCTTGACATGAAGAAGTTTGAGCACTACTGATATTATAGCAACATAAGTGTTTAAGAGAACTGTTAGGATTTAGAAGACATTTTATAGAATCCCACAGAAGCAAAGATTTGAGTTACAAATGTTTTCTTTAAACACATATATATTCAAAGATTTGCTCAAATTTTCACGATTTTTCAAAAAAAATGCAGATCTCGTAGAACTTTTAGATCTGCTATTTTTGAATAGCCAAAGAAAAAATGAAATAAACTAAAAGTGACTAAAATGACTTCAATGGGTTAAGCTATTTGTTACTGATGTAACTTAACTTACTTACTTAAACAGCATATTATGTACTGTAGACAGATGCCAGGTTCATTTGTTGACTTGGCATCCTATAGATTTGTATAGTTTCGATGTACATACAGTATATATATTTTTTGATTAGAGTTTAGACTGAGGGTTCTTGGTTTACATTACCTCGTGTTGACCTTGCTTACTGTAAATTGCTCTGGATTTAGAGCTGCTGCTAAATGCCTAAATTTTAAATTTATGGTGGAGAGTAACTAAGTGCATTTACTCAAGTACTGTACTTAAGTACAATTTTAGGTACTTTTACTCTACTCAAGTATTTTTTTTTTCTTCGTATACTTCTTTTTTAATTCTTCTACTCCACTACATCAAGTCAAATGTAGTACTTTTTATTCCACTTACAATTATTAGACAGCTTTAGTTAGTAGTTACTTTGCAGCTGTCTATTAATATTCCAAAACCCTAGTTTGACAAATTTTGGAAAAACTTTCTTGCTTTAAGTATATTTTGATGCTAATCATTTTTGTACTTTTACTTAAGTAATGGTTTGAATACAAGCCTTTTACTTCTAATAGAGCATTTTCATGCTGTGGTATTGCTAATTCTACAGTAAGTACAACATTTTAGTACTTCTTGTTGCATCTGCTGATAAACTAGAGTAAGAGGCTGCTTGTTTTTTTGCAACATATTGCTAAATTACAAAAGGATTTCTATCACAGACCAATGCTCAAAGACACCCTATTTGACCTGGGCCTGGAATGAACTGCAGACCTGTATCAAATTGCCTTCTTTAATTTCATTAAGGAGTTTTAAAAGTTAACAGTGGAAGACCTCTCACAGCTGTTGCTGCTTTGAGGTTTGCTGTAGCTTTTACTAGTGTTTCATCATTGTTTCTTATTGCTTTTACTTCTCTATATTTTCAAAAGTGTTATTTGTGGAGTTTTTCTTTTGGTACTGTACATAACCCAGTCAATCTGTGAACGCATCTCTGTCATTTTAGATTTCTTTGGCTATTAAAAAAATGCAGCTCTACAAGCTCATTGTGGCACCAAGTGCTGCGCTGCGAGCTTGTAGATCTGCTATTTTTGAAAAATTGTGAAAATTTGTGCAAATCTTTGAATATATATTTTTAAGTAAACATTTGCAACTCAAATCTTGGTTTCTGGAGGTCCCTGGAACAAAATATTTGACAATTTTTCGCTTTAAAAGAAATATATTCAAAGACAAATGCTCACGATTTTTCAAAAATAGCATATCTTCAAGCTCATAGAGTGCCGCGCTATGAGCTTGTATATCTGCTATTTTTGAATAGCCAAAGAAATATAAAATGACACAGATGAGTTCCAGGATTGAATGGGTTAACGCATGTGGAACCTGTGTCATATAGATAGATAACCACCGTTATTATCCTGCGGGGGTAAATTCAGTAAATATTCATATTCTGCCTCTTTGCAGTGCATACTTTATTGATTAGAAGGTTTTTCAGGTGTTAAAAAACACAGTGGGTGAAATTAGTTTTTTGTTTGTTTTTGTTATTTCCATGAAAAAGAAAGGGAAGAAGAAGAGTGGGGGGGACAGGGGGAGTCAAGGGGAATTAATGCTGTATTTTTACTGGTTAAATTAAGGTTTATGTAAAGAATTGGATCTCATTACAACTACAGGTAAATTGGAAATGGAACCAAAACGGACCCTTAAGCGTCCACTCGACCCTTAAGGGTCCATTTTGGTTCCATTTGTACGTACACTTAGAGTTAAATTGAGACAATATATAACTTGCAGTAAATCTAGTGTTGTTGTGACATGTTGTGACACATTGATTGTGTTAGTTATTTGACAAACAAGACAAAAACACATGTCAGGAAGGGAAGGGAACGGGACGGGAGGCACTTGGGCGTTTCCTTTTAGCCCAAAATATCTAGCAGGAAACAAACAATGTGTTTGAACTAAAGTAAGTGTTGGTCAGGAAAGCTTGAAAGCCGCTATACCAAGGTAAGCTGCTTTTTATCAATGCTGTGATCATCATCTCACAGAAATAATTAAATTATGCATTCATATTGTCAGGCGCACATTTACTATGTCATTACATGTATGCATTTATTTGTTTATGTGTGGTCTATAGATAGTGAAACCAGACCAATCTATTTATCTATTGATCTATTTATGATCAAGGAATGAATGACTTGAAAAGCTATGTGTAGATACACCAGGCAAAAACACCAGCAGAGGGCGACATCGTCCCACATTGTCAGACACATCCTTCCTGTTTGCTGTGCTTCATGTGTTCCTCAAGCAGATCCTGACTTGAAAAGCCTCCATGGAAGCAGATGGCAAATTATAGAGGCATATGCTTTACAATCTGCACTTGTGTGGACATGAAGTTTCCTTTGCCCATATTTAAACACCTCTCATCTCTTTTTCTAAGCCCCCAACACCGCCTTCTGCCTCACTTTCTGTCTTTGATCATTATCTTTTTATTAATATTTTTGGGGGCTTTTCTGCAAGTGAGCCAAAACCTTGACCGTACATAAACCAATGGCTACTGGCACTTTGGTAGGCCTAAATACCAGTGGTGGAAAAAATACTCAAGTGTTTTACTTAAGTAAAAGTATCAATACTGCAATGTAGAAGTACTCTGTTACAGGTAAAAGTCCGGAATAAAATATGTACTTGAGTAAAAGCACAAAAGTATTGGTATAAAAATGTACTTGAAGTAGGGCCTACCAAAAGTAAAAGTACAAAAATGTTTGAAAATAGCCGATCTACAAGCTCACAACGTGTTGACATGCGACGCGTTGTGAGCTTGTAGATGAGCTATTTTCAAATAGCCTAGGTATAAAATAAGGCTAAAGTGGTTAATGTATGTTTTATAATGTGGTAATTTACATCTGCAAAGTAACTAGTGAATGAAGTTTTCAAATAATTGAAGTGGAGTAAAAGTACAATATTTGCCTCTGAGATGTAGTGGAGTGGAAGTACAAAAAAATAGGAAATACTCCAGTAAAGTAAAAATACCTCAAAATTGTACTTAAGTACAGTACTTGAGTAAATTTACACCACTGCTAAAAACTAAGCTGAAAATTATATCCCACCTGTTGTTGGCCCCTCCCACAGATGAGGACCAGACCCTTAGTGATGCATGAGGGTCCCGTCACCACCGCCCTCCCCGTCCAGCGCTACCCTCACACCGCGGGACTCCCTCTGGACGACCGGCATCATCGGGGGCCTACCGGGCTAGAAGAAGAAGACCCCAGCTCCCCAGACCACCCCAGACCCGGCTCCGGGTCCGACGCTCCCCTGCAAAGCTTGCGAACCACGGCCGAACCTCCTCTTCATCCCCTCCTGGACAACCAGGAGGATCACGTATGGGCCGGGAGGAACTGCAGTGACATGAATGTGAACCACAGCAGCGCCCCCTGTGTCTCTGCTGAGCGGCACGGCGGCGGGTCTCGCCTGACCCCGGAACAGGAGGAGATGCTGGTCCAGGGTCAAAGCTCCTCTCTCAGCTGGACCTCTGATCTGGAGTCAGAGAATACGGAGCACTGCAGGTACGGCTCAGTGTTGCCTTTTCCGCTTATCGTAAGCGACTTTGGGCTTGTTTTTTTCTGTAAAGTTGCTTGTAAATATTGGTAGTTGAAATGTTCCGAAAATATTTCACATTTTGAGATGGTTTTCTTAGACCTGGTTGCTTATTTCTCTAGCAAAGCTGGTAGGGCTGCAACGCGTCGATTATTTTCTTATAGCGATTATTATGTCGATTACTTTGATTAATCAAATAATCGAAATGAAGGGTATTCTTTTTTTTTTATTGAGGGAATCTATTAAATCGATTTGTTCGATTAACCCTTGCAGCCTCCATTGCAGGTGTACGTCACGTCGGGAGCCACCAGAGGGCTCTGATCATGGCTCTGGTCATCCGATGTCCACGGAGCGTCCACTAGCGGTCTGTTGCCCTTCTTCGGATCATCTGAGGGTGGTCAAACACAAGCCCAGCGCCATCGTGTTCTCTGACCACGACCCCGACGGCACCGCCGCCACCGGCCGGCAGAGCGCCTCCGTCAACGAGAGCTCCGGAGACGAGGATGACTCCTCCGCCTCCTCCGAGTCCTCCACCGCCGCGGCGGCCGAAGAGGACGAAGGTGACGAAGACGACGGAGAGGATTTTCCCCAAATGCTGCAGTACAAGGAGTTCCTGGTCAGCCGGCGCCGCCGGAACCAGAAGAACCAGCACAAGAAGAGGCTGATGACGACGGAGGCCTCTGCCGGTCCCACTGCTCCCAGCGGCGGGAGCCGACCAGAATCCACAGGAGAGGAAGAGGAGGAAGAGGAGGAGGAGGAGGAAGAGGACCTGATGGAAGATGACGACAAACAGGTAAGACAGACAGCAGGCGTGTGGAGAGCAGTGTTCAATCTAAACATTGATTATAACCTCTTGCTCTAGGTTAAAGGTTCTTTATTTGTACCCCAGGGTCATTTGTTTACGTAGCAGGAACATTCTGGCATCAAGTTAACCCATTAAGACCTGAGGCGGCTTCTAAACATTTTCAAAATCCTAAAAAAAAAATCGGAAAAAAATATTTTTAAAATAATTTTCACGATTTTTCAAAAATAGCAGATCTACAAGCTCGTAGCGCGGCACTCGGTGCCGCGCTATGAGCTTGTATATCTGCTATTTTTGAATAGCCTAAAGAAATCTAAAAGTGACACAGATGCGTCCCAGGTATCAATGTTAAAAGACATCACAGCAATACATGTTCCACACATCAAAACAAAACAAATACATTAAAACATCCTGTAAGAAGAACTTACCAGTTCAGTGGCTTTGTGGCTAATGTGTGTGGGGCGGCAGTGGCTCAGCGGTAGAGTGGCCGGTAGAGCGGCCGGATGGCAGTTCGATCCCGGGCTCCCCTGCAGAGTTAGTGTCGAAGTGTCCTTGAGCAAGACGCTGAACCCCTAATTGCTCCCGATGAGCAGGTTGGTGCCATGTTGGTGAAGTTGGTGATAAAAGCGCTATATAAATGCACCATATTTTTTCTTCGTCCCAGAAGTGGGGGGGATATCGCCCACTACGGCAAGCCTCAAGCAAAAAGTTATGGAAATATATAATTAAAAAAAAAAAAATTTATAAAGTAGTGAGAGGGGGTAAAAAAGCGTGTGAAATGGCAGGTGTGGCGTGAGGCGTGTGAAGAGGTTAAATTGCGTGACTCTCACTCTCAAAGGGTGAGACTTGGCAGCTCTGCTGGAGACCCTTCACTGTCTCCCTCTCTGAAAGCTGAGAGGGAGACAGTAAAAGGTTCCCAATTTCAAAAACTTTTGAATTTTTGCTTTATATGTATATTTTTTTGCAGGAATGGTAAAATAGGGCATATAAATTGTGACCCTGGCATATTTAATCGTGTCCCATATACTGTAAAAGGCCCTGTGTTTGGTAAACAGTGCAATAGGAGAGGTGGAAGTGGCAGTATACAATACGGTACGGTAGGACTGATAGTAGATACATTCTGCTAGATACAGTACATTCTGCTTCCAGAGAGCATGCAGTCCTAACCACTACTATACGCTTTATCTGGACACAGTTGTCTTTCTTTAGACTCAGCATCTTTCACCGTCGATTCAATCTGTTTGAGTGGAAGAGAAATCGATACGGTAGCTAGCAGCACCACACCACTGTACTGTCTGATTAGCATTACTGTAGCGGCAGCAAGACATTACAGTACTGTGTAGGCTACTGTCTCGTTAGCATTACTGTAGCAGCGGCAAGACGCTACACTACTGTACTGTCCAATTAGCTTTACTGGATGGCTGCCTTTGCTGTGTGTGTAACCCAGTTCTGCCCCTAGAGGGCAGTATTGCTACTAAGTTGTTGTCAGTGTTATATGCTTTGATTGACTTCATATATTTATGTAGTCAGTGGTGGAAAGTAACTGATTACATTTACTCAAGTACTGTACTTAAGTACAATTTTGAGGTATTTTTTTTACTTTACTTGAGTATTTCTAATTTCCAATACTTTGACTTCTTCTCCACCACTTCTCAGAGGCATTTCTTTTTACTTTTACTCCACTACAATTATTTGAAATCTTTAGTTACTATAGTTACTTTGTAGATTTTGATTATCATTAAAAAAAACATACATTAACCACTTCAACCCTATACATTTTGGCAATTTGAAAATAGACGATCTACAAGGTCACAATGCGTCGCGATGCAACACATTGTGAGCTTGTAGATCTATCTATCTCTATCTCTATCTATCTCCCTCTCTCTCTCTCTCTCTCTCTCTCTCTCTCTCTCTCTATCTTAAAAGGAGGATAGTAATACTAATGGAAATTACAAAACAAAATATAGCTGCAAGCAGCGATAATACG
>NC_137609.1:41140038-41217538 GCF_963280865.1 Gymnoscopelus braueri
CAACATGTGGTTTCACAGTGTCTGAATTAAATATTAGATTGTAATGTCTTAAAAAATTGCACATGCATTATTTGATGCAGTCATGTTTTGTGCGATGCAATTGAAAAGTGGAATGACCCACCTACAGACAGAGCCAGATAGACAGACAGAGTGAGAGAAACAGACAGCTCAACCTATTGCCATTGACAGGAATCAAACTCTCAACCTTCGGACTCACAGAATGAGACACTACAAGTAGTGCTATAGCTTCATCCAGGCTGAAGTTGTCTGTTGAAGATCATACACTTTTGCCTTCTGTCATGAACCAAGCCCCTGTTTCACTAACACTAAGATCACTCGTTCACAAACCATTTACCAATAGAGAAATTGTATGTCTCCTCGAAACCGAAACCAGTGAAAGCAGCCGATCTACAAGCTCACAAAACGTTGCTATCTGAAAAGTTGTGAGATTGTAGATCGGATATTTTCACAATGAAGTACGTCATACATTGAAAAAACATACTCTCAAATAAGCATTTCATGTTATCTTTACCGTTTGCATATGTATTCATTGATACAGTCATGTTTTTTGCAATTCAACTTAAATGAGTCTGCATCAAGTGAGGCTTGAACCGGCAACCTTGCGGTCGTGAGGCACTCGCTTAAGGGAGAAGCCATTGGACCAACAGACAAGAACCTGTGAAAAAGGAGATCACACAGATGATACAGTTTCACGCAAATAGCTGAAAAATCCTGGGTTTAAGTGTTTTTCAAACTGCTCAAAATTGCAGACAATCTAAGGGCGGAGCTTACTGGTTAACGTGATACATGTGTTCCTCATGAGTCAAGGCACATGTGTAAGCAGGTTTAATGGCTGTCGGCCAAACGAGGCATGACTTTTGCCTGTTTAAAGTTTGCATTTAAAAAAAATCGCTATAGCGCCCCCCTTTGACCAATTGGAGTAAGATTGGTTTCAGTGATATTTGGAATGACCCTCAACATTACCGCAAAGTTTCAAAGAAATGTGAGTCTGCATGTATGTGTTAGGGGCAGATGAATAATTGTCATAAAACTGCAATATTCATTGGCTCATTAAAGCTTCATTTTTTCACTTATGGAAAATCTTTTGCACATGTTTTTCGGCATAGGTTCAAAGTTCATGTGTAAAACGTTTCGTGCAGATTACTAAAAAATCCCAGGAGGAGATAGGTTTTAACTGTTTTTCATATTATTCAAAATGGTGGGAGATCTAAAGGTCAGAGGTCAAAAGTCAGAGTGTGAAAGTTGTTGATCATGAGTACACGCATATGTATATTGAAGTTTCATGGCTGTAGGTCAAACAGGGCATGAGTTGTACCTGTTCAAAGTTGGCATTTTGCTATAGCGCCACCTTTTGACGAAAGATTGTGAGAATTATTTCTTGATAGTTTTTCATGACCATCTACCATATGGCCAAGTTTCGTAAAAAGCGTATGCACGGTTCAGCCAGAACTGCCAAAAGTGGCGGAAGAAAAAAGAGGGGAACATTAAAACAGGTCCAGAGCTGAGAGCTCTGGCCCCGTAATAAACATTCCAACAAAATGTGTGTGTGGGGTGCCTACGTGTATGTGCGCACACACACGCACGCACGCACGCACTCACGCGCACACACACACAACACACACACACACACACACACACACACACACACACACACACACACACACACACACACACACACACACACACACACACACACACACACACACACACACACATGGCAATTAGGTGTAGTTTGTGGGTTAATGGGTGGTATAGGTTGGTTTATTACCAGCTCAGTGGCTTTGTGGTTAGAATGTGTGCCCTGACTGAGACGGGGGGGTCAGGGATTCAATCCCACAGCTATGTCATACTCATACCAAACATGCACCGTACCTACTTAGGTTGGTTTATGAAATAATCGATGAGTGGAGTCCATGTTTGCTGAAGATTTGCCATTTGACAACACCAGTAATTTTTCCTATTGATATGCAGTCTATAAGCAGGTAGACCATTGTGTGGTGTTCTTTCCCAGATTTCCAGTTGAAGAGAATGGTTTTCTTGGCAACAATTAGTAACAATGAGTGTGATTCTGTTGATATGAGAGGGATGGGAAACTGTAGTAAGCACAGAGACGGGGTTGGTGGAATTCCGCAGCCCCAATAGAGAAATGCTTTGTTATTTCCCACCAAGTGTTGGACGGGTGTGCTGTACCAGTGTGTTTTGTGTACATTTAGATTTTAGATTTTGAGGTATTGTTTTCATATAGCACTTTGGTCGACTACAGGTTGTTTTAAATGTGCTTTATTAATAAAGTTTGATTGATTGATTGATTGATTAACCACTCAAACCCCAATATGGTTGAGCGGAGTCCCCCAGGGCTCTATGCTAGTGTCTTTTCTGTTTTCTTATTGTGGGGAAAGCTTCGGCTTAAAATGGCAGATTGACAAGCTTACACCGCGTCGCTGTGTAAGCTTGTCGATCTGCTATTTTCTGCTAAAGCTTTCCCCAGTCCCCACAATACGGATGCAGGGGTTTAAGTGGTTAATTGATTGACCAAACCGATCCCAACGGCTTCGCGGATTGGCCCGAGCTCCGCGTGCCATTTGTGCCGCTCCACCAATATAAGTGGCCGCCTCTCGCAGTTCACTTTTCAACCCACTGTGCAACGATGCTCTGGACGATGCATCTGAAAGGAGGGAGGAAGAGGTCCTACCACGCTGCGGTGGCAGTGGGGTGTAAGGTGTACTCCTTCGGATGGGAGCCCTGCAACTACGTGTTTCAGATCGATGTGCACGTCTTCAACACAGTGTCCATGCGCTGGGTGAAGCTGTCCCCGTTGACGACCGCGGGAGGAGGAGCAGGAGAACGCCTCGACAACAGGACCTCGGTGGGCCCTCAGTGGGACAGAGGCACCATTGATATGTGCTGCGGCCACACCGCCGTGCTGATAGAAGACGTCGTCTACGTCTACATCATCTACACGTACAGGAGCGACTGCTGCAACGCGCTTTACGCTTTCACCGTCGACACCCACAGTTGGTTCAAGCCGGCGGTTTCCGGGACTGTTCCGGAGGCGCGGTACGGCCACTCGGCCTGTGTCCTGGGCAAGGTCATGTACGTTTTTGGTGGATACGGAGGATTAAACCATCTGTCGAGATACACCAATGACATCTACAAGTTGGACACCACCACGATGGTCTGGTCTTTGATTATTCACACGGGCGCTCCGGCACCCGCTTCGTTCAACCACTCTGCCACCATCATCGGGACAAAGATGTTTGTGTTCGGTGGCGGAGGGGACCAGAGCGAGGACCACTACAACACCATCAGAGTGTTTGACACAGAGACCGACTGCTGGCTGAGCACGCCCTCTGCGCAGCTTCTTCCAGAGGGACGCTGGTCTCATTCAACCTTTGCCTACAACGGAGAGCTGTACATATTTGGCGGCGGGAAATTGGACCAGACCTTCAGTGGCCTGTGGAAATTCAGTCCAGAGACCTTCACCTGGATGAGGGTCGAGCCCAGGGGGACGCGCCCATGCTGGAAGTCCGGGATGTGCTCTTGCATGGTGGGGGATCGTATCATCCTCTTCGGAGGACACCACACACCCGATGACCTGTACATCTTTGTCTTACACTTAAGTCCTAGTCTGAAGACGTTATGCAAGTTGGCGGTTATTCTGTACGATCTGGAGCAGGCGGGACTCCCACACGACATCAGATGGGAACTGGCAGCTATGGCTACCAGAGCCAACGGCAAAAGGAGAAAAGAGGAACAGACAAATTGGAGCTCCTTTGTTCAGTTGTGCTCGCAAATGATGGAACACCTCACCTCCCAAATTATGGACCACCTTAGACATTATTAGAGGTCCGTCAAACCCTTTTTCCCTTTTATATCTTGTTATTGTTAAAGCACTTTGAGCTGCATATTTTGTATGAAAGGTGCTATACAAATACAATTTATGGTTGGAAAAACGGCTGAGGACGGCAGAGAACAAGTTCCAGGCAGTGGGACAGAAGAAAAGCAAAGACAAGGAGATCACCACCATTAAGAAGCCTCCCTTCATTCAGGTAGGAGTGAAAGCAGAGCACAGGAATGTGCTCAGTGATAAGCAGCATCGTACAGGAGAATAGAGGACTCTATACTACTGTACACGGGACAGACATGCCTGCAAAGAAGATCTCTAAGAATAGAAACATGCACACCCAGTTGATCTATCAGGAATTCATCTATTACCAACGAGATGCTTTGGGCAAAGTTACAGACTTCTATGGAAGAGGACTTCAGGAAACGGATGTGTGTTGAGAAGAACTGGGAGTGGAAGAGGAAAATGACTGCAAAGATGGAGATCTTTGTGTCTTTTTTTTTTACTACTTTGTTTTTGTTTTTTGCTGCTCTGCGGACAGTAGATATGATGAGATCAGCAAATACAATTCACAAGCTCTTGCATTCTGACACTCCTTCCTGCCATCACATTTTTTTGTACATCAGTCGTTCACAAAGTGGGGTCCGGGTACCCCCAGGGGTCCTTGAGGTGGTTCCAGGGGGTCCCCATCAAAAATGATTGATAGTTAGGAGGGACCAAATGGACCCTTATGGAGCTGTAACTCTGACAACGTACAGATGGAACCAAAGATCAGTCCTGTTGAAGCAATGAACTCCCTACCCCAAAAAGTAGACATCCAGTGCAACCCGACACGACAAGACTGAGACAATGACCGCATCCATTGCTATTTTTGCCAGACCCAAGGGGGTCGGGCTTACATGAGGCTTTGTATCTGTTTCGTCCATACATGGGCAGGGGTCATTTGTCCTCCGGCCCCAGCCAAAAAAGTCTGTCCCCCTTTCGTCCATACATGGGTATCTGTTTCGTCCATACATGGGCAGGGGCCATTTGTCCTCCGGCCCCAGCCAAAAAAGTCTGTCCCCCTTTCGTCCATACATGGGTATACACAGGCTGACACGTCATGTGAAGTCATGTGTCTGTGTCTGTGTCTGTGCTGTGAAGTCTGTGCATGTTTGCCAGACCCAAGGGGTCGGGCTTACATGAGGCTTTGTACCTGTTTCGTCCATACATGGGCAGGGGCCATTTGTCCTCCGGCCCCAGCCAAAAAAAAGTTTGTGACGTCCCCTTTCGTCACGAACTATTCATGACATCATGAACTTCAGTTATAAAGTGGTTTGTAGGTGTGTTACATACTAGGACTTCATTTTGGGTCTGGCAGAACCAGGTCTCCTGGTCTTGTTGAAAAAGCTCAGAGCTTGTAGATTTGCTATTTTTGAAAAATCTTAAAAATGTGTGCAAATCTATGAATATGTATATTAAAAAATTGCAGATCTACAAGCTCAAAGCGCGGCCGGAAATGAAACCAAGTTACGTTCGTAAATCACCACAGGTTACAGGAGTAGTTCACCCAAAAATTACTTATTTTCTATCAATTACACACCCCATGAAGCCTTGAATTCATGGAGATGTTTTAGTTTTTGTCGCATTCTTAAGCCAATATTTGATGACTGGTGGAGTCTCCGGTAGGAATGGAGACTCTTGAGTCTACTACCGGAGACATTAGCATCTTTCCACCGGTCATCAAATTATTGGCTTGGGAATGCGACAAAAACAAAAAAATCTCCATGAATTCAAGGCTTCATGGGTTTTAATAATTGATAGAAAATAAGTCATTTTTTATGGGTGAACTACTCCTTTAAAGGTATCATGACATTCATTTTCACTTTTTTTATTTTCAATGTTTTATTTGGGGTTTTATGACCTCAATTACACCCAAAAACCTGAACTTAGAACATTCAGTGGATTTTCTGTGGTCTGGGGTTTTCTGAATAATTAGGCTGAAAAGTAATCTGAGCTTGGCCCTTGGACAGTGAGGTCACAGTCGATTAATCCCGCCCACTCTCCTCCTCGCCCCTCCCCTCCCCTATCCTTTCCTTTGGGGGGGGGGGGCGGAGCAGAGGCGATGATTGACAGGCAAAATCCCTCACCAGCGACACCCGCAGGCAAAGATTTATTTTTTCATTGCAGTTGAAAAGGCTTTAGAAATGTGAGAGAAAAACACCTGCCATGGATCACTGGAATGGAATTTTCACTTAAAACTTTTTGTACACTTTTGAAGGACCAGGACAAAGACTTTGAATGTGGTGTAAAAGTGAATGTCATTAAACCTTTAATGTGGATGACTTTTGCATGACTCTGAAGGTCCTTACACACTGGCGAATATGCGAATTTACGGAAATTCGGACTCGTTCCGAATAATTAAAAGACGCTTTTTCGCTTCGCGAAACTGATGTGGACGCTTGCATTGACTTTATAAGGTTTAAAAAAAAAACGTATTTATTCGCATGAAAAATTCGCCCCGGTGTGTAAGGACCTTTAGTCAGATTCATGAGCTCACGGCACCTAATAATTCACAAATGAAGCACTGTAAACACAGCCATTCTGTGAACCGTTGAAGGTCGCTAGTTTGCCAATGTTCTGTCTGATTCCTTCTCGCGCCCAGATAATAAGCTCCAGTGTCTCCTCCTCGGCCATGAATCGTGCCACGTACGTACGCCATCTGCAGCATTTATTTGGCAGCCGATGTGATTCCACGTGTGACATGTGTGGAGGATGTCCTTCTGCAGCGAGGTCACTGAAGGTGACAGTTCAGCTGCATACGGCTGCACTTCAGCTGGCATGGCTTCATCAGCAGTCCTTTTAGCACTCCCCTCCACCCAGGACAAAAAAAGGCTGGCAGAGTGGCAGTATACTGTATATACTGTACCTGCCCTGAATGATCTTGTTTACTGATAGTGTTACACTGTAGGAGCCTTCTGGTTCCCCTTTGTCAAAGACTGGAGTCTAGTTTGAACCCAATAAGATTCCACAGATGTCTTCTAAATCAGTAGTTCTCTAACTGTTTATGTAATAAAAAATTCAACTTTATGAACATTTTTCAAACATTTCAAGATTTAAAAAAAAAAGTTTAAAAATAGCAGATGTACAAGCTCGCCCAAGGATCCCTGGTGGTCCCCGGACCCCACTTAGAGAACCACATGCACTGCAGAATGTTAGTATAGTAAATCATCTTGTCAGTATAAATAAGTTTGAAGGGGCAATTCAAAGTGATTTCTTAACACTACATGTGTACTGTATATCACATGTTCTGCTGTGTATCTGAACACACTGTCTGCTGTGTATCTGAACACACTGTCTGCTGTGTATCTGAACACACTGTCTGTTGTGTATCTGAACACACTGTCTGCTGTGTATCTGAACACACTGTCTGTTGTGTATCTGAACACACTGTCTGCTGTGTATCTGAACACACTGTCTGTTGTGTATCTGAACACACTGTCTGGCTGTGTAGCTGAACACACTGTCTGGTTGTGTAGCTGAACACACTGTCTGGCTGTGTAGCTGAACACACTGTCTGGCTGTGTAGCTGAACACACTGTCTGGCTGTGTAGCTGAACACACTGTCTGGCTGTGTAGCTGAACACACTGTCTGGCTGTGTAGCTGAACACACTGTCTGTTGTGTAGCTGAACACATTGTCTGTTGTGTATCTGAACACACTGTCTGCTGTGTATCTGAACACACTGTCCGTTGTGTAGCTGAACACACTGTCTGGCTGTGTAGCTGAACACACTGTCTGGCTGTGTAGCTGAACACACTGTCTGTTGTGTAGCTGAACACACTGTCTGTTGTGTAGCTGAACACACTGTCTGTCTGTGTAGCCGAACACACTGTCTGTCTGTGTATCTGAACACACTGTCTGTCTGTCTATCTGTCTGTAGCTGAACACACACACTGTCTGTGTAGCGCGGGGGATTACATTTGCCTTATTGGGAGATCAACAGTCATCGCCTTCCTTGATTGGCCAACCTAACTGATCCGCTTTGTGGATTGGCCAAAATGTGCGTGACATTTGTGCTACCGAAGCAATATAAGTGATAACGCCCACATTAGGACTCCACTGTTGTTCAGAGTGATATTTTTCAGATCTGATTTAATTTATAGTGTGAGAAATGTTCTGCTGGACGGTGCATCTGCATATGGAGCCACGGTCAGGCGGTCAGGCTGTTGCAGTGGAGCACAAGGTGTACTACTTTGAAGGAGTCTGCGATGGCAAAATGGCTGAGATTGGTGTCCATGTTTTCAACACAGTGACTTTGCGTTGGAGGAAGTTGCCTGGAACTGGAAGAGAACATCCCCTTGAGGTTCCCTCCACGCATCAGGGCTACACAGCTGTGCTGATAGAAGATATAATCTACATATGGGGAGGGAAGCCTTACTGCAACGTGTGTTATGCACTTGATGTCGACACCCACAGATGGTTCAAACCCGAGGTGTCTGGGACTGTTCCAGAGGGGAGGAACGGTCACTCAGCCTGTGTCTTGGGGAAGGTCATGTTTATCCATGGAGGATCCAACCAGCATTATAGACTCACTAATGACATCTACAAGTTGGACACCACCACAATGGTCTGGTCTTTGATTAACACCAGAGGAACTCCACAACTTGCTTCCTATTATCACTCTGCCACCATCATCGGGACAAAGATGTTTGTATGTGGGGGCTATGGGTACTATACAACGGGCTACAACGACATCAGAGTGTTTGACACAGAGACCAACTGCTGGCTGAACACACCTTCTGCACATTATCTTCCAGGAAGACTCTTTCAGAATCATTCAGCCTTTAGCTACAATGGAGAGCTGTACATATATGGTGGCCACAACGACCTTGAGTACTTCAATGATCTGTGGACTTTCAATCCAGAGATCTTCTCCTGGAAGAAGGTTGAGCCCAAGGGGAAAGGACCGGGTCCATTGTGGAGTATATGCTGCTGCATGGTGGGAGATCGTATCATCCTCCTTGGAGGATACAAAGATAACGCCACACCTACTGATGACCTGTCTATCCTAGACTTGAGTCCTAGTCTGAAGATGTTATGTAAGCTAGCGGTTATTCAGTACGGTTTGGAGCAGTCAGAACTCCCACACAACATCAGGTGGGAACTGGCAGCCGTGACTACCAAGAGCAACAGAACATAATCTGTCCTCTACAAAAGACTATGGGCTATTCAAGGCTATTGTCATGGCAGACCCCTGAACAGTGTTGGTGCCAAGTATGGTGTGGATCAGAGCAACGGTGTGCCTCGCAGGTCCTCATTGTGACGTCAACATGTGGGTAAATCAAGCATCATGCATGTGTATCAAGTGTGATTTTTGGAGGTTCCCAGATGACAGTGACGTGACAATTTAAGGACTTTTAAGACCTTTTTGTAATACCTAAAAAAAATAAAGAAAAACAAAAAAGACCATTACTGCATCAAAAGTCATCAACAAACTATACTATAAAAAGTGGTCAAACGTTCGCCAAATTGTCAAATAATGTAAGAAAGCAAGAGGCAAACATTGTGAAAATAGCAGATCTACAAGCTCGCAACGCCTCACGTTGCAGTTGCAAGTTCAGTTGCTAGTTCAAATCACACGATAATCATTATATTTGTCAAATCTAAAGACAGAACAGGCGAAACAGCATTACGACAGTGCATGTCGATGTGAAACCCACCCACACGCACACACAGCCTCACACACACACGTTGAGTGATGTGAATTCTTGTTGACTTATATGAATGACCATCTCTGTGCCAGGGTTAAGAGCAATATCTGATTTATGAATGTCAGAAATACTGAGGAGTCGTGTGACATTTTGACAACAATTCTTGGAAGTTCTTGAAGACAAGAATGATCTGCATAGCACACTTCAACAACAAGGCAGTTCACTGTTCTTTTACACACAACAAACCCAGTCCCCCATGTGGGTCTATACTTGGCCCCCAGTTTCCAATTCCCCTCTACAACAAATATCTCTATTGAAAAGAGCCGATCTACAAGCTCACACAAAGCGTCGCAATGCCAAGCATCCGCCCTCCCATGAGTATGGTTCACAGGGTTAAAAGCAGTGGTGTAAAGTAACTAAGTACATTTACTCAAGTATTGTACTTAAAGGAGAATTCCGGACAAATTAAGTGTTATCTTTGATGTCTCGTTACTCACCTACCGATGTGAAAAGTAGCGTTCTTTTTTTTCATATATTCCCCTGTCGTCATTTTTTAAACCCCCTCCGTTGTCATAATGGGAGCGCGTGGCTAAGGGAAATTCGTCTATTATAACCGACGCAAAGTTGTTTTTTTCACTACTAGTATTCATAGTAGAGTCTCATGATAGTCAAACATGCGTTGAAACTATCTGCGAGGCTGCCGTCAAAGGCGAACGATTTAACACTGGTTGCTTGTTTCTTCCAGAACATGGCAACTCGTGTTGCCAGAATCTGGAAACAAGCAACCAGTGTTAAATCGTTGCAACGCATTGCAAGCTTGTAGATCTGCTATTTTCAATAGATTTTTTAATACATTTGAAAACTTGAAATGGGACATTCTGCTTAATGAGTACTTTCTACTTTTGCTACTTTAAGTCCATTTTGATACCAATACTTTTGTACTTTTGTACAAGTAAATTTTTAATTCCGGAGTATTTCTACATTGCAGTATTGGTACTTTTACTGCAATGTAAATTTCCACCACTGGTTAAAAACAATAAGACAAAAGGGAGAAAGAGAAAAACGAGAAAGAGAAAAAAAATAACCATCTGGTGTGGGGTTGGATGGGGTCGGTTGGGTTGGTGAGGGATGGTGGTAGGCTGGGCTGGGGTGGGTTGGGGTGGGGTTGAGATGTGAGGTGGTTACAGGGCTGAAAAGAGGGTCTCACGCATTTTTTTGGCAGCCGTGTCTCCAAACACAAATTCCTCTCTTCAAAAAGGAAAAAAAAAAGAAAGGGGGGGGGGGGGAAACGCACTGGCCTCTCCCTCCCAAGCCTCTCCAAGCCTCTCCCTCCCATGATGCACATGCTACGTGTTTCAGCGGCGGACATCTGTGAGCGTGACCCGGGACCGTGTTCTCACACCTGTCAGCGAGGGGCCTGCGGCTCCTGGCACGTTCCCACAGCATGCAGCGCTGGGCTCTGGCACGGCCGCGCCGCGCCGCGCCCGCTCTGCACTCTCTTTGGCCCGAAATGAAAGGGGTTTGTGTCTTTTGTAACGTGGTTCTCTTAAACAGATTGACTGAGCTAGAGCTTTCAAAGTCACTTATTGACCGACTCTGGCCAGCTAGTCCGCTCATTTGAATACCCGGTTATAACCCCTCCCAAAAAGAGAGCCCGCCCCCCCCCCCTCCCTCCCTCCCTCCCTCCCTCCTCCTCGAGCAGTCCGGTCCCACATTCCTGGAATGACTTCTTCTTCTCATGGCTCACATGAGGCAGGTTCATCACACAAAGAAAGTGTTCCACTGTGTAGAGAGAACTGGATGGATGGGTCGATTTATTCTGGAGTCTAAATAGTGTGTGAAATGATTTAGAAAAACATTGACGCAGTGATTTTGGAGGAGAAAAAGTGCTGTTTTAAATTCTCTCCTCTCCTCTCCTCTCCTCTCCTCTCCTCTCCTCTCCTCTCCTCTCCCTCTCCCTCTTCTCTATCTCCCTCTCCTCTCCTCTCCTCTCCTCTCCTCTCCTCTCCTCTCCTCTCCTCTCCTCTCCTCTCCTCTCCTCTGTGCAAGCAGAGACAAATAGCCAACAGTAGCTGTCAGTCAATAAACATTGACACACCTACCTGTAAATCTAACACACCCATTATTCATTTGATTGGCCGCAGCCGTGTGGTGGTGCACTAGAAGGTCAGTTTTATGCAGTGTGTTTTTAATCTGCTGTATAGTTTTTAACCTGACCTGGAAAACACACACAAAATCAGCCGAGGGTTTCAGGGTGGTCCTGTGTGTAGGACCGATTGATTGATTGATTGATTGATTGATTGATTGATTGATTGAATACTTCATGAACAGTTTGCAAAGACAAGCACAGGGAAGTACAGTTCAATACAAGGTCTGTTAACCCAAGAAAGAATTATGGCTCGTTTCCATTGGAGTCTTTTGTACTCAATTCATCGACACATTTAAAACAGCAAAAACATCATATAAACGGATCGAAAACAAAAATATATACAGTAAGTTTGGTGGGGTAGGTTTGACTTTTTACAGGGGCCATTTCAGAATTGCAGCCACCTGTAAGTGCTAGTGGTGGGAAAAAAAGTTCATTTCAGTGAACGAACGATTTTGTTCACGTTCTCGTTCAGTAGCGCTATTTTCTAGTGTTCAAAATTTACTCGAGTAAAAGTACAAAAGTATTGGCATCAAAATATACTTAAAGAACCAAAAGTAAAAGTACTAACATATTTGAAAATAGACGATCTACAAGCTCACAACGCGTCGAGCTTGTAGATCTGCTATTTTCAAATAGCCTATGTATAAAATAGGGCTAAAGTGGTTAATGTATGTTCTATAATGTGTGTAAAACACCATCGTGGGAGCTTTTTTTATGTTGCAAGTGAACGTAACAGTTTCAGAAAGTGAACGAGCTCGTTCACGTTCGCGGGAAATGAACTAGTTCTTTTGAACGAATCGATCATGAACGACACATCACTAGTAAGTGCTCTTTTAGAGCGGTTTTGAAGGAGGGTAAGGATTCACATGTTTTTATAACCGCTGTTAGAGCATTCCAGTTTTCGTGAATTAGCAGTAGAACTAATGTATCCCTTGTTAGAGCCAAATCTGTCTTGAACGTGATTTGTGATGAACGTGATTGAACTGCTATGCTACAGTATGTGTGTGTCCTCTCAGGCTGAGCGAGGCTGTATAATTGAACCGGTTGGAAGGCAGATGGACGTCCAGTGATGGTCTCAGATATACATAATGAAGTGGTGGGTGTAGCAGAGGATCGGTGATGCGTTAAACACTGTCTGTCCTCTGTGGACTCTTTGAGGTCGGAGTGAAGCGCATTAAATATTTAACAAGAAGAGGGAAAGCACTCTGCTGTGTGTGTGTGTGTGTGTGTGTGTGTGTGTGTGTGTGTGTGTGTGTGTGTGTGTGTGTGTGTGTGTGTGTGTGTGTGTGTGTGTGTGTGTGTGTGTGTGTGTGTGTGTGTGTGTGTGTGTGTGTGTGTGTGTGTGTGTGTGTGCGTGCGTGCGTGCGTGCGTGCGTGAGATACTATCAAAGATGGTTGATTTAGAAAGATACACCATCCAAATTGGAGCCACTAGAGGAGCAATGGTACACAAATCCTACAAATTGTCTCTTATAACTGGGCGCCAGCAAATTTTGTGAACGTCCTATGTTTACCGGTGCTAGATCCCACGAGAGTGTGTTGCTGGGACAGACAAAGGTCGATAAAAAAAGTTTATTAATCTTCTGATTTGTCTCTGAAAAAAGCAATTTTTGTGTGAAAACCTTTGGTAATATTGTGTGGCTTGTGACGATCGGGTCCAATATTTAGTTCAGTGACCATGGAGCTAAAGAATGGTTCAGAAGCTGTGTTCAGGTTCACTCTTACATTGGAAATAATAAGAGTCCAATCGGCTTCAGGTCTCCTAAAAGGGCGGCCACTTACTTCACACAGATACGGGAAGTAAACCGGAGATGGCATGTCTTGCTTTCTTTTTTAATGTTTTTGTCTCTTTGGTTACTAAGCACTGATATGTATAATATATGGCAATGTGGTTGAGTGTTGCGTAATACGAGTGTTGCGTAATACACATGGCAACACCAGTGTGTGAGTGAGTGTGTGTGTGAGTGTGTGTGTGTGTGTGTGTGTGTGTGTGTGTGTGTGTGTGTGTGTGTGTGTGTGTGTGTGTGTGTGTGTGTGTGTGTGTGTGTGTGTGTGTGTGTGTGTGTGTGTGTGTGTGTGTGTGTGTGTGTGTGTGTGTGTGTGTGTGTCCATGTTTGCAGTCATTCAAGGAACTGGCCCCCCCCATAACTGTGAGTAAAAATAGCAGCCAGTGAACATAGGCAGCCCACTGTACTCCTGTGGAGGAATCTGGAGATGTGTGTGTGTGTGAGTGTGGGGACAGGAAATAACTTTACCGCCAAGTCGTTAATGCAGATATTTTTCAGTTTAAAAAAAAAAAAGTGGTCAACATGACGAGTCTGAGTATGGAGAGGACTGTGTGTGTGTGTGTGTGTGTGTGTGTGTGTGTGTGTGTGTGTGTGTGTGTGTGTGTGTGTGTGTGTGTGTGTGTGTGTGTGTGTGTGTGTGTGTGTGTGTGTGTGTGTGTGTGTGTGTGTGTGTGTGTGTGTGTGGGGGTGTGTGTGTGTGTGTGTGTGTGTGTGTGTGCACGCACACACGTGCATGCGTGCGTGAGTGAGTGAGGGGGCTGTTTATGGACGTGGAGAGTTCCTCAAAAAGGTCCTGTGTGTGCTGCTATCAGCCTGTGGGACCCTGGGATTGGCTGCAGAGAAACCAGAAACAAAGCAGTTTGTTCATTTCTTGGAAAGACCCAATGGAAGACATACATGACCAATGGAAGGAGAGAGAGAGAGAGAGAGAGAGAGAGAGAGAGAGAGAGAGAGAGAGAGAGAGAGAGAAAGGGAGGCCCCTTTTCCATTGGGGTGGGGTTGAACCGGTTCTGTTCTTTTTTCCCCGCCTAATTTTGAACTTTTCACTGAAAATGAATTGGTCCAGAACCCTAAAAGTTGGTTCAGAACTGGAACCACATATTTTTTTTACAACCAAAGTTGGCGTGTCACTATTCTACAGGTTGGATAGATGCAGATGTGATATAAACCAGTGGTTATACAACCTTTTCATGTCAAGGGACCCCCAAAATGATATGTGTTTGGCTGAAAATTGCAGATCTACAAGCTCATAGTGCGGCACTCGGTGCTGCACTATGAGCTTGTAGATCTGCTATTTTTGAATAGCCAAAGTATAACATATGGAAGGGGTTAAAATGATTGTGACGCTTTATTAACTCATTCTGCTGGGGACCCCCTGGTACCCCTCCAAGGACCCCTGGGGGTCCCCCGCACCCCACTTTGAGAACCAATGATATAAACAATGGCAAAAGCAAGCGAAAAAAATCATCATTAATTGAAATCGTAACTGCCATTGACGGTTGAATTTACCCCGTTAAGTGGACACTTTGGACCTGTCATATGTGACACACTGCTGGTCAGGCCTGCATGGAATCGAACCTGGGGGGCAACTAATTACAATGGTGCTTTAAACTGCTGGAAAGTTTAAAACGCAAGCCGGTTCACGTCTGGTTCCGTGAAAAGCACAAAGGTTCCAAGGATCTAGAACGGAACCTGTTCTAGAACCAACAGTTATTTTTGAGAGAGAGAGAGAGAGAGAGAGAGAGATGAGAGAGAGAGAGAGAGAGAGAGAGAGAGAGAGAGAGAGAGAGAGAGAGAGAGAGAGAGAGAGAGAGAGAGAGAGAGAGAGAGAGAGAGAGAGAGAGAGAGAGAGAGAGAGAGAGAGAGAGAGAGAGAGAGAGAGAGAGAGGTTACCGTATAGATGGATGGATGAGAGTGGACATATTTCTATCTGCTGAATTCACTGCATCTCCATTTTCATATCTAAAAACGCCCTTCTGTATCACATCATAAGTTATTTATCACTGGTCTGGTTTCTCTCTCTCTCACACACACACGTGCAGGTTTGTATTACCATACATACGAGGACATCGACATTTTAGCACATACATTTTATGAATGCCAATTTTTTGACCCCAAGCCAAAAAAGCCAAGTTGTGCCGCTTGTAGATCTGCTATTTTCCCAACACATGAATCAATCAGGCATAATAACTCCCTAGGCTATGAGCTTGTAGATCTGCTATTTATTTTTTTTAATCGTGAAAATGTGTGCAAATCTTTGAATATATACTTTTTTAAAGGGAACATTTGTAACTCAAATCTTTGCTTCTGGGGGGGGGGGGGGGGGTCCCTAGAACAAAATAATTTGAGATTGGGGTTGGCGGCCAAATTCTTAAAACTCTAAATAAAACACAAAACAATTATCTTGGAGCACCAGGAATATGGTTTATGGTTCACATTGTCTATTTTTCAAATTCTACTATACATGTGGGGACATTTGGTCCTCACAAGTATAGTAATTCATGCACACACATACAGTACACACACACGCACACACACGCGCGCGCCACACACACGCGCGCGCACACACACACACACACACACACACACACACACACACACACACACACACACACACACACACACACACACACACACACACACACACACACACACACACACACACACACACACACACGCACACACCTCTCTCTCTCTTTCCACATTTCTCTCTCCCTTGCTGCCTGCTCTCCATCAAAGGCCTCTCTCTTCTTCTCTCTACAATAATCCCATTGACAGGGTGTGTCAGAGTGGTGGGGGGGGGGGGGGGGGGTCCGCTCACTGCACCCCTCCCTGGGCCGGGGTGTGTGTGTGTGTGTGGGGGGGGGGGGGGGGGGTTAATGAGCACAATGGTCATCTGCAGAGGGGCCTGGGGGTCCGGAGACGTGATATGGAGAGAGAGTCCGCAGGGTGGAGTGTGTGGGTGTGGGTGTGGGTTGGGGGCAGTGGTGGAAAAAAGTATACTCTAATTCAGTGCAGTGTTGATTTTGACAGCAAATCTTTTTAGTCCTTTGAATAAAATTCCATTTAGTTTCAGTCATATTTTAGTCATCTGAAATGTCTTAGTTTTAGTCTAGTTTTAGTCGGCTAAATATCATAAGATTATAGTCGACTAAATCTACAGTTGATTTAGTCGACTGCATTGTATTTTGGCAGGTGCCTTGATGGCGTCGTAATGGTAGATTTTACACTTGGTTGCATGCTGAAAATAGCCGATGTACAAGCTCACAACGCGTCGCGCTGCGACGTGTTGTGAGCTTGTAGATCTGCTATTTTCAGAGCGCAACACCCGAGCGCAACCAAGCATAAAATGAATTGTCTTTTAGTTCTACTGGATCTCTTCTCCACTAGTCCCTCACTAACATTTTAGTCTAGTTTTTATTTGTTGACGAAATTGTCAATATATTTAGTCTTAGTCATCATAGCTTAGTTTTTATTTAG
The DNA here is from genome assembly GCF_963280865.1 of Gymnoscopelus braueri. Classification (NCBI taxonomy): domain Eukaryota; kingdom Metazoa; phylum Chordata; class Actinopteri; order Myctophiformes; family Myctophidae; genus Gymnoscopelus; species Gymnoscopelus braueri. The sequence goes on from NC_137609.1 coordinate 41,157,013, forward strand.
TTTTCGTCTGTGAAAAAAGGTAGTTTTAGTCGACAAAATCAACACTGATTCAGTGGTTCTCAAAATGTTTCAAGTCAAGGACCCCTAAATTGATATGTATTTTGGCCGCGGATCCCCATCTGAAGAGGTTTATTCAACACTTTCAAGAATTGTTCTAAAACGTTCAAAAATAGCAGATGTACAAGCGTGCAGTGCGGCACAAAGTGACGCGCTGTGAGCTTGTACATCTACTATTTTTGAGTATAGTCAACGTGTTTTGTAATAACAGATTACGTTCGGTGCCAGAAATCTCACCGTTGCGCTGCGTTGTGCTGTTTAAATCTGTAGACTCCACGACGAGCGATCCATGAAAAAAAATGCATGCGTGTAGGTTGCGCGATGCTCCTGCAAAAGTCTGGAACAACAACATGTCTCATGCGAGTGACCATTGCAGAGCGATAGCGCATCGAGAATGACTCGTTCTGCCCACTGTAAAAAGTTAAAGAGATACAGAGGTTTTTAGCGAGGAGATAGAATGGAAAAGGATGAGAGCGAGATTTTTTGGCACGGTGATCCATCTGTCCCTTACTTCTTAGAGTGCTCATGGGTGATTCCAGGGCTGCGCTAGCCCCCCCTCCCTTGTGGAAAAAAACGAAAAAAAACAGAAAGGTAAAACAAACGTATATTTACGTTTTTTAGGATTGTTGGCACTCCGCGGGTGTATTTGCAAAACCGTAATATTACGGTTTTGGCACTCAATGTGTTAAGTATTCCGTCTGTGTGTTTGTTTTGAACAAAATTCTGGGAATAGCTGTTCCAACAGACAACAGAGCCACCAGTATTAGTATTTGACTGTGTAGGCTTGGGATTTACATTATGTAATGTTTCTCGTCTTGTGTGTGCGTGTGTGTGTGCGTGTGCGCGTGCGTGCGCGTGTGTGCGTGTGTGTGTGTGTGTGACCTGTATAGGTTCGCTCCACGGTCTCCATGAGCCACCTGAGGAGGAAGTTGGTCCAACTCAGCCGGGACGACCAGGAAGTCCACAGCGCTAGCTCCTCCCACTCTGACACGGCCGACGGCGAACAGGAAGAAGAACTGACAACCACGGTAAGGCCAAGCCCCCAGAATCGCGCAGTGTAACATCGAAGCTGCCATCGCCTGGTGGTCAAATCTGGGATTACACGACTTGCGGCTACCGTTTCAAACCCTAGTGCCCCTGCTAGGTGCTTAAGTCTTCCGCATTTGAGCACCAAATTTTGGTATATTCAAAGATTTGCACACATTTTCACCATTCAAAAGAAAATAGCAGATCTACAAGCTCATAGCGCTATGACCTTGTAGATCTGCTTTTTTTGAATAGCCAAAGAAATCTTAAAATGCGTTCCCGGCCTTAATGGGTTAATGAGCTGGAGCTGTGGATGGTCTATTGTTAAGACTCTGAGTTCTTCACTCCCCTGAGTCCCCCATCTTCAATCCAGTCCAGTGGCTCTGATTGATGCAGGCCAGGGCTGAGCATGTATGAACCTTTGACGCTGCATGGTGTTTGTAGAAATACTGGTCATTTCTAAATTACCAAAATTTTATTTCATTTCACCGATAGTCATACTACGTATTAAATTCAAAAATGAACATTAACCCTCAAATTCAATTAATGTTTTCAGTGGACTTAAAATCATTGTTTTATTTGTCTTCCTGCCCTGACATTTGGCCTTTGTGCCCTAAAGAAATTGACAACACTGAAGGCCAAATGGCCTTAACCCCTAAACAGCAGGAATTCCAGGCCTGCAGTTGTTACACAATGAACACAATGCAATTATTTAGTCACAAGCTTGTGTTAAATCTTTTCATTGGTTAAATAATTGAATAAAGTGTCTACTGTACCTATATTTATAAACCCCACAGACAAACTTAACCATTTTCAAAAATAGCAAAAAAAAAGATCCAATCTACAGTACAAGCTCACAATGTGGCGTCGGCTGTTTTCACTACTTTTGGCCGGCACACATGGACGGCGAAGTATTGCATTCATTTACACAAAAAAAACATAATGTCTCCGTAGGTGTCGGGTGTCCAAAACTGTTACTTTTCAGGATTCAAATTCAAAAACAGCTAAAGTAGCAGATCTACAAGCTCAAGCTTGCGGATCTGCTACTTTTGATGCTTTTGTGTGACGCTGTAGTATGATCAAGTAAGGCATTCATTTAAGAAAAAACACAAAAAGTTAAAATATGGAGATTTCTGCCCGACAGCAACGATAAAAAAGATGAAATATGGAGATACAAGGTTGCTGCCTCGACAGCGGCGATATGCAAAAAGGTTTCAAATGACGGTGGTTGACCTCAGAGTGATGAAATATCCTCGGACCACAAAAGGCCAGAGTGAAAACATCCATTTCAAGTAAAGAGGAGGGAAATGGGAATAGATGAAGCGTTGCAACATTATGTATGTTATGAGGCCAGACAGACAGCGGTGTGATGTTATGCTACAGTGAAATATCACCTTACTCTGTTTGCTCTTTAAACAATGCTCCTGATTTATGCAAGCAAGGCATAGTGGAATCCCCAGACCACACACACGCACACGGACACACACACACACACACACACACACACACACACACACACACACACACACACACACACACACACACACACACACACACACACACACACACACACACACACACACACACACACACACACACATTATTGTGCCTACGCGGCGTATTCTGCCAATGCTTTTCAATGGGAACGGAGCACTTTTTTTGCGGAAATCTGCGAATGGCAACAAACCGCTCCGTAAATTGTTAACCACCGTATTCATTACAGTTACGGTGACTCAATATCTTTATAGTTATTGTTATAATATTACGGAGACCCTGAAGGGACATTAGTAGGCAGATTTTTTTAGGGGTAGGTTTATTTTGCAAAGCCGCTGGTTTATATTTTGTGGGTTGGAAAATGACGGATTATGTGTTGGTTTATATATTTTTTTCAGGTCTATTTTTTTAAGGGTGCCGGAAAAAAACTGCGTTGGTGAATTAGTTTTTTATGTGAGTTTTGTCATATTGATTCTTTTTTTCTCCTTAAGGGCGCGCTCCCACCGCACTTTTATTTTACCTCTGGGGCGGAATCTGCCAATGCTTTGTCAATGCAAATGCGTGGATTCACGCAAGAGCGGATCTTTCCGCATGTCGCGCAGACCTTGCGTTTATCCACTCTACACGACTTGTCCATTTTAAGCATAAAACTGCTGGAGGCAGGAGCTGATTTTCCCCCTCTGTCCAATCGGTGAGTCGAAGGCGGACCGTCCCAAGACTCAGGAAGCACCATGGTGCTCAAGGCAGCAGGCGGTGCAGGCTACGGGGAGGGTCCTGAAAGTGAGTGACAGGTGCGTCACTCCCGTTTTTTAGAATCCGCTGGCTGCAAAAAAACTGTGGCCGCGCACAACCTGCGTTTAACGCTAGCCGACCATGTTTTGGTGGGAGCGTGCCCTAAAGGAGTAGTTCACCCAAAGAATGACTTATTTTCTGTCAATTACACACCCCATGAAGCATTGAATTCATGGAGATTTTTTTGTTTCTGTCGCATTCCTAAGCCAATAATTTGATTACCGGCGGAAAGATGCTAATGTATTCGGTAGTAGACACAAAGGAGACTCTTTGAGTCTTCAACCGGAAATACACCCGGTCATCAAATTATTGGCGTAGGGATGCGACAAAAAAATCCTTGAATTCAAGTCTCCATGGGGTGACTAATCGATAGAAAAAAGGTTATTTGGGGGGTGAATTATCCCTTTAAGTTTACCTCGTGGGAATGAGATCCTAACTCGTGGGAACGAGATGATATTAAGGAGATAATAGTATAATAGTGCTTGGTGTGCACTGAAAATAGCTGATCTATAAGCTCACAACGCATTGCAGCACGACACGTTGAGAGCTTGTAGACAAGCTGTTTGCAGCATGCGCATAAATCAGGCATAACTCTAAAACCCCCTCCAAGACCTAAACCTAACCTCTAAATACCTAATCCTACGCTAGAACCGTAAGCAGTGGTGTGAAGTTACTAAGTGCATTTACTCAAGTACTGTACTTAAGTAACATTTTGATTTGACTTCACTGGAGTATTTCCAATTTTCAGTACTTTTACTTCTACTCCACTACATCTCAGAGGCAAATATTGTACTTTTTACTCCACTACATTTATTTGAAAACTTTAGTTACTAGTTACTTTGTAGATTTTGATTATTATTACAAAACATTCATTAACCTCTTCAGCCCTATATACATTTTAAAATAGCCGATCTACAAACTCACAATGCGTCGCGATGCAATGAATTGTGAGCTTGTAGATTGGCTATTTTCAAAAGATTTTTATACATTTGAAATGGGACATTCTGCATAATGAGTACTTTCTAGTCTTGGTACTTATAAGTACATTTTGATACCAATACTTTTGTACTTTTACTCAATTTTGAATTCCGGACTTTTACTTGTAACAGAGCGTTTCTACATTGCAGTATTGATACTTTTACTTAAGTAAAATATTTGAACACTTTTTCCACCACGGCTTGTGGGGACATTTGGCCCTCACAAGTAGTAACACAAGTACACACACACATACACACACACACACACACACACACACACACACACACACACACTCTTACACAAACATCACGCCACCGACTCATCACACACCATAATACCACACGCAAAACGCACACGGAGAGCCGTGTCAGGGGAATGTGTTGCCATGCATGCTGTCTATCCGTGCATTTAACACAGATTAATTAAGAATAATAGTTTGGACGGGCCCCAAAGCTGTTGTTTTTCCATCGTTAAAAGTTTTTTTTTAAATAAATGCCGCTGTTGGTTGGTTGGTTCGGGGCCCACGTCTGGCGTCCAGCTGCAAGCAGCAGTCTTCTGTCAGAAACCACACGTTGTAAAGCAGATGCAGCTTCTACCGACTGAACTCGCTGTAATTTTTCATTGTGCAACATGTTTTGTAGTTAAAGGTAGGGTTACTTTCTCTGGTTAAAATAAGTGTTATATTGTGATAGTACTCTATTGCTATAGAGTGTTTGTTCTGTTGTTCAGTAACAGGAGTCTACCTCTGTCTCTCCAACAGAAAAAGCATTTTCAGGTCGGGATACCATACCAATTATATCCAATCAGGATAGAGAACTCAGTCAGGATACAGATTAAACAAGTGTAATTGCCGTTACAGTCCCCCCCCCCCCAAAAAAAAATAGAATGTAGAATATTCAAAAGTAATTTTCATTACTTAAAAAAACTAAAAGCAGTGGTTTTAAACTATCAGAGAAGAGAAGACACTCGAGCAGCTCGGACATTAAAGTCTATTTTATTAAGGTGCTAAGTACAACAAGTAATGACTTTCGATGCTACTGCATTTTCTACCCCGGATTTGAACCAGGTTTCCTGCGCAAGCGCTGACATTTTTACCATTGAGCTAATAGAGCCGGCCTGCTTGCTTGCTCTGAGGATAAATTGAATCTTGACCATCAGGTCAAAAAAGATATGTGTCAGATCCTGTGTCTAGGTCAGACATGACCTTTGGCACAGGATCTAAATCTCTTAATAGAAGAGCACAGGGAGACAAAATACAACCACCCCAATTGTATAAGTTATATTGTATTAACATACTCTACCATACAGATTATTCATTAAAAGAAAGCTACATGGTGCCGCTTTAATAGCTATAGCATCAGTGCTATAGAAACCACTTTAACCCTAATATACATCAGCTCTTTGAAAATAGCAGATTTGTTATAGATCTGACTTTTTTTTTAAATATTTTAACGACACAAATCTTTAATGGGGGTCCTCCCTGGCACAAAGTATTTTCAGATGGGGGGTAGGCGGTCAAATACATATTAATTTGGGGGTCCTTGACATGAAGAAGCACAGCTGTAGGGCATTCCATTCTCACTCATTACCTTCAGCTCGTGGCTGACGAGGAACCTCTAATAGCTCTTAAACCAACAGCGCAGAGCTTCAGGAATTCTTATTAAAAAACTATTTAATTGGGATAATCTTTTTTTTTATCAAAGGTCTGTCTCCAAATCCAGCATCCACAGCAGCAGCAGCAGTAAGATGTGTTGTTGATTTATCTTTATTAACCCATTAAGACCGGGAACGCATCTAACGGCCACAGCTGTCACTGGCGAAGGCATAAAAGAATAATAATAATAAAATAAAATAAACTCAGGATGTTATTGTTGGTGCAGCAGTGAGTCTGGAAACTGGAGCAAACAGAAAACATGTGAAGCAGCTTCATATCTGAGATTCCAGTAAAAATGTCTTCAAGCGTCGTTCTTTTTTTCTTTTCTTTTTCTAGCCGTTATTGATATTCTTTGAGACACACATACTGGTATTTCGGGGCGTTGTCAAATCCGCCATTACTTAATCGGGTGAAACAACACAGCTTTCACTATTGGAATTGCATTACCGAACGCACACTGTTACATTTTGTGGGTTTATTTCGGCACAGCGCAACATATGGTGAAGTATTGTGGTGCAGGTCACTGCAACAACCACCGATCTTGTGAAGAATGAAAACGGGACCGCCAAATATTCTAAACTTTCCGCGATTCTGACAATAATCATGACTTTGAGACACGCATCCGAGTTTTTTGTTGGGCCAAACAATGAATCACGTGACGTTGATCCCCTTCCCCTATTCGTTCATACTAGGACATGACCTATGTGTAGGCAGAAGAATAGTCCACATTGAAAACAGGGAGAGAGAGGCGGTAGAGTGACATAGAGAGCAAAGGTGTGAGCGAGCCATTCTGGCCAGGCACAGACTCTGTGGCACTTTACCACTTCACCACAAACTGCAGGACAAACTATAACATTTTACTGATAAAGTCATTGTAGTTATTCAATATTGTTTAATATTACTTCTACAGCTGCTAGTTTAAATCTTTGTTCTCAAAATACGTTTCTTCAACTCGAATCAATGGCACAACAGTCTGTCGCCATCACTGATGATAACCTCGTCCCTTTGGCTATTGTCCATGCCAATCAATATCTGTGATATGTCCCGCCCCCTAGCTGACTGTTTTCACAGGAACGTTGAATCAAATATGATGATATCTGCCCCCCCCCCCCTTCAACGGCTGTTCTTGAGAACCGCACTGCGACTTCTGTCCCTTGTTATCATCATCCAATCAGTGAACACCACCACACTGAAGGGGTTACCGCATCACTGCTGTAGATCTAAACATCTCCACGACAAAACACAATGTTCTCATTATTATCTCCCCCCTCCGTTCATCCATCTTCCGTTGTTGGTCCTATAATAAGACAGTGTTCTGTCATCTTCCATACATCGTTGTGCTAACGACGTTAACAAACGAGCCAACTTGCCCTCCTTAACTTCTTCCATTTAGTATGAAGATGTCTTACGGGAAAGAGAAAGGAAAAAAATAAATAATTCTGCTGTACTTTCCACTGTGGGAATTTACGCCATCAAAATGTCATCAGTTTAATGAGGACTAATGACTGGGGAAAGAACGCTTCTTACGGAACTGATTTGAAGACAAAAGAAATGCTGTGATTCTTCTCCTCCACTGCCGGCTGTTATAACTCGTGGTTTTTTAAACACAGACAAATTGCATAGTAAATATTCCTCATTCACTGCCAGAGTTTTTCAGAACAGTGTGCAGCCAGTGTCGGCGTTTTTGAGCATTTTTACTAACCTTTCAAGAGCCACAGAATATTTCGCTCCAGGATGATCGACACACAGTGTCAAAGTGTCTCTGCTTCCATCGGGGGGGAAAAAGCATGTCAACGACCGCGACCCTCCGTTCTTTAGTTATTGGCTGTTAAATATAGCTTGTTCTCTCCAAAAACGCAGAAAAAAACAAGAAAGCAGAGAAAAATGTATTTTTCTAAATCCTTTAACATTAGATCGGACGGGGCTGGGTTTGCTGTGATCACGTTATTTTACGGGTCTACTTTACTCCGGAAATCATAGGATCACTCATGGGTTGGCGAAGAGCGCCATCTAGCGTAAACACTGAAAACACTGTTTTGACGTGTTACACGTCATTGACACTGTGGGCTTTGGAAAAAATGTACTCTTCTTTTTTTAAGATATATATATATTTTTTGCTTTTTCCGCCTTTATTGACAGGAACAGTAGACTGACAGGAAATGGGGAAAGAGATGGGGGGGGGGGTGACACGCAGCAAAGGTCGTCGGGATCGGGAGTCGAACCCGCGACACGCTGTCAGGCTGGATTACCAGCCTATAGGTGCCCAGACGGTTACGCCAACCGTCCGGGATTGTTAGACCCTTCCGACACTCTTCATTTGTACGATCTTCTGAGTGTACAATGAACGTAAGGGTCCATTTGGTTACATTTGTTCTGAGTTGAATTAACATTATGATTTTTTACTTAAATCCAAGTGAACAGTTCAGTCCACACAGAGACAAACACATAGTTCATAGTCGGCAAATGAAAGACACAAATCTATATTATAGTATGAAAATATCACATGCATTTAAAATACATTTTGGATAACGGAAATCCCTTTTCATAAATATTCTACAAGATCGTAGATTGTAGATCGGCTATTTTCAAATGGCCTAAATGTATACATAGGGCTGAAGTGGTTAATGTATATTTTGTAATAATAATGAAAATCTACAAAGTAACTTGTAACTAAAGTTTTCAAATAATTAAGTAAAAAGTACAATATTTGCCTCTGAGATGTAGTGGAGTAGAAGTAAAAAAAAAACACCTCAAAATTGTACTTAAGTACAGTACTTGAGTAAATGTACTTAGTTACTTTACAGCACTGCCATGTAGCGTTTTCAATAGAACAATCGGCCTCATGCCGTCTCTATGATGACCTTATACCCACAGATAATATAACCAGCGGGAAAATGTTCAACACAGACACGCATTGTCCGTCCTAGTGAAAGTGTGTGTGTGTGTGTGTGTGTGTGTGTGTGTGTGTGTGTGTGTGTGTGTGTGTGTGTGTGTGTGTGTGTGTGTGTGTGTGTGTGTGTGTGTGTGTGTGTGTGTGTGTGTGTGTGTGTGTGTGTGTGTGTGTGTGTGTGTGTGTGTAAACCCACTCCGGGATTGATTCTAGAAAGCGAAGAGGAACACCTCCTCCTATAGTCCTGTAGCAGAGGCCCTCAGATTTTGAGATACCCCCACCCGAGTTAGAACAAAACACAACCTGTTTTTTCTTATCTTTAGGGTCTCCCATTAATGAAATGGATTGTTGTGAAATTTTATTTTGGGGCAAAATTATTTTTTTTGGCTATTCTTTAGAACTACCCCAATCTCTGAAAAAGGCAAATCCGAATAGGGCAAAGGTGACCAAATATGCTATAACTTGAGAATGCTCACTCTTATCTTCATCAAATTTGCTGAGGTATGAACCAGGTGTCTACCCTACATCAACAAATATAGTCCTTTAAACATACCTTTAGTTTAGGCGGAAATTGTACTTTTGTAGTGAGGACTCCTCTACTTTCCCTCATTTAGAAAAACAACATACGTTTATGTCAAATAAGCTGTTACTGCATAGCCTAAGATGCTATTAAACAATAACCAGTGATTGTGTGTAGAGATCTAGTACAGTTTTATTGCAAATGAGACTTCTTTAGACATACCCCTAATCACAGTATTCAATTTGTGTAATGCTTCTCTGTATTGAGGCCTGCAATTCTCAACAAAATCAATTAATCTATGCACCTTTGGTTTGGATGTGTAAATAAAAAAGTTCTTACTGAAATCATAAATTCATATTTCCATTAATTAATGACATGGCTTCATGTTGCCCCTGCCACACACAGCAATCATGTGTGAGTGTGATTGAATATGGTGCTGTACTTTGCTCACATACATAATTGCCTCAACATTGCCCCAAATTTTACTGGAACAAGGCTTCAAGATATTCTCAAAACACAACAAAACTAATAGTCACAAATTGCAATTTGCAGTAATTCAGAAGGTGGTGGCAGAGAATATTGTCAGTTGATAGATAGTATTGTTTTCAATATTGAAAGGTTTTGGATAGCTCTGTGGATCAAATTTAGCCCAAACTAAATTCATCTTTGACTATACACCCCACCCCAAAAAAATGTCTTGCATTATGAACCAATCTCTCTGCACCCCTCCCCTTACCCACCCAACTTCATAACTCCTCCCCTACATACACGAGAATATTTTTTTTTTTAGCGCAGTGTCATCTTGTAGATACAAGATTTTGAAAAACATTAAATAGATGTTTTAACACATTAGGAAGGCAATCAGTGTGAGTGTGCAAAGAGGGGTGGGGGTGGTTATGGAGGTTAGTGTAGAGCTGTCAGAACCGAGTATCTACTGGGTGCCTAGACAGAGGGGAGTATGGGGGGTGGGTCTGGTCTAGAGTTTAGTGGGCCTAGGGTTCCCCTCAGGTGGGTAGAGGGGAGTATGGGGGTCACTGGATTGCTCCCTGGGCACTTGGAGCGCAGAAGAGCAAAGTTAGGAGCCAAGGAGACCCTGAGTTTCTCCTCTCCCCCATGTCCGATGTGCAAAATCTCCAATAGAAATTATACGCCATTTCAACGATTTTTTTGCAAACGATACATGAAAGATAAACTTGTATCTTTGCCAGATCTCACTCCAAGTGGCTTAGGGAGCCTGCGCTCTCTTCGTTCTCAGCTCCTCCAAAAGCAAATTAGCATTTGGGATGCAAACGATTTCTAAGTCACGGCATGCTGGAGGATGGAGTGAGGAGGAGGCAGAAATTAAGGTATTGGAATTTAGCTAATGCGTGAGGCTGAGAGGAGTGTCCCTATGTCGCCTGGCTCACTGGATAGTCCCACTGGTCCCAAGTGGACCTCCACGCTGGCTCCCGAGATAGGCACCCCCGAGATAGGCTCTCTTGAGTTAGCATAGGTAGTGAGGACAGTCCCCAGTGGTGGTGGTTGTAAGACCTCCACATATTGCAAGACTGTGTCATATAAATATGTATGTATGCTGGCCCCAAATGGACCTCCTGGCGGGTCTGGCTGGCTCCTATGCCTGAGATAGGCGCTCGTGAGGAGGGTCAGCCCCCCCATAGGGGTGGTTGTAAGACCTCCACGTGGTGGTGCATGACTGTGTGTCAGGCAGACAAGGGTGTATGTCGGACTGGCTCACAGGAGAGTCGGTGGTGGCTGACCATTAATATTCCCAGGGGCCCCCACTGACTTATCATTATGGCTCAGAGCGTCCTCTCCCCTCTCCAGAACAGCTCCAGAACAAAAACTTGGTGTTTGCCAAAAGCAATGCTTGTTTGTTGGATAGCAGCATAGACACAGCCCCTTATGGGTGTGGAGGTCGGTTAGATTGGGATTCTATGGGGAGACTGGAGCCCAGGGCGTCATGGGCTGTCCCCTAGACGTACCTTCTTGCTGTTAAAATTATCCAGAAAAAAAGATCAAGGTTCAAGTTTATTGCCAGCAGTACCAATCACAAAATAAAATGTGAAATTAATTTTGCACTAAAACCTCACACAACTACTAGTCTCAGGAATAAGGAGATGTTTGTGACAAGCACATCTGCACCTTATCCACGCCACACTCCTCCACCACCCCTGCCTAGACACCCAGACACTAGAAACATGTTGTGATAGCTCTGTACTGACTTGCACACCCTCTCTAGGCCCATAAGGGGCCATTTCTCTCCACTGTATCCCCACTGAGGAGTCCATCTTCCCCATAGACCAGACAAGTGGCCATCTTTTTTGAGTGTAGCGTTGTGAGCTTGTACATCGGCTATCTTCACAATGTTTGTCTTTTTCTTACCTAATATTTGAGATAATATTGAGTCTTAAGAGTAATTAAATTGTAACTTTAGAAATGTGTAGATACCCTGTATACACTTATACTGTATGTTGGTTTGTTTACTGTTGAATGAGAGAACAATGTTGCACATCAAGCTAACCATCTGGGAACCCCCCAAAATCATTTGGGGGACCCCCAGTTTGGGAACCAGACACCTTTACAAACAAATTGGTGAAGAAATTTCCCGGTAAGGAATTTCTTCCAAGATTTGTGTAATATTCCCAGTCTATCACATTGGCAGCCATGTTTTTACAAATGTCACAGTACCACCCAGTAATAATTAATTTATTCCTTATTGGTATCAAAAGAAAGCTTCAACAGAATGTGAATTACATGTATAGGTGATGAATTCACCAATCCTGGGCATTATGGCATGTAGAAAAGGGAGACATGTCAAATTACATTGTTAAATATGCTTATAACCAGTGGTGGACAGTAACGGAGTAAATGTACTTGAGTACTGTACTTGAGAACAGATTCTGAGGATCTGTACTTTACTTGAGTATTAGATTGTTTTGATACGTATTACTCTTACTTGAGTACATTTCCAAGACAAATATTTTACTTTTACTCAAGTATATTTCTAGGAAGGCTATAAAGTACTGAGTACTTTTAAGCCCACTCCACATCAATGTTTCGCCATGCATGTTGCAAGGAGTTGCAACATGCAACTACTTGCAACTACTTGCAACCATTAACCCATGGCAGTTGCAAGGAGTTGCAACATGCAACTACTTGCAACTCCTTGCAACCATTAACCCCAATGGCAGTTGCAGGAGTTGCAACATGCCACTACTTGCAACTACTTGCAACCATTACCTTGCAACCATCGCCTCTTTGTTGTCACATGCTCCTCAATATTGGATTCCGTTGCTCCTTTTAAATCAAAGACAAAAAGCACTAAAGCACTTTCAGAGCCCTGGCTCAATAGCTCCACTCGCTCTCTCAGATGCGCCTGCCGGCGTGCTGAGAGAAGATGCAAGAAGGATAGGCTTCATATCTCGGTTGAAATCCTACGTGGCTGTCTCTTTGACTACCAGAATGCAGTCAAATTGGCCAAGACCAACTATATTTCTGCATTAATCTCCAAAAATAGCCATAAACCCCAGGTTCTTTTTAATGTTCTCAACTCCATCATCAATCCCCGTGAGCCCTCTCCTGTTGTGCCTTCACTCGCCCTTTGTGAAGATTTTCTCACCTTCTTCACTGCTAAAATCACCACCCTCAGGTCAGCTCACACCCATACTGCCTTTACGCCCCCCCCCCTTATCTCCTCCCATTGCCACCCTCAGCCAATTTGACCCTGTTTCTCTAGCCCAACTCGCCGAAGTCATCTCGCACCTGCGCCCTACAAATAGCCCCGCTGATAGTATTCCCTCCAGTCTCCTCAAGGACGCGTTTGACACTGTTGGTCCGAGTATCTTGTTGCTCTTCAATACCTGCCTCTGCACAGGCTCAGTCCCAGCTGCTTTCAAACAAGCCGTGGTGCAGCCTCTCCTCAAAAAGGCTACTTTAGACCCCCTCTCCCTTTCCAATTTTAGGCCAATATCACAACTCCCGTTTCTTTCCAAAGCCCTGGAAAAGGTAGTCTACCTTCAACTGCAAGCTTTTTTAACCACTCATGGCATTCATGATACATTTCAGTCCGGCTTCAGACCTGGACATAGCACAGAAACTGCACTCCTAAGAGTCCTCAATGACATACGTCTTATCACAGATATAGGCTGCCCTGCAGCCCTGGTGCTCCTCGATCTGTCAGCTGCTTTCGACACAGTGGATCATCGGATCCTGCTGTCTAGATTGGAGCACCACGTTGGCATTTCTGGTACTGCCCTACTATGGTTCAGGTCTTACCTTACCGACCGTAGTTTTAAAGTTAGACTAGGCGATTTTAACTCTAGCGTGGCCCCTCTAACCTGCGGCGTCCCTCAGGGTTCCATCCTTGGTCCCATCCTCTTTCTGCTCTATATGCTCCCATTAGGCTCACTCATTAAGCAACACAATCTATCATTTCATTTCTATGCAGATGATATTCAGCTCTATTTACCGTTAAATATGACCAGCACTGACCCCGCCCAGCCACTGTTAAAATGCCTCTCTGATATAAAATCCTGGATGAACACAAACTTTCTCACTCTGAACGAAAGCAAGACCGAAGTCATCATCTTCAACAATAACCCTAGCTCACCCATCACCCCACTCGGCCCCCTCAGTGATAATATCCGTTCCTCAGTTAAGAGCCTTGGTGTCACCTTCGACAATAAACTCAAATTCAACAAGCATATTAGCTCTGTGGTCAAGGCTAGCTTTTTTCAGCTTAGGCTTCTAGCCAGGGCAAAGGCCTATCTACCCCGTATCGACCTCGAGAGAGTCGTCCATGCGTTTATTTTAACTAGATTAGACTACTGTAATGCTCTCTATGTAGGCATTGATCATTCCGCTATCCGGCGTCTTCAGCTTGTGCAAAATGCCGCCGCCCGCCTCCTCACCAATACCAATAGGCGGGACCATATCACCCCAGTCCTCGCCTCCCTCCACTGGCTCCCTGTCCACTTCAGAATTGATTTTAAGATTTTAGTGTTTGTTTTTAAAGCCCAAAATGACCTGTCTCCTCCATATCTAGCTCAATTGATCATTCCATACGCCCCAACAAGAGCCCTGAGATCGGCCAATCAGTCTCTCCTGGTTGTGCCTGACACACACTTCAGGACCAGAGGAGCTCGTGCGTTCGCCGTGGCCGGTCCCAACCTCTGGAACGCCCTGCCTCTCCATGTTCGCACTGCTCGGTCTTTGACGGCCTTCAAGTCCCTACTAAAGACTCATTTTTACTCCATTGCTTTTAATTCTATTTAATTCATTGCCTGTCTATGCTACTATGCTCTGTACTGTGAAGCACTTTGGTTCGACCTGTCGATGTAAATGTGCTATATAAATAAAGTTTGATTTGATTTGATTTGATTACCCCAATGGCAGTTGCAAGGAGTTGCATCGGTGTGGTTGACCTTAAAACAGTTTTGTTGCAAGGAGTTGCGACTAGTTGCATTGGTGCGGTTTGGCCTTTAGGTTGGCTGTTTTTTTTCTTCCCTAAAATGCAATTGGCCTAACTTCTGCTCTCACACTGGCCGTGTTTCTGGCTTCCCCCTCCGCTCGCCTCTTTGTTACATCTTGTATGGGTGTATAGGAGAAAAAAGTATTTAGTTCTGGTTCCTCAGTCATTTCTATGTTTTTATAGGTGTTTCTGAAGGCTTTGTATAACGTCCACAAGCAAGCACATCAGTGCATGCAGTGCAGGTGGTTTCAGAGAGTTACAAGGTCCTATAAATTCATTGTGAAAACATTACAGCAATTCATTGATATCAAAATTAAGAAATGTACTTCTACTTTTACTTGTACTTTAAGTATTTTTCAAAGCATGTACTTTGGAATACTTAAGTATATTTAAAAGCAATTACTTTTTTACTCTTACTTGAGTAACATTTTGACTGAGCTACTTTTACTTATAATGGAGTAAATTTGACCAAGGAGTATTTGTACTCTTACTCAAGTACTGGGGTCGAGTACTTCGTCCACCTCTGCTTATAACCAATTGCTTTAATATATAAGTGTACTTATAATCACTTGACTATAATTTATATATGCTAATTGGATTCCTAGATCACCAAAACATGGGGTTAGGCACCAAAATTACTTGTGTAGGGCAAATAATGAAGGAGTAATGGTCTTTTAAGGAACTGGTGGCGGCCATCTTGGAAATTTGACATTTCTAATGATCAGATTTTGGTAAACTTTTGATATGTTATTAAGTACACCTGATACTACAATAAACCATTGAGAAACCTTTTGTTCTAATAATTTTTGGGTCAAACCATATTTGCACCCGCCTATAATGTTTTATTTCCAGAGAAGGGGTATGTCTAAAGAAGTCTAATTTGCAATAAAACTGTACTAGATCTCTCCACACAACCACTGGTTATTGTTTAATAGCATCTTAGGCTATGCAGTAACAGCTTATTTGACATAAATGTATGTTTTTTTCTAAATGAGGGAAAGTAGAGGAGTCCTCACTACAAAAGTACAATTTCCGCCTAAACTAAAGGTATGTTTAAAGGACTATATTTCAGTATTTCTTTATGTAAATTACATTCTGTAAATGTAAATTACATTCTACACTCTTTGGTGATGTAGGGTAGACACCTGGTTCATACCTCAGCAAATTTGATGAAGATAAGAGTGAGCATTCTCAAGTTATAGCATATTTGGTCACCTTTGCCCTATTCGGATTTGCCTTTTTCAGAGATTGGGGTAGTTCTAAAGAATAGCCAAAAAAAAAAATTTTGCCCCAAAATAAAATTTCACAACAATCCATTTCATTAATGGGAGACCCTAAAGATAAGAAAAAACATGGTTGTGTTTTGTTCTAACTCGGGTGGGGGTATCTCAAAAACTAAGGGCTTTTTTGAGGACTTGCTACAGGACTACTACCCAATATGCTGTTTACTACCGGAATTAATGCCGTTCCTCCCCCTTCTCTATTTGGTGCCTCTTCTCTCTCTCTCTCTCTCTCTCTCTCTCACACGTGCACACACAATATATGGATCATACCAACAACACACGCACACGACGTGCAAACAAACATGCGCACACACTAAAACCCCTAATTACAAACACACATGCACATGTCTGTGTGTGTGTGTGTGTGTGTGTGTGTGTGTGTGTGTGAGGGGTCACGCACAGTTCCATGGTGAGGATGGAATGCATGGGCCCGGCGTCGGGTCGGGTCGAGTGGGAGGGAGGGAGTGGAGAGAGCGGGAAACGGCCGCGGGATGGCGAGCAGCGAGCTTCCCAGTGCGTAGGGGCAGCGTCTGAGTCACAAGGTCCAGGCAGTGATGATGACATACCGAAAAATGTTACGTTTAAGATACAATATCCAAGGAAAAAAGCAAGACGTGTTTTACCCATTAAGACCGGGAACACATCTCATTTTTTAATTTCCGTGGCTATTCAAAAATAGCAGATCTACAAGCTCATAGCTTGTAGATCTGCTATTTTTGAAAAATCTTGAAAATGTGTGCAAATCTTTGAATATATTTTGAGATGGGGGTCCGCGGCCAAATACATATAATTTTTTGGGTCCTTGACATTAAAAAGTTTGAGAACCACTGATATAGCAACATGGAATGAGGGAGGAATGGAGAGGAAATTATTTTTACGGGGCCAGGCTGCCAGCATGGCTCCTGGCCCTGTTTTAATATTGGCATTATTGAGGTTTCGAGGCCTATCAGGCTCGAAGCCTCTTTGAAACTGTAGGCTTTCATCCGCCATTTTTGCAGTTCTGGCCCAACCGTGTGGTCACTTTTTACGAAACTCGGCAATATGGTAGAGGGCTATGCCAAACGGCGAAGACCCGAAACTCACAACCATTGGCCAAAGGGTGGCGCTGTAGCACTCAATTGAAAATGCCAACTTTGAACAGGTACAACTCATGCCCTGTTTGACCTACAGCCATGAAACTTCAATACACACATGTGTCTCCTCATGCCTAACAACTTTCATACTCTGACTTTTGACCTCTGACCTTTAGATTTCCCGCCATTTTGAATTATATGAAAAACAGTAAAAATCTATCTCCTCCTGGGATCTTTGAGCGATCTGCACGAAACGTTTTACACATGAACTTTGGACCTATGCCGACAAACGTGAGCAAGCGGACTCTCTCTCTCTCTCTCTCTCTCTCTCTCTCTCTCTCTTCTTCATTCACTGGCCCCGTATTATTGCTGCCTGCAGCTATATTTTCTCTTCTTATTCTTTCTGTCACAAAAAGCCTGAGTAAACAAATTACAAAGATGACCCCACATATGATTTAATGTGAAATATCCCTGTAATGTCTTGCCAATCATTTGATACATATGATTATGAGAATATCTTCACTTTACACTGTCTATCTATGATTTAGTGGTCAACGGAAGAGAAGGTGTCTCTTGGTGGAATAATCACAAGTCGAAGGAGTCCGGAGGAGTCGTTTTCAGCAATCACTTTTATTGTCAAAATGTGAACAAATACAAGAGTCAATGTTGTACTGCGCCCTGTTTCTCTCTAATGTTATTGCCTATATACTCTACACATTTGTCTCCGGGGCGGGGTCTTAACACCCGCCTTTCAGTGACAGAACAATCGTCCAATCACAGAAGCTCTGACTTCCTACAGCAGCAGCTGCCGGAGTGTGACAAATTAGTATTCAGGCGCAACAGTACTCAGTTTTTAAACATGTATCATAATCAGTACATTTGTTACTTGATTTCATTAGTTAAACAAATCTTTGTTCAATTATCTACAAGTGTTTCAGTCTTTGAAGCTTCATCAGGTGATGTACTCACCACACCTTTCAATGTAAATGTGAGGACTGATTAGTCTTTTGTTAGGCAAACTCAGTCCCTCTTTGCTGGCACAGTAGACTTTGAGTGAGACATCAATTTCTTTAACCTAGTTACTTATTATTAAACCAATGTGTTATAACAAAATAATCTGGTAGTAATATTCTCATGTTTAATGTTGAATATACCACAAGTTTAAACACATTTTCTGTTAAATTATTTAAAACACATTTACTTAATACTGGCTGTGAATATTTTAGCGCATCTGGTCACCCTTATTCATAGAATACAATTATACTTAAGGATGCTTCATAATTAAACATACTTAAGACAAACATACAGACTACTGTTTTATGAAACATTCATAGTATTGGTCATAAAGCATCATAAGTCCTGTTATTAACATCATAATGCATTTATTAAACACACATTGAGATATTAATGAGCCTGACCCAAGGCTTTAAAGTATAAACATTAAGAAAACTACAACGTTTTAGATGTTCACAAAATCTTTATTTCATGAAAACACTAAAGTAGTTTTCACATCAAAGAGGGATTTCAGATGCTTCTTGTCAAAAAGAAAACCACAACCAAAGCAGACAGGTCAACGTACCAAAAGTAAAAGTACTAAAATGTTTGAAAATAGCAGATCTACAAGCTTGTAGATCTGCTATTTTCAAATAGCCTATGTATACAACAGGGCCAAACTGGTTAATGTATGTTTTATAATGTAATGTGTCCTCACTCTCTGTCTCAGAGGAGGACTGATGTGTGTGACAGTTCAGACATCAGTATGAATGTTTGGTCATTTCAAACAAGATTTCAAACAACTTTTTAAAAATAATTGACTCATTATTACATTTTGTCTTATCTTCTTCTTTTTATAATTAATGTAAGAACAATGGCTTCTATTCCAGCATGCTAACTTTCCAGTAAAATAAAGGCTGTAGTTTCTATAAATAGAGGCCTGCCCTTATACCCAGAGCCATAGAGAGAGAGAGAGAGAGTTGCGTCACACAAAGCGGCTATGGTTGCTGTGGGCTGTAGTTCCAAACATTGGAACTTCCCCATTGAGACAGACAGAGCATTTCCTCATTCCATTCTTACAATGAGAGTCTATGCTAGTGTCGTCACTCTCATACTAGATGCGCGCTGCTTACACCCAGTGATGAGCTGTGGATTTTTGTTCAAGGGGGGCTGTATTTTATGACGTCACGTGCACGCGGACATGTGCACATCGCCACTCAGCTCAGTGCTAGTTGAAATACTGTATTCAACATGTGATTTTTAATGTAATTATATTTCTTATTATTTTTGTTGCATTGTTAATTTGTTGTTTTTATTTTTTTCAATTAAAATTAATTATATTAATTAAAACTTTGGGGGGCACGGTGGCACAGTCGGTAGTGCTGTCGCCTCACAGCTAGAAGGTCCTGGGTTCGATTCCCGCAGGGGACGCTGTGGGCACTGGGGGCGTGTTCTATCCTCCGCGTGATCAGTGCCCATACCCTAGGTGGGGTTGGCGAAAGGGCCTTTCTGTGTGGAGTTTGCATGTTCTCCCCGTGTCTACTAGGGTAGGTACCCTCACAAAAACATGCAGTAATGCTGGTCATTATACTGCCTCCCCCTGGCCAGCCGGGGCGCCTGATGGAGGGGAAGGGAACTGGTTGGAATAACGTTTTCCTTCCACGCGCTACGTCCAACCAGGGAAACTCTCCCCTGTCAGGTGAAGAAGGTCAGTTGGCTCTCATGCATTGAAGGAGGCATGAGCTCGGCCCTGGCCTCCCTAGGTTGGCAGAGGGAAGGTAGTGCCCAGGATTACATAGACAATTGGCACTGGGTGTAAAAAATAGGTTTACAAAATCGTGGGACAAAAATTTGAGAAAAAAAAAAAAAAAAAAAGACAAGATGACCACACCACTTACATTGCTTTCAACAGTGGTTTTAACAATCATATGAACAGTCACAAGAACTTCCAACAACGGTCAGGGATAACCTGATCGTCGTCATCATTGTAGATTTCGCAGACAAATAAACTACCTGACCTGTGTGGCTGTTAATACAGTGTGACTGAGGACGTAAGTGAGAACGTAATGTTATGCAAAGCAGCCAGCTTGAGGCTAGTGTTTAAGGCAGTGGTTTTCAACCTTTTTCGCGTCAAGGACCCCCAAATTGACACATATTAGCCCATGGACCCCCATTTGAAAAGATATAGCAGGGACTCAACTATTTTGATTTCTTGGGGGTCCCAGTCTACACTGTATCATCATCATTAGTGTTCATTTAACTCTGAGAGTGTACAAATGGAAACAAATGGACCCGTTAGGGTCCATTTGGTTCCATTTGTACACAGGGGTACAGACACATAATTAAGGGTCAATTTGGTTCCTAACTGGTTCCTAACTATTTTGGTTCCTAACTATTAATTTGGCTGGAGACCCCCTGGAACCTTCAAGGACCACTGGTTTAAGGTGTTCCAGCCCCCATAGTAGCTCCAGGGCTAAGGGGGCGCCACCCCTGTTACACCCCCCCCCCCCCCCCCCCCCCCCGAGAAGTAGGAAGAGGTAAGTCACCTCTTCACAGTAACACTGCATACGTTACCGTAGACCTACATCTGTTCTCAACAGGCTGTCTTGTGTGAGGTGAGTGAACTAATACTTGCTTTTAAGGTCCAACACATTTTCATCATGGGCAATCAAACTAATGAACATATTTAAAGAGGCTAAAATGTAGGTTTCTCTAGTATTCTTGGGTGTCCTTATATTTTAGTTCAAAACTAGGCATTTTTTACTGTTGTTGTTTTTTTCTTCTGTTTTGTACCCTTTTTGTAATGTTTATATGTGCTTTTGTAATGTTGCCTGTTTACGGATGGATATCAGCTTTCTTTTCTCAAGTTCTTTGACCGTTTTAAGTCAGTGTAAGTGATGCTGTTGAATAATAAGCCATGACAATAATACCGTATGCTGACCTGTAGATACTGGACTAATAGTACATGTGTAATACATACCTCACTATGCATTTGGTTTGGAGCATTTCGAGGGAGCTAGCTTTACAGACCACTGGACCGACACTGAACATGCTGGTCAGGTTGCTTGTGTGTATATATATATATATATATATATATATATATATATATATATATATATATATATATATATATATTTTTTTTTTTTTATTATTATTTGTTTTATTACTTTAGAAACTGTAGGGTAAAGAGCCTTTTATCTGCAGCCCTAAATGTGCAACTGATACAAATGAGGTATAACATAAATGTACTTGCATACACATCAATGTGCATTTCCCTTTTCATATAGGAGTGCACCATGGCATCCGTGACGTCACCTTCACCTACCACTGACTGGTATGACTATGACGGGTATGACTATGATTACTATGCCCCTCCACCACTTCCTTCACCACTTCCTTCACCACTGTGCATTAACGATCCATGGTGTGTCACCCAGCTTGTGATAGATGTGATCATCTTCCTGCTCGGGGTTGTGGGTAACGGCCTGGTCATCTGGGTCATTGGCTTCAAGATGAAGCAGAAGACGGTGCCCACAACATGGTACCTCAGCCTGGCCGTCTCCGACTTCATCTTCTGTGCAATGCTGCCTTTCAACTTCCATCTGAAAGCAACAGGATCTTGGATCTTTGGACTTTTCATGTGCAAATTCACCTCCTTTGTCATGTTCCTCAACATGTTCAGTAGCATTTTCATGATGGTTGTCATCAGTGTTGACCGTTGTGTGATTGTTGTGTTTGGGTTTTGGGCCCGAATTAATTATACGCTGAAAAGGGCAGCGCTTACAGTGGTCGTTGCCTGGCTCTTTGCGATGGCGCTGAGCATTCCCTCCTTAGTGTTTCGTGACGTTGTAACACTCAATAATCAAACATACGATAATCCGGTTACTTATTGCTACAACAATTATGGAAAGCTACCCAGCAGCTCTACAGGTGTCCCTGTCGTTCGCTTTGTTCTAGGCTTTGTATTCCCTCTGGTCATCATCATTGTGTGTTCTTCTATTGTCATTGTAAGTCTACGGCTACAGGACAACAGGATGGCCAGGACGGCCAGGACCGCCAAGCCCTTCAAAGTCATGACTGCCGTGATTGTCACATTTGTCCTCAGTTGGCTCCCCTACCACATCTTTATTTTACTAGACATCAACCTGACTCACTACACATTTATTGTCACTGGACTGAAGATATCACTGACTCTTTTAAGCGCAAACAGTTGCATCAACCCGTTCCTCTATTTGTTCATGGGCAAATTAGGCAAGCAGAATCCAAGGAGCTCTTTCAAAAAAATCCTTTCAAAAATTGAAAATGCTTTCAATGAATAGAAAATGATCCATGTAACAGATGTTCCTTCCAATGTCCACCACCTAGAGACAAACAGGAATTTAGTCTATGCTAGTCTAGGATGGCTCAAGTTACTCATGGTAAAGATACTCAGAGGATCAGTGGGTCTGGTCTTTAAGATACTCAGAGGAACAGTGTCCAGATAGATATCTGTTACTTCTCTAGAGTGAGTGATGTCCATAACCAAAATGTGTCAATTGTTTTTTCAAATGCATCTAATACGCTGCCACCAAAATGTGGAAGGACCTACTGAAATACATAACGGTTCTCGACTCCTTTTAAACTCAAAACTAACCTAAAATAATTCCTGTCCTGAAATACAAGTGAACATTTAACTCCTTGAACAACTTGATAGTAGAATCCTCTGCCCCCCCCCCCCATCCCCCGGCCCCACCCCTCCTTTCTCTGTAAATATACCGTATGATTCTACTGAGCTTCACAGTATTCCTTTATGTTTTGTAGTATATAGTGTATTGTATTGTATATTATCATGTATTACTGATGAATTGAGTACAAAGAACCACAATGGAAACAAGCCCCTATGGCTTTTTGTGTTATCTCTGAGGACCCTTAGAGTTACTAATTTTTTTTTGTGAAAGGATTTTTTATTTTTTTTACATTGCACTTGAACCCTAGCGTCTCTATTCTGAGGAGAACTTTAGCCAGAAATAGCAGATCTACAAGCTCTGTGAGCCTGTAGATCGGCTATTTTTGGCAAAGAGGTAAATAGGTGTAGAGGGAAAAAAGAGCAGACCAAGTTAAAAAGAAAAAGTTTAATCTGAAACACAATTTTGTACATTATAGTGGAGGGTCCCTGCTTCATCTCTCTCTCAGCTATAGGGGGTCCTTGGCCTGAAAAACGTTGAAGACCCCTGATCTATGGCATAGAGAAGCTGTGTTTATTGTGAAGAGGAAGGTGTGAGACACCAACCCAGATTTGGCACAAACAAGGGGTTGAATTAGTTCTCATGCTATGCAACAAAAATGTGGAATGCCCTACCAACAGCAGTTAAGGAGTGTAAAACCCTACTCACTTTCAAAACTACCCTAAAAGAAACACCTTCGGGAGGCTGCAATTCTAAACTGGCCCGTGTAAAACTACCCCCCCCCCCCCTCGAACTGTTTACTGTACATTTCATTTAATTTTTCTTACCTTTAAAATGTTTATATGATGTTCTGCATAGTAGTGTATATCTGTCAGTCATTTAGTGTCTCCATGAATTGAGTACATAAGAACCCCATTTGAAACAAGCCAGTAGGCTTTTCTGATGAGCTTTTCAATCCTAATCAGTTGACCTTGTATTGTGAACTGTACTTCCATGTGATTTTTTCTCTGCAAACTTCTAAATAAAGTATTCAATCAATCAATCAATGAAAAACCACACTCAACAATACAGATGAGCTTAAGGCTGCTATCAAAGCATACTTTACACATGGTAGACATTTCTGTATCATAAATCCTTTTTTTTTGTGGTCTGTAATATTCTAATATTTTGAGATATGGATTATTTTATTTTCATGAGCTGTATGAGCCATAATCATCAAGATTAGAACAACAAAAACAGTTTGAAATATTTCACTTTATGCACATATTAGAATATGAAAGTTTCACTTTTTGAATGATATTATGACATTTCACACTGTTCTAAACATAACAACAGACTTTGCGTTGCATAATGAAAGGTTGGTATTGTTTATTATGTTTGGTTATACAGGCAAAAGTCATGCCTCGTTTGGCCGACAGCCATTAAACCTGCTTACACATGTGCCTTGACTCATGAGGAACACATCTATCACGTTGACCAGTAAGCTCCGCCCTTAGATTGTCCGCAATTTTGAGCAGTTTGAAAAAAGCTTAAACCCAGGATTTTTCAACTATTTGCGTGAAACTGTATCATCTGTTTGATCTCCTTTTTCACTGGTTCTTGTCTGTTGGTCCAATGGCTTCTCGCTTAAACATGTGCCTCTCAACCTGAAGGTCGTCAGTTCAATCCTCACTTGATGCGGACTTCATTAAAGTTGCATTGCACACAACATGATTGTGTCAATTAATACATGTGCAATTGTTAAAGATAACCTGAAATGCTTATTTGAGAGTATGTTTTTTCAATGTATGACATACTTCATTCTGAATATAGCCGATCTACAATCTCAAAACGTTTCAGATAGCAACGTGTTTCTGAGCTTGTAGATCGGTTGCTTTCACTGGTTTCGGTTCTGAGGAGACATACAATTTCTCTATTGGTAAATGGTTTGTGAACGAGTGATCTTAGTGTTAGTGAAACAGGGGCTTGGTTCATGACAGAAGGCAAGAGTTTATGATCTTCAACAGACAACATCAGCCTGGTCAAAGCTATAGCACTATAGGCAGTGTTGCAGCCTGTCAGTCCGATGGTTGAGGGTTCGATTATGTTAATGGCAATAGGTTGAGATGTCCAATCCATTCCGTTTCCATCTCTCTCTCTCTTCAATCTATTCTGTTTCCATTTCTCTCTCTCTTCAATCTATTCCGTTTCCATGTCTCTCTCTCTCTCTCTTCAATCTATTCCGTTTCCATGTCTCTCTCTCTCTCTCTCTCTCTCTCTCTCTCTCTCTCTCTCTCTCTCTCTCTCTCTCTCTCTCTCTCTCTCTCTCTCTCTCTCTTCTTCATTCACTGGCCCCGTATTATTGCTGCCTGCAGCTATATTTTATTATTATTTTCCCCCTGTTTTTAAGTACAGTAGCATAAATGGACCGTGAAGTCCAACTGGGCTGCAACAGTTGGCCTCTTTCCACCTGGCATCCTTTTGGGCATGGCAATATAGTGTGTGACAATTATCCAAAAAATCATGGAAATCGCTGATGAAAAGCATTGGTGGAAAGTAACTAAGTACTCTGTTACAAGTAAAAGTCCGGAATTCAAAATTTACAATTAGTAAAAGTACGAAAGTATTGGTATCAAAATGTATTTAAAGTACCAAAAGTAGAAAGTACTCATTATGCAGAATGTCCCATTTCACAAGTTTTCAAATGAAAATAGCCAATCTACAAGCTCACAATGCATTGTGAGCTTGTAGATCGGCTATTTTCAACTGGCCGAAATGCATATAGGGCTGAAGTGGTTAATGTATGTTTTGTTGTAATAATCGAAACCTACAAAGTAACTAGTAACTAAAGTTTTCAAATAATTGTATTGGAGTAAAAGTACAATATTTGCCTGTGAGATGTAATGGAGTAGAAGTACTGAAAATTTAAAATACTCCAGTAAAGTAAAAAATAAAATTGTACAGTACAGTACTTGAGTAAATGTACTTGGTTACTTTATACCACCTGGTATTGAGTTTGTTCGTCTTGAGACTAACCACCACTTTTGTATCTTCTCAGGATACTGTGGCTGTGGGGAAGGTTTTGAGCCGTGGTTCGCTGACCCAGGACCAGTCCACCTCCTCCAGAGGTTCTCCTCCTGACACACCGGACGCTCTGAGCAGGCGCCAGTCACACCCTTTGACGCGTAGCAGGCCTCTCGCCCGCTCCTCCCTGAACTCCTCCGCACACCTCCACGCACGACGGGCCAGGGTAAGTGTGGTGTGTGTGTGTGTGCGCGCATGTGTGTTTGTGTGTGTGCATGTGTGTGTCCATAGGAAGAAAAAACCCCCCAGTGATTATCAAACTTAAAATGCAAGATCAGAGTATATGTCATAGACCCTAGTCAAATGACCAGGTAAACATCAAACCTAGCATCTGTCTAAACTATATCTCTGCTGTCCGGCAGGAACCAGCTAACTCCAAAATGTTCATTTTTCAGAAAATGAAAAAAAAAAAAAAAAGTGGAGCTAGGAGGTTTTGTTCATCATTGATAAGAACAGCTGAATAGACCATATTCACACGGCGGCCATGTTTCTATGAAGTCAATGAAAGTAGCCACCCCGGGTGGCGGCACTTTCAATGTTAAATTCCAATATGGCCGTCGTGTGAATATGGTCTATGGACCTCCAAGCTCACAATGAGGTTGGAGGTCAAAAGGGGGTGGAGCCTGGAGTCAGCAAAACCAGCTAACTCCACCCCCCTTTGCTGGAGTTAGCTGGTTTAGCAGAAAGTTTGAGGATCTAATGGAGTTAGCTGGTTTTGTCCGAAGCGCTTTTTAATACTTTTCATTGGTTCAATATTTTTTTTACCAATACACAGACGTAAAGGGTGTTTACTAGCACTGATTTATGGAAAAAATGCAAAAGCGGAAAAATTTAGTTAGCTGGTTAGCAACGATATGCTATCTAAATTATATTCTTAGTATTTTGTGGTCAAGCAAAAAGTATATAAATAACATGGCGTGTGAACACGTAACTAACATACATCTGGTGGACCCCAATGGAAACAAGGCTGCAAGGACTTTTTTGGACGGACCTTTTAGACAAAGTATTATAAATGTAATTGTGCTGTTCACATTTTTTGCCTAGTAACTCAATCAATGGTAGTGTAGCATCTATCAAAAAAAAAAGACACAAAGAGATACAAGGGTCTCTGAAGAGCTGAGCTTTCAGACTTGCAGTAGAAAATGGGGAGCAGTGGTGTAAAGTACATTTACTTAAAGGTAGGGTAAGTGATATTTTTTGGTTAAAACAAAAAGTATTTTGTTAAAAGGTTAAAATACTATATTCTGATAGTAATCATTGCTGCAGTAGAGTGTTTTTTCAGTAACAGATGTCTCCCTGTCTCTCCAGCTCTTTAATAAACAGAAAATACATTTTTCGGTAGGTGTCAAAATCTCAGCCAATCAAAGTACCCATTTTTAAGCTTAATTTGTATAGTGTTCCAGTTCCAATTTTGTCTGCTCATTTCTTAGTGTCATCACTTCCAATTCCACTTGTTTAATCTGTATCCTGGTTGAGTTCTCTGTCCTGGTTGGATAAAATTGGAAATGAAACTGAAACTGAAACTGAAACGAAAATGCATTTTCTGTTTAATAAAGAGGTGGAGAGACAAGGAGACTCCTAATACTGAACAAACACTCTATAGCAATGAGTACTATCAGAATATAGAGCTATTTAACACTTATTTTAACCAAAGCAAATCACTTACCCTACCTTTAAGTACTGTACTTAAGTACCATTTTGGGGTATTTACTGTACTGGAGTATTTCCAATTTTCTGTACTTTTACTTCTACTCCACTACAACTCAGAGGCAAATATTGTACTTTTACTCCACTACAATTATTTGAAAACTTTAGTAACTAGTTACTTTGTAGATTTGGATTATTATTACAAAACATACATTAACCACTTCAGCCCTATATATATTTTGGCCATTTGAAAATAGCCGATCTACAAGCTCATACATTTGAAAACATGTGAAATGGGACATTCTGCATAATTAATACTTTCTACTTTTAGCACTTTAAGTACATTTTGATACCAATACTTTTGTACTTTTACTTTTTGTACATTTTGAATTCCGAACTTTTACTTGCAACAGAGTAGTTATATATTGCAGTATTGATACTTATACTTAAGTAAAAAAGGTGGGTACTTTTTCCACCACTGATGGGGAGTGAGTCTAGTCTCTGACTGAGATGTGTAGTCTAATCTAATCATACCTGTATCCTTCTAACTAAATGAACCCTCTCTCCTCTCCTCTGTCTGGGCTCAGCTCCAACCAACGTTCCTGCTGTTTTGTAAACCCAGCAAAAAAAACTCTTTCTCCATCCAGTCACACTGCTGTCTGCACTGCGTCATACAGTATACTATACTGCAACGAAACAACACCTTCCTGGGTGCACAGTCTGCACACCTTTTCTTTTCTAGTTTATTTGGGCGGGTCAGTACATATTAAAGGACAACTTCACCCATTTTCAACCTGTCTTCATATAATTGGTCCTCACTAATGCTCATTATAATATGGCACCATTTTTGTCTAGTCACTCTGTGTCTCAGAGGGAGGGCTGTGGACACTTCAGAAACCTGTCTACCAGTGACATCATCGATGGGGAATCCAGGCTAATAGAAACTACAGGCTTTCTTTTCCTGAAAAGTTAGCATGCTATAGGAAGCCATTGTTCTCACGTTAATAAAAATAAAGATAAAAAAAATGAAATATTGAAAAAATAAATTAAAAAAATCTAACGATGATGTCACTGGTAGATGGGTTTCTGAAGTGTTCACAGGCCTCCTATGAGACACAGACTGAGTAGAAAAAAAAAATCACAATTTTATCAGGAGCATTAGTGAGGATCTACTATATGAAGATAGGTTGAAAATGGGTGAAGTCGTCCTTTAATTTATATAAGAATACAAATCTGTGTACTTAAAGGTTTCATGACGTTCAGTTTTACCACACATTAAAAGTCTTTGTCATGGTCCTTCAAACGTGTATAAAAAGTTTTAACTAAAAATTCCACTCCATTGATCCATGGCAGGTGTTTTTCTCTCACATTTCTAAAGCCTTTTCAACTGCAATGAAAAAAGAAATCTTTGCCTGCGGGTGTCGCTGGTGAGGGATTTTGCCTGTCAATCATCGCCTCTGCTCCGCCCCCCCCAAAGGAAAGGATAGGGGAGGGGAGGGGCGAGGAGGAGAGTGGGCGGGATTAACGGGCTGTGACTTCACTGCCGAAGCTCAGATTACTTTTCAGCCTAATTATTCAGAAAACCCCAGACCACAGAAAATCCACTGAATGTTCAAAGTTCAGATTTCTTGGGTGTAATTGAGGTCATAAAACCCCCCAAAAAACATAAAAAATAAAAAAATGAAAATGAATGTCATAGAACCTTTAAGTACAATTTGGAGGTATACTTTTACTTTACTTGAGGATGTACATTTTTTTCGATTTTTACAGCAAATTTTGTTTTAGTCATAGTCTCCGCAATTCTCCTACCGGAGAGTCCGCCAGTCATCAAATTATTGGCTTAAGAATGCGACAAAAACAAATCGTCATGAATTCAAGACTTCATGGGGTGTGTGGGATATGGCAGAGTTCACAAAAACCTAAGTACATTTGGGAAAAATTAACAAATAGTTTTGTCGCTCTCTTCATAATGGTAATGGTGAATGTCCTTGTGCACGTTCACATCAGTCAGATAGTAGGATTTGTGTTAGGATTACAAAACATACAAGCCGTATTCTATACTTCATCTATAAGCCCACAATGCGTCACAATACGTCATTTTGTGTGTACTGTGTGTGTGTGCGTGTGCGCGAGCGTGTGTGCGTGCCGTGGGATCAGACCGATTTGGAGGAGTGGGTTTATTTTCCTCAAACCATGACTGATAAAGTACAGCTGTCCAAACACACACACACACACACACGCGCACACACACACACACACACACACACACACACACACACACACACACACACACTCACACTCACTCACTCACTCACACACACACACACACACACACACACACACACACACACACACACACACACACACACACACACACACACACACACACACACACACACTCACACTCACACTCAGTCATACACACACACACACACACACACACACACACACACACACACACACACACACACACACACACACACACACACACACACACACACACACACACACACACACACACACACACACACTCAGTCATACAAACGTACAGACAGCCAGATCAACACATGTTTTTCAAACTTTGTAAATCCAAACCCAGAGCTAATTTCCCCCCTAAATCTAGTTCAGAGTGTAGTGTTTCAAAGCATTATTAACCACTTGAACCCCAGCATCCATTATTCTTGGGGGGAACATTAGCCAAAAATAGCAAATCTACAAGTTCACAATGTGTCGGTGAGCTTACTTGTAGCCTGTAGATTTGGATGAAAAAAAGCAGACCAAGTACAGCAACTCAGGTCCATCTCACTGAGCTTGTAGATCGGCTATTTTTGGTAAAGACATTTCATCTCGGTCAGGTGGAAACCTCATATGTCCAAAACTGTTACTTTTCTGGATTCAAGTTTTAAAAATAGCAGACCGACAAGCTTGAAACGCATCGCTATGCGCCGCGTTTTGAGACGCATTTCGAGCTTGTAGATCTGCTTCTTTTGATGCTTTTGTGTGACACTGTAGTATGATCAAGTTGGACGTTTCTGCCCGACAACAACGATATGTACTGTATGTTCGTGCGTGCGTGTGTGTGTGTGTGTGTGTGTGTGTGTGTGTGTGTGTGCGTGTGCGTGTGCGTGTGCGTGTGCGTGAATTCCAGATTTGTGTATACTTTAAGCATCAATTTCCTGTGCTGTTATTCCACTAACTGGATGTTTCAGTCACAGGCTGTTGACTGTAGCTCATGTGGGAAATAACACGGATCTGCTGCAATGCTTTTTAGCAGACTTTATGAGTATGATAGGCCTATACATAGAGGTAAACATGAACAAAGAGCACCGCCATATATAGTCCATTAAGACCTGAGGCTGATTCTACAAATGTGCTTGTATATCTGCTATTTTTGAATAGCCAAAGAAATCTAAAATGACATTTTCGGTCTTAATGGGTTAACTCTTACATTAATGCAACAGCACATTGTAGAACATATTTTACATTTAAGCAGTAAACGTACATCGTCTCTGTTCGGGTGCAAACCTCACATGTCCAAAACTGTAAATTCTAAAATTGCAAAAGTAGCAGATCTACAAGCTCAAAACGAGCTTTCAAGCTTACAGATCTGCTACTTTTGTGTGACGCTGTAGAATGATAAAGTAGGGCGTTAATTTACGAAAAAACACAAAAAGTTACAATATGGAGATGAGGTTTAAATAATTATAATTTTAATGAAGTGTGGTACTGTACGTGCTGCCCCCGTATAGCGCCCACTGTTCCTAATAATTAGGATGGACTAAATGCATCTGATACCATATTTCACTGCATATTCAAATAGTCAGTGACAAATACAGCAAAAGAGTGTGGAGCACATTAATATTTATCACTTTGTGTTGAGTGTTTCTGTACCAAGACACCAATAGAAATCAAGGAAAACATGCACACACACACAAACACACGCACACACGCACTTGCACGCACGCACGCACGCACGCACGTAAGCACAATACAAACAACAAACAAATTCCCCAATCCCCATCCACACATATTCACACAGATCCATTCCCAGAAAATAGTAGATCTATAAGCTCACAGCGTCTCACAATGAGACACTATTTTTGGTGCGTGACAGCGACGGGCACACGTATAAATCAACCTTTTGGTGTTTGTGGTTCAGCAGCAGCATCATCAGAAGGTTTGCCTAGGCCTGTCACAACAATTATTACATAACCGCAGGATTGCAATTATCGGAGATAATCACAATTATTTTTGCATAATCGTTTCCATGATGAAAAAATCTTTATGCATTTTCAAAAAATAGCAGAAATAACTGATATTTTTGCCCTAGTAGTACATTATTTATTTTGGTATACCGGCAGTCATTTCTTTGTATATTGAAGTTATTTTGTCATAACATATCTGCCCTGTGCACTTTTTGTTTAAAAAGCCCTAAACTCTAAATGTTACTTTTGTTTATTATGTTCCAACGTCCAATGCCAAGAATACAATTAAATCGTTAATCGCAATTATTTGTATGACAGTTAATGGTCAAGTAAACGTTGATGCTGGTGAGTTGTGACAGCCCCAGGCAGGCCTTCCAAACCCAGCCGTAACAGTGGTGGAAAACGTACTCAGATTTTTTACTTAAGCAAAAGTATCAATACTGCAGTATAGAAATACTCTGTTACAAGTAAATGTCCGGAATTCAGAATGTGCTTGAGTAAAAGTACAAAAGTGTTGGCATCAAAATGTACTGTCCCATTTCAAGTTTTCAAATGTATAACGATCTTTTGAAAATAGCAGATCTACAAGCTCACACGGCGTCGCGTCGCGACGCATTTGGAGCTTGTATATCGGCTATATGTTTTATAATAATAATCGACAAAAACTAAAAAATTCAAATAATTGTAGTGGAGTAAAAGTATAATATTTGGATCCGAGATGTAGCGGAGTAGAAGTAAAAGTATTGGGAATTGGAAATTGTACTTAAGTACAGTACTTAAGTTAATATACTTAGTTCCACCACTGTCCCTTCACCAAAGAAACACAGTGACTGAATGTTCACACCCCCAAACATCCCAGTAAAAAAACACAGAGGCCTGAATGGAGTGTTTGTTTGCTGATCAACCGGAGACGTTTGGTAATTAAACATATCAAACATAATAAATCACATTTGAGGAATGTCTGATTTAATTTGACCACTCGTACATCACTCATATTCTTCTTCCAAGAAGTCTTTACAACAATAAATATGATGCTGTTTAAAAGCCAAACTCCACTGTGTGTGTGTGTGTGTGTGTGCCCATGCGTTCCTGTGTGTGCCCGTGCGTGTGTGTGTGTGTGTGCTTATGAGGCTCCTTTACCGGTATTTCAGAAGCTAAATAGCCCCCATAGAGTGTGTGTGTGTGCGTGCGTGCACGCATACGTGTGTGCGTGTGTCTGTGTGCGCGTGTGTGCGTGTGTGTGAGGGTTTGCGGGTGCGTGTGTGTGTGTGTGTGAGTGTGGGTTCTAATAATGTGTTTTAACATGTTTTATTTACCATTGTGCTGAATGAATGACCTATGACCTAGATTTAAAACAACCACACACACACACGCGCACGCGCGCACGTACGCACACACACACACACACACACACACACACACACACACACACACACAAACACAACACAACACAACACAACACAACACAACACAACACAACACAACACAACACAACACAACACAACACAACACACAATAATCCTATATTTCTCTCTCTCCCCATCAGGCTGCAGGAAGAATGACCAGCACATCAGCAGGTAAGCTTACAAGCTGCGTGCGTGCGTGCGTGCGTGCGTGCGTGCGTGCGTGCGTGCGTGCGTGCGTGCGTGCGTGCGTGCGTGCGTGCGTGCGTGCGTGCGTGCGTGCGTGCGTGCGTACTATGAGTGTGTGTGTTACACTGTGTACACGTGTGAGCTCAGCGTTCATGTTTTGTCACGCTGTTTTGCTTTCCCCGCTTTCGGGATATAACTGGACTTCTGGGAATGTCTCCCACTGGATTCCAAACCAGTATGGCAAACCTCAGCCACCCAGTGAGCAATGATACGCTGCTTTCTCTGCTGTCACACACACACACACGCACACACACACACACACACACGCCGACGCACACACGCGCACACACACTCGCCAGTGGTGTAAAGTAACTAAGTACAAGTACTGTACTTAAGTAAACTTTTTAGGTACTTTCACTTTACTGGAGTATTTCCAATACTCTCATTTATTTATTCTCTACTTTTACTTCTACTCCACTACATTTCAGAGCCAAATATTGTACTTTTACTCCACTGCAATTATTAGAAAACTTTAGTTTCTAGTTACTTTGCGGATATAAATAATGACATTATAAAACATACATTAACCACTTTAGCCCTATTTTAGGCTATTTGAAAATTGCCGATCTAGAAGTTCACAACGCATCGCATTGCGACGTGTTGTGAGCTTGTAGATCTGCTATTTTCAAACATTTTTGTCCTTCTACTTTTGGTACTTTAAGTACATTTTGATACCAATACTTTTGTACTTTTATTCAAGTAAGTTTTATATTCCAGACTTTCACTTGTAACATATTTCTACATTGCAGTATTGATACTTTTACCTAAGTAAAACCTTTGAGTACTTTGACCACCACTGACACACGCACACGCACACGCACGCGCACGCGCACACAAAGGACACAAACACGCAGCAGAAGCGCTCTGAAGTTTAGCTTTGGGTGGAATTTGGGTAACACTTTAGAATAACTATTCGTTATAAGTAGTTAATAGATCATTCATAAACTGTTAGTTAATGAGTTATTAATGACTTGTTAAGCAGTTGTTAATAGTTAGTTAAGGATTAATAACAATGCCTTATAACTGCTTAATAGATCATTTATAAACCATTAGTTAATGAGTTATTAATGTCTTGTTAAATGTTTGTTAACAGCTAATTAAGGAGTTGTAACCATGACTTATAGATAAATAATAGATTAGTAGCAAACTATTAGTTAACTGACTTATTAACAGTATGCTGATTATTTATAATATGTCTTATAAATGCCTTATAACTAGTTCAAAGATCATTTATAAACCATTAGTTAATGAGTTACTAATGTCTATATATTACTCACAAACTATTAGTTAATGACTTGTTAATAACTTGTTAAATATTTACTACATGTATGCTAATGATTTAAAACTATGCCTTATATATGTTTGAAGGATTATGAACAAGCTATTAGTAAAACACTTACTAATGGCTAGTTAAGTATTTGTTAATAGTTAATATATGTTATTGGGTAGTTATTCTAAAGTTGCAACTATTCCTCATTTACTAACATGAGTTAAGTATTTGTTAATGGTTAATTTATGTTATTGGGTAGTTATTCTAAAGTTGCAACTACTCCTCATTTACTAACATGAGTTAAGTATGTGTTAATGGTTAATTTATGTTATTGGGTAGTTATTCTAAAGTTGCAACTACTCCTCATTTACTAACATGAGTTAAGTATGTGTTAATGGTTAATTTATGTTATTGGGTAGTTATTCTAAAGTTGCAACTACTCCTCATTTACTAACATGAGTTAAGTATGTGTTAATGGTTAATTTATGTTATTGGGTAGTTATTCTAAAGTTGCCACTACTCCTCATTTACTAACTATTAACAAATACTTAACTTACCTTTTACAAATCAATTGTTAATGATTTGATTCCCATCTACTAATACCAGAGACACGTTGTACAACAGCAAATGGGTGGTACAGAAATTTGATGTGATACTGTGGACATATTTCACATTTTGGTACCTCAACCTTGCTCTATATTTTACAAAATAAATACCACAGATGAAATAATGAACAATTTATTATTATTATTATTGAATAAAGAAAACAGTACAAAAATAACAAATGCATCCATCTAAAACAACGATAGCAAATAAAGAAATAGTCATATCAACAGTAATACAGTAATTAGAAATAACCAAAAGGAATACCTTCATAGTCCCATCATAATCTGCCTTTACAGTCCAGATTAAATATAGTTTTAGCTTTATAGCAGGCCTTCTGCAGTAAGCAGTATGGCCACAGCAACACCATGTGCCAAAATTGTAGCTATGCTAATATTGTAGCTAACAGGCTAATAAGTGTTCCCAAATTATAAATCTTACTCTTTTTCATCAAACAAACAAAAACAAATTATTTACATTAACTAATAAACACAACAGTCCATACAGTTTTCATGGTTTTGCACTACATCACCTGAAATGCATAAAATAGAATACACAATGTGTACAGCACAATCGCCCCTTCTCTTGTGTCTTGTTCACAATAACTGAACAACATTCTGCTCCTTTCAAAATAAAGGGCAGTTCAGCTTCAGAACTCCATTGAGACACACTGCCATCTACTGACACAAAGTGGTATTGGTACTACACTACAGACTAGTATAGTTGCATGAACTGAACAGTTTTTCTTCATTCAGTAGAAATAGCAGATTAGAAATAGCAGATCTACAAGCTCAAGTGTGAGCTCAAGAAAAACTCAAGAAAAATGCCTCTTTTCAACATTCCAGGCCATGACCAGAAATTGACTCATAACTGGCCCCTAGGTGTTTACTGGGCCTTTTTAGAAGCAATAACCCTCAATTTGAAATTTGTGAGGTTGCAATTATTTTCTTCTGTTTCTCTTCATTCGCCAGAAATATCAGATCAGGAATAGCATATCTACAAGCTCACAACACGTTGCAATGCGTCTTGCTGTGAGCTTGTAGATCTGTCATTTCTTATCTACCATTTTTGGCAATGTTCCACGTATGTTCCATGTATGTTCCATGTATGTTCCATGTATTTTTTATTTTATTGTCCTATACAGTTCAGCAGTTCATGCAACTACACTAGTCTATAGTGTAGTATCAATACCACTTTGTGTCAGTAGATGGCAGTGTGTCTCAATGGAGTTCTGAAGCTGAACTGCCTTTTATTTTGAAAGGAGCAGGATGTTGTTCAGTTATTGTGAACAAGACACACCATAGAGCACCGAAGTCCTGACGTGACTCGTTCATCCCCAGGTTTGCGGTAAGTAATTTCTCTATGGAGAATAACATTGGGTCATCTTAGAATCGTCTCATATAAGAATTGTGGTCCAAAAATAAACACCGCGTGTCGGCGTTATTGTCAGGGAGGGGGTTCTGTATCGTTTATGATAGTCAGTCACTTATATTTGATACAGTCTGTTTCTGGCGAAAATGTAACTAATTCGGCGGAAGTAACATTAGCGTTTTCTCACCGTCAGTTGATGCTTCATATCCATAAGAGTCAACCCGCCGGGGTCATTTGTTTATTTTTGGAACACAGTTCTTATTTGACGCGATATTAAATACGTCTATGGGATTCAGAACGGGGGTGGAAAACTGCGAACCAGGTAGACAAACAAAGGATGTGTAAATGACGTCAGACTTCGGCGGTCTATTGTGCTGTATCTGATACATTGTGTATTCTATTTTATGCATTTCAGGTGATGTAGTGCAAAACCATGAAAACTGTATGAACTGTTGTGTTTATTAGTTAATATAAAGATTTGTTTTGTGTTTGTTTGATGAAAAAGAGTAAGATTTATAATTTGGGAACACTTATTAGCCTGTTAGCTACAATATTAGCATAGCTACAATTTTAGCACATGGTGTTGCTGTGGCCATACTGCTTACTGCAGAAGGCCTGCTATAAAGCTAAAGCTAATGTGTGTGCTGTATATCCACTGGTTAAAGCTATGTAATCTGGACTGTAGAGGCGGATTATGATGGGATTATGAAGGTATCCCTTTTGGTAATTTCTATTTGCTCTATTACTGTTGATATGACTATTTCTTTATTTGCTATTGTTATTTTAGATTGATGCATTATTTATTTTTGTACTGTTTTCTTTATTCATTAAAATTAATTGTTCATTACTTCATCTGTGGTATTTATTTTGTAAAATATAGAGCAAGGTTGAGGTACCAAAATGTGAAATATGTGCACAGTATCACATCAAATTTCTGTACCACCCATTTGCTGTTGTACAACGTGTCTCTGGTATTAGTAGATGGGAATCAAATCATTAACAATTGATTTGTAAAAGGTAAGTTAAGTATTTGTTAATAGTTAGTAAATGAGGAGTAGTGGCAACTTTAGAATAACTACCCAATAACATATTTTAACCATTAACACATACTTAACTCATGTTAGTAAATGAGGAGTAGTTGCAACTTTAGAATAACTACCCAATAACATAAATTAACCATTAACACATACTTAACTCATGTTAGTAAATGAGGAGTAGTTGCAACTTTAGAATAACTACCCAATAACATACATTAACTATTACTCTGTGAGTGATCTATTAGCTATCTATAAGGCATATTTATAAATCCTTAACATACTATTAAAACATATTTAACAAGTCATTGATAACTCATTAACTAATAGTTTGTTACTAATCTATTAACTATCCATAAATCATGGTTACAACTCCTTAACTAGCTGTTAACAAACATTTAACAAGACATTAATAACTCATTAACTAATGGTTTATAAATGATCTATTAAGCAGTTATGAGGCATTGTTATTAATCCTTAACTAACTATTAACAAATGATTAACAAGTCATTAATTACTCATTAACTAACAGTTTATGAATGATCTATTAACTACTTATAACGAATAGTTATTCTAAAGTGTTACCGACTTTGTTGTGCTTTGGGTCTTGTGATAACAGATGGTCTGAACACCCACATCACTACCAGTACATCACAGCCCTGGGATTAAAACGCTTTATTATTCTGCTTTTATCTGGACACATATACACTGAATGTTTTCATACAAAGCAAGACAGCAGCTTAGGCCTATAAATAACGTGTGTATTTGTATACTGTATATATATATACATACATTCATGAAAATGAGTGCTTTTAGAGGTTTGGTTATTTATCTTTTAGGTTAGTTTAGTCCTGTTTGTCTTGTTTTATTGCCCACTATCTACAGATGACAGTTAATATAGTTAGCGAGTGGTTAGGGGAGCAGTTAATTAAAGCCGGGAACGCATCTGTGTAACCACTTTAACCATTATTTTGGCTATTCAAAAATAGCAGATCTACAAGCTCATAGCGGGGTGAGTGCCGCGCTACGAGCTTGTAGATCTGCTTTAAAAAAAAAATCTTGAATCTTGATCTTGCAAATCTTTGAATACATTTTTCTTTTTAAACAACATATTTAAATCAAATCTTTGCTTCTGGGTGGGGGGGGGGGCTGGAACAACATATTTTGAAGGGGATCGGGGGCCAAAAACATATAATTTTGGGGGTCCTTGATAAAAGTTTGAGACATTTGTTGAGACATTTGACAGTTACAAATGTTCGCTTTAATAAATATATATTCAAAGATTTGCACAAAGTTTCATGATTTTCCGAAAAATTGCAGATCTACAAGCTCACAGTGCGGCACTTGGTGCCGCGCTGTGAGCTTGTAGATCTGCTATTTTTAAATAGCCAAAGAAATCTTAAAGTGACACAGATGCGTTCCCGGATGCATTGGGTTAAACGAACACTCAGGATTTTTACTGTAAAGTTGTCCTTAAATGTTGCTTTTTTCCCTGAGCCTCGTGTTGCCGTGGGATACCGTGTGGAAGATGCTAGTGGTGCTGATGATGAATGGGGTTGAACTCTGACCCCTGTGACCTGCATATCGCTTGTCTTCCTCTTTGAGTGACAGCCACAGGCAACATGGCAACTGTATAGCGGTTAAAACCGCTTGAGCTGCGTTTTGTTGCCGTCTGGCAAGAAACCGCGTATCTCCGTATTCTAACTGTTTGTGTTTTTCCGCAAATTAACGCCCACACTACAGCGTCACACGAAAAGCATCAAAAGTAGCAGATTCATAAGCTCGAAACGCGGCACAAAGAGACGCGTTGCGAGCTTGTGAATCTGCTACTTTTGCTATTTTTTAATTTGAATCCTGAAAAGTAACCGTTTTGAACATACTGTAGGAGGCTTGCATCCGACAGAGACGGTTTGACACTTTGTCGTACGATGGTGTCACAACGTGACGCATTGTGAGAGATATACTGAAAATGTTTGCCCGTAATGATAAGGCCGAAACATGCCCGTAATGATAAGGCCGAAACATGCCCATGGTTTGTAAGAGGCTAAGCGTTTGGTGGAGATGTGTTGGCATTCCATCTTTTTTGTCTTTTCCATTCCATTCCATTGACCCGAGAAATTACAACAAAAGATTGCACAATCGTAGTAAAAAAGGATAACACAGGCCCGGACCGCTGGCGTAGCGGTCCAGGCACCTATAGGCTCAATGTAGCCTGACGGTGTGTCGCGAGTTCGAGGCCTTTGCCGATCCCGCCGGCCTTTGCGTGCGTGTTTCAGTGTGTTTGGGTGTTCTTCGTTACATAGGCATACAAACATCATGTGTATACAGTATGTGTGTATTACATTTTTTGTGTGCATGATTTAAGGAGGCTGAGGAGGTGTCTCCAGAGTGGCACCGCAACCCCCCCCCCCCACCAACTAGGGGGGGTGGGGGTGCCAACCCCCTGTGGACCCGCAACGGGTCACATTACCGTCACTAATAGTCCACCCAGGAGAGGTGCAGTGTGGGTAATGAGGCCCCAGAGGCATGCTGGGAGGTCATAGGTGATGCTGTGCCAGCCTCTCAAAAGACAGGTTTCTGTGTGTGTGTGTGTGTGTGTGTGTGTGTGTGTGTGTGTGTGTGTGTGTGTGTGTGCGTGTGCGTGCGCGTGTTTGAGAGAGAGAGTTTCTGTGTGTTTGTTTGAGGGAGAGAGACCCAATTGCTTACCCTCTCAAATACCCACCAGTGCCGCACTGTTGAGAGAAGTATACAGAGATTAAGGGTGGGAAATGTTTGGAAAATAGTAGCAATGTATTCCTCTTAGGTTTGTGTGTGTGTTTATTTTTGCCCGCCCCCGTTACGCTCAAACACGTCGAAAGCCTTTGACAGCGACTCATGTGTACCGGTGGTCTCGGTTGATGGGTGGGTGGGTTGTTTTGCCTGTGTGTGTGTGTATGTGTGTGTGTGTGTGTGTGTGTGTGTGTGTGTGTGTGTGGTCTGTTGGTGGTTCCAGAGGGGATATGATATGATATCGTCTCTGTCGGGATGGAAAACCTCCTATGTCCAAAACCGTTTACTTTTCAGGATTCAAATTCCCTAAACAACTAAAGTAGCAGATCTACAGAGCTCAAAACGCGTCGCTTCGCGCCGCGTTTTGAGCTTTGTAGATCTGCAACTTTTGATGTTTTTTGTGAGACGCTGTAGTATGATCAAGTAGGAGCGTTAATTTACGGAAAAGAAAACACCAAAAGTTAGAAAGTGGAGATAGGTGGTTTTCTTC
Source organism: Gymnoscopelus braueri (assembly GCF_963280865.1). NCBI lineage: Eukaryota > Metazoa > Chordata > Actinopteri > Myctophiformes > Myctophidae > Gymnoscopelus > Gymnoscopelus braueri. Next base: position 41,198,011 of record NC_137609.1, read on the forward strand.
TGCCCGCAACAACGATATGGACACATATCTTGTGGTTCACATAGCTGGCATTTCTGTCTCTGTTCTGCTCCTTCGCCGCCGGCTAGATAAGAGAATTCCTCTCGCCAGGCGTGAACGTCACAGTCACACTGAGCTTTATGTCCGGCGGCGGAAAGTACATTTACTCAAGAAAAAAGTTGTAGGTACTTTCACTTATTTATTTTATTTTATTTATTTATTTTAAGTTTTTATGTGGACGGGACAGCGCATATCGATGAACATTACACACACAATGTAGTGTGAATCAGTGGTTCTCAAACCTTTTTCATGTCAAGGACCCATGTCAGTGTCTTGCTCATGGGACACTTCGACACGTAGACCGGGGGCTGGGGACACGAACCAGGGCGGCCTCTCTCTCTCTCTCTCTCTCTCTCTCTCTCTCTCTCTCTCTCTCTCTCTCTCTCTCTCTCTCTCTCTACCCAGTCAGCTATGCTGTGGTATTTATTTATCGATGGGTTATCAGCTAATCTGACTGATGTGGTATTTATTGATGAACTCATTACTTGGAACGTTGTTTTTTTGCCATCGTTCTCTGTGTTCCCAGGACTAATCTGACTCCATACTAGACTGCCTACACCAGTGGTTCTCAACCTTTTAAGGCCACGACCCCCCCAAAATAATCATATTTGAACTGGGGACCCACCAAAATAATCACACTTTAACTGGAGACCCCCCACCCTGACAAGCATATATTGTGACTGATCTGCAAGCTCACAACGCCTTGCGTTGCGAGGGGTTGTGAGCTTTCAGTGATCAGCTATTTTCAATTGTTTTGCCTCTTTTACATATATTACATTATTTGACAATTTGGCCAATATTTGACCAGTTTATATAATAGTTTGTTGATTACTTTTGACGCTGTATGGTCTTTTTGTATGTATTTATTTTAGAGGTAATTAAAAGGATCCTTAAATTGTTTACTGTTGAGTGAGAAAACAATGTTGCACATTAAGCAAATCCCCATTAAGCATTAAGCAACCCCCCCCCCCCCCCCCCCCCATCATGTGGGGACCTCCCTGATTGTCCGGACCCACAGGTTGAGAAACTCTGGCCTACACAGTCAATCATTGTACATTTTACACAGAAGAGTGTTCAATTGGAACCAATCGATGTTCCACTCCTCATAGTTACATATGGATACAAGTAAGACGCGCGAACGCGGGAAGCGAACGCAGCTCGAAAATACCAATAAGAAGAATAGAAAGGAATGAGCAATTGTAGAGAAGTGGGTGGTACAGTTAAATTAGTGAGAACAGGGCCGCCACAAGAAGGCTCCATACCGCTAGCCCCATTTTTTTTTTTTTTTTTTTTTTTTTTTAATGTTTTTTGTCTTTGTAGTTGTTGAAATGTGTTTGGTTTAGGCATGTTGCAGGCTGTTGTGCATTTTAATCAGAGCATTGTCTACATTCCTGCGTTCTTCATGGCCCTTTGCCTTGTTGATTTTCTCAAATCTGGCCCATGTGTTGCTACTAATGCCGGAGGGCAGCAGGCACAGGCCTTCGGGAGACGTTACTCTGGAGCATCCCACAAAAGTAATCCCTAGTGAATGTTCCGATGTTCCAATGTCAAGCATCACCTTGTCTCTTGTCCATCCCTGGCTTTTGTGTATGGTGACGGCAAAGGCCAAACAAAGGGGAACCTGTGTACGGGTACACATCTTCTGTCCTTTCAGCCATCTAATGGTCTGAGGAGGAATTGGTACGGTGCCTTGTGGCAGAATGTCTGGCAGGAATGTTGGGCCTGTGTAGATGTCAAAGGTCACGAGGACAACCACAGGGAGGGCGGGGGGCTGTGCCCCGTTGGGATCGTAGAGGATCCCTGTGACTGTCCCCAAGGCTCCGTTTGTCAAACCTGCCTCCACCCATAGGTTTTGGCGCAGCATGACACGTGCCCCCTTTGCCAGCTGCAAGACATTCTGCAGGCCCCCTGCATCTTCAGTACTGGTCTTGTTAGATTGTGGACCTGCATTGACTGCATGTATGTTGACCTTTGCGTCTGGTAAGCTCTGGAGTCTATGTCTGTTGACTTTTTCCTCAGCCTGGTGTGTGCTGGCCAGGATCTGTGCGTCTTTGAAGCTGTGTTTTTCATCACGGTTCAGGTTGTCAAATGATCGGCGGATGAGGAACTGCCAATCGTCTCGTGTGACTTGGCCTTTTCGAAGGCGGCCAAGAACTTCTGTGAAGAGTTTCATTGTCGGTGTGTCGCCAGCAATGCGCTCCACCTTGTCCAGAACGATGGCCTGCTTAAAGGCAGCAAAGACTTTCTTTCCTGCACCGCTTAATCCTTGCCGTGGGGCTTTGGCGTACATAGGTAGATCCAAGACAGGTGGTAATTGTCCAAAATCCCCCATGAGCACGACAGAAACTCCGCCGAACCATTCCTGCTTGCGTTCTGGGAAGATCTGTCGCAGGCGCGCATCAATGGCACCAAGGCATCGGCGGCCCAGCATGCTCATTTCATCAATGACCAGCACCTTCAGGCCCTCGAGCTTTGCCTGCATGTTGCCCAGGGCTTCGGGTTGCATCTGTGGCAGAGTGTTGGTCAGAGGCACTGGAAGCCTCAAGAGCGAGTGCAATATCACCCCTGCGATAAAAAAAAAAGCAGCTGTGCCAGTGGGAGCAGCCAGTCTGAGTGCAGCTGTGGCGGCTTCTTCTCCATACTTTCCGCGACAATGCTTTACAAAGCATTTGATAATGTAGGATTTGCCTGTGCCAGCGGTGCCATAGATGAAGATGCGCCTTGTGCGGCGCTCTGTTCCATCACGCATGGCATCGTCCACGGCCTGGCACAGGGTGTTGAATGCCAATTGCTGTCGCTGGTTGAGCCTAGTTGTGTCTGCGTCGTCGTAATTGACAGGAGGCAGCTTGTACTGGGTTTTGTTTAGTTTCAGGAAATCCTTGGCATCTTGCAGCGCCTGGTCGGAGGAACCTTTGTCCCGCAGCTCCTGCCAACATTGGCTTGGATCAAACTGGGGTCCGCTGTCCTGTTGTTGTGTGAATTCAGTACGAACCGCAACCATGTGCATCCAATCATCTTGAAACTGTTCTGCCAATTCGTCCTCGTCACTTGAGCTGTCGTTGTCCTCTTCTTCAGGTTCCGCATTTCTTCTTAAGCGGTTGAAATCTGATGCCACGCTGTGTGGTGCGGCAAGGTTTTCCACCGCCTCTTCCAGGGCTTCTTGCCAGGAGCTATGATTGGCAATGAGTTCAGTCTCATTGCGGCAGGGTATGTTCACCATCATTTGGAGCCGGCACCATTCGTCAAACTTGTCGTCTAGGCTGCTTCCACAGTATATTCGGGGGAAAATGCGTGCGATTACTTCCTTTCGACGTGGCACGTACTTGCCCTTAGTGAAATTGAATTGCTCTGTGAATGTCCGGAAAGAGAGGTTTTCAAGTGGTTCTTTGTGGGGTCTTTCCACGTATATTTCCCACTGTGACTTCTTCACCTTGTTTTCCTCCACACTCCACTCCTTGCTTCCAGTGAGGCTGGCAATTGTGAAGGATCGTGAGCAGAGGTATCCCGGTAAGCCGAGCAGGTGGTGTGTGACTTCCTGGGCGGTGTAGTCTCTGTCGCCGACAGCTCCCACCAGCACCTTGTTGTAAGCGTCACGAGAGGTAGTGTTTTCCTCTTTTTGTAAGAGCTCAGCAACGTCCTTCAGTGTGTGAGACGGCGGCTCGGATTTGGTGCAGTACTTTGTCAGGTAGTTTACCATTGCGTAGCGGCTGAGGACGGGTTTTATATCCATGTTTGCGCGCCAGCATTCGTAGGCCTGATTTTTGACTGGGTAGGTGTTCATCAAGGGGTCATTTCTTTGAGGGACATATATGAAATCGCCAGGGGCCCGTCCCTTGTCCGTAAAGTAGGACTTGGCAGTCATGGGCCACGGTGCACCCGCCTTGCATTGGTATTTGCCCTTTTTTTTTTTCAGACAGGTTTGTGTCGAACAGTTTTTGTGTCGGTTTGTGAAATTTGCCAAGGCAGCAAGGTCGCTAGGTTGTTCGGTGTCAAATGGTTTCCTGCAGGGGTGTTGAAGGTCTTTTGCTAATTGCAGTGGAGGGTTTGCCATGTCAGGAAAACGGTCCGGGTTGGAGAGCATGGCCTCGAGGTGTTCTCGTGAATAGGAGACGGGGTTCCATGCACTAGCAAACGTGTCATAAAAGTCGAGTAGCCGCTGCTGGTCTTCCTTGCGGGTGGGTTCGCTGACAACAGCCTTCACATCATCGAATGGGCATTGGCCCGGCTCCAGCCAGATGACCCCATGGGCGTGTATGGAACCGCGTCCTTGCCATTCAAAAATGATCCAATGCTCGTCAACTTTGAATCCTTTCTTGCCGATGGTGGCCATGAAAATGTTGAGGCGTTCGAGGAACCACTCATTGACTAATGCCGGGTTCTCATTTACCCGGCGATTTCGGCCAGCATCGTCAATGGGGTGGTCCGGGGGCTTACCCTCCGACTCAAGTAGTTTCTGCTGTAGGAGGTCCCACTGGATGTCTGCTGAACTCCAAGTCAAAAAGAAATGCGGTAGGCCCTTTGCATCTATCATGTCCAGTAGTTCCGAGCGTCGCGCACGTTTCCAAGAGGGTGTGCCACGCAAGTGTGAGGCAAAGTGGTGCAACCTCTGACAGGTTGCTTTGTCACCATTGTTTAGAAGGTCGATGAGCTCCTGGAGCGTCATGTCAGCTTGGCCATCCGCATGGTTGACAAAGACTGTACCGGTCATGCGTGCGCGACGTCTCTGCAGCATGTTAAAGACATGGTAGCGCCATCGTGCATGCTTGGCGAATCGACCATCCTTCCAGCGCATTAAAAATGCTGCCCAATCGGCCAGGGACACGTCGTGGACTACGTTGTTGTTACCGGCATTGCTTATGTCAGCGGCGCCTGTGGGAAATAAAGTTGGGTACGACATTGTCCAGAGGCCAAGGGTGTTGTACTCTGAAGCTGGTTTTGGGCCGCGTGTGGGCCACGGAAGAACAGGGTGTGGTACTTTGTCGGCGTCCACTTGCGGATGTATGGCATCTCGTACTTTGTCCGCCTCCACCCGCGGATCAATCTCATCTGCCAAACCGGTGACGACGGTGTCTCCTGGCTGGACTTCACGGGACTCATCAAAGAGTGGTTCGGTGTCGTCGTTGTCTTCATTGTTGTGCAGAATCTCCAACAGCTCGGTGGGAACCCCGTCTTTGGGTAGTTTTTGGATAACATCTGCCCGGATCGTAATGTCGGCATACAAACGATTGTTTGCCTTCAACCATGTCAAGGCGGAGAGGATACGTTGGCCACGAACTATGAAGTCCTTGTGCGTGTTGTTGCTGCCCTCCTTCCGCACGATGAGTATGTTGGCATCACGTGGACTCCGAGGAAGGTCGCTTACAAAGGTTTGAATGTCCTGTTGAAAGGCGATGACGTGGTTTCGGTATCCGATCTGACCACCGGCACGTAGGCGACAAACATACATGCACGGCAAGAAACGCGCGATGAGCATTTCTTCCAAGAAGGTGAGGTGGGAGAGCTCTGGGGGGACGGTGGCGTCTGGCTGCATGCCGTTGCCGGCGCTCCATTTTTTTGGCTGCTGCTTGTCAGAGTGGCAGGTGGTGCAAAGGTGTTGGTGGTTGAGTGTGAGGCCCAGGCGTTTGCGGTGACAGCAGGCACACTCGTGAAATCTGAGTTGGCGTTCAGCTTCTATGAACTCCTGCTGAGGTGTCGGCAGAGGTGGTTTAGGGCGTGCGGCTCTTGAGTGCCGCCTCGTGTCAGCATGATTTTGCCGCAGCTGGGCCCGAGTGGCGTCATCCAGTTGTTGCCGGCGGTGCTGGTTGCGTTCAGTGTTTTTTTGGCGCAGCTGGGCCTGGCTTTCAGCATCCAGTTGTTGGCGGCGGTGCTGGTTGCGTTCAGTGTTTTTTTGGCGCAGCTGGGCCTGGCTTTCAGCATCCAGTTGTTGGCGGCGGTGCTGGTTGCGTTCAGTGTTTTTTTGGCGCAGCTGGGCCTGGCTTTCAGCATCCAGTTGTTGGCGGCGGTGCTGGTCGCGTTCAGTGTTTTTTAGGCGCAGCTGGGCCTGGCTTTCAGCATCCAGTTGTTGCCGGCGGTGCTGGTTGCGTTCAGTGTTTTTTTGGCGCAGCTGGGCCTGGCTTTCAGCATCCAGTTGTTGGCGGCGGTGCTGGTTGCGTTCAGTGTTTTTTTGGCGCAGCTGGGCCTGGCTTTCAGCATCCAGTTGTTGGCGGCGGTGCTGGTGGCGTTCAGCATCTTGTTGGCGCAGCTGGGCCAGCCTTTCGTTGGCTTTTGTTTTGCGTACACGCTGCATCCGTTCCCTGTTGAGACGGTGGCGACGCTCTAGTTTACTCTCCTCTGGGCTATCAGCACCTGCATTAGGCATTGGGCTGTTTGATGGTCGTCTGCTGGTGGAGGGCTGGGACTGTGACATGGTGGCTATGTATCACATCAGTAGCCGTCCGGCCTGAAATATGCAGCAATGACATGGAATTCTTAGATATCCCAATAGATGAACTCGTGTAGATGCTTGTAGATGTTTTTTTGTTTTTTACTGTAGCTGCTATATTTATGTCAGAGGAGTTTAATTAGTCACCCAGGGGCAGGCGGCTTTCAGGTTTTTATTTTTGGTTTGGGCAAACTCTCCTCAAACTAAGGCGTTTTCAACTTGCCATCCAGCCTGAAATATGCACAAATGACATGGAATTCTTAGATCTCCCAATAGATGAACTCGTGTAGATGCTTGTAGATGTGTTTTTCTTTACTGTAGCTGCTATATTTATGTCAGAGGAGTTTAATTAGTCACCCAGGGGCCAGCGGATTTCAGGCATGTTTTTTTTGTTTGGCCAAACTGTCCTCAAACTAAGGCGTTTTCAACTTGCCATCCAGCCTGAAATATGGGCAAATGTCATGGAATTCTTAGATATCCCAATAGATGAACTCGTGTAGATGCGTGTAGATGTGTTTTCTTTTACTGTAGCTGCTATATTTATGTCAGAGGAGCAGAGGTGGGGACTTGGACTCGAGACTCGAGACTCGACTTGACTTGAAGTCCCGATTTTGATGACTTTAGACTTGCTTGACCAAATCAAAAATAGACTTGGACTTGCTTGGGACTTGAATGCCAAAGACTTGAGACTTGACTTGACTTGAACGCTAAAGACTTGAGACTTGACTTGACTTGAGCCCTCTTGACTTGAAAATTCAAGTCTTTTCAAGTCACTTTCAAGTCACTTAAGCAAGCCAAAAATGTTTAAAAAGTGTGCATCAACTATAATGTTATTAGTCAGAAATCCCGGCCGTCAGTGACACCTAGTATATTGTTGCCAAAGCTGCTTATTTACCCTAACTTTTGGACAAACTTTGGCTTGTTTTTGGCTTGTTTTTGGAAGTCGGTTCGCTTGTTTCTCTCCCGATACTTGGCAACACTGGCCCACATGTTGCACGTTACCAAACAAACAACACACCGGCTTCACTCCTGCCGTCGCTGCTGGAAGGAACTGAAGCCAGGTGGAATAAAATGTCAACTCCAGCAGTTATAGCTTTCGGTTTTAAAGATTATAAGGTGGAAGACAAGACGAGAAAAGCAGTATGCAAGGCAAGACCTATACTTCACATTAACATTACGGCGTGCTAAGAGCAAACTACAGTATAACCAGTGGTGGAAAGTAACTAAGTACATTTACTCAAGTACTTTACTTAAGTACAATTTTGACTTATTTTTTACTTTACTGAAGTATTTGCAATTTTCAGTACTTTACTTCTACATTACAGTCATTTAGCAGACGCTTTTATCCAAAGCGACTTACAGTAAGTGCATTCAACATAGGTAGGGAACGAAACTACTAATCACCAGAAGTCCTAAGTGCATTTTCTGCAAAAACAAGCAACCAAGAGTATACCTAGCGCTAAGGTAAAAGTGCAATATATCAGCTACCTACTTCTACTCAACTACATACATATCAGAGGCAGATATTAGCCTACTTTTACTCCACTACAATTATTTGAAAACTTTAGGTACCAGTTACTTTGTAGATTTTGGTTATTAATACAAAACATACATTGACCACTTCAGCGCTATATACATTTCCTCTTCTACCCCGGATTTGAACGCGGTTTCCAGTGCAATTGCTGAAATTTCACCATTGTGATAATAGAGCCTGCCTGCTTGATCAGAGGATACACTGAATTTGTGTCAGATCCTGTGTCTAGGTGAGACATGGCCTTTGACATTATCTAAATGTCTCAATAGAAGAGCAGGGAGACAAAATACAACCACCCTGATTGTATAAGTTATATTGTAGTAACATACTCTACCATACAGATTGTACAAGATTACATTATATTCATTAAAAAGGGCCCTTTTAAACCCTGTCCTCAAGGAGGAAATTAAAAGTACAGTATCTGCGTTCTGTTGGCCTGGAAGAAACCTTGTTTTAAAACAAATGCAAATTGTGAAAAATGCTCATGATTTATGTAAATCTTTACATATCTTGAATTAACATTTTGACTTGTTTGGGACTTGAAACAAAAGGTTAGGACTTGTGTGGGACTCGAAACAAAAGGTTAGGACTTGTTTGGGACTTGAAACAAAAGGTTAGGACTTGTGTGGGACTCGAACCAAAATGCTAAGGACTTGTGTGGGACTCGAAACAAAAAGCTGAGAACTTGGACTTGACTTGGGACTTGGCTGTGTTGACTTGGACTTGACTCGGGACTTGAGAGCAAAGACTTGAGACTCGACTTGGACTTGCAACATAGGGACTTTGTCCCACCTCTGCAGAGGAGTTTAATTAGTCACCCAGGGGCAGGCGGATTTCAGGGTTTTTTTTTGGTTTGGGCAAACTGTCCTCAAACTAAGGCGTTTTCAGCTTGCCATCCAGCCTGAAATATGCCCAAATGACATGGAATTCTTAGATATCCCAATAGATGAACTTGTGTAGATGCTTGTAGATGTGTTTTTTTTTACTGTAGCTGCTATATTTATGTCAGAGGAGTTTAATTAGTCACCCAGGGGCAGGCGGATTTCAGGATTATTATTTTTTTTGGGCAAACTGTCCTCAAACGAAGGCGTTTTCAAGTTGCCATCCAGCCTGAAATCTGCCCAAATGAAATGGAATTCTTAGATATCCCAATAGATGAACTTGTGTAGATGCTTGTAGATGTTTTTTTTTTTCCTGGAGCTGCTATATTTATGTCAGAGGAGTTAAATTAGTCACCGAGGGGCAGGCGGTTTTTGTGTTTTTGTATTTGTTTGGGCAAACTGTCCTCAAACTAAGGCGTTTTCAACTTGCCATCCAGCCTGAAATATGCGGAAATGTCATGGAATTCTTAGATATCCCAATAGATGAGCTCGTGTAGATGCATGTAGATGTTTTTTTTTTTACTGTAGCTGCTATATTTATGTCAGAGGAGTTTAATTAGTCACCCAGGGGCAGGCGGATTTCAGGATTTTTTTTTTTGTTTGGGCAAACTGTCCTCAAACGAAGGCGTTTTCAGCTTGCCATCCAGCCTGAAATATGCCCAAATGACATGGAATTCTTAGATATCCCAATAGATGAACTTGTGTAGATGCTTGTAGATGTTTTTTTGTTTACTGTAGCTGCTATATTTATGTCAGAGGAGTTTAATTAGTCACCCAGGGGCAGGCGGATTTCAGGATTATTATTTTTTTTGGGCAAACTGTCCTCAAACGAAGGCGTTTTCAAGTTGCCATCCAGCCTGAAATCTGCCCAAATGAAATGGAATTCTTAGATATCCCAATAGATGAACTTGTGTAGATGCTTGTAGATGTTTTTTTTTTTCCTGGAGCTGCTATATTTATGTCAGAGGAGTTAAATTAGTCACCGAGGGGCAGGCGGTTTTTGTGTTTTTGTATTTGTTTGGGCAAACTGTCCTCAAACTAAGGCGTTTTCAACTTGCCATCCAGCCTGAAATATGCGGAAATGTCATGGAATTCTTAGATATCCCAATAGATGAGCTCGTGTAGATGCATGTAGATGTTTTTTTTTTTACTGTAGCTGCTATATTTATGTCAGAGGAGTTTAATTAGTCACCCAGGGGCAGGCGGATTTCAGGATTTTTTTTTTTGTTTGGGCAAACTGTCCTCAAACGAAGGCGTTTTCAGCTTGCCATCCAGCCTGAAATATGCCCAAATGACATGGAATTCTTAGATATCCCAATAGATGAACTTGTGTAGATGCTTGTAGATGTTTTTTTGTTTACTGTAGCTGCTCTATTTATGTCAGAGGAGTTTAATTAGTCACCCAGGGGCAGGCGGATTTCAGGATAATTTTTTTTTGGGCATACTGTCCTCAAACGAAGGCGTTTTCAACTTGCCATCCAGCCTGAAATATGCACAAATGAAATGGAATTCTTAGATATCCCAATAGATGAACTTGTGTAGATGCTTGTAGATGTGTTTTTTTTTACTGTAGCTGCTATATTTATGTCAGAGGAGTTTAATTAGTCACCCAGGGGCAGGCGGTTTTTTTTTTTTTTTTTTTTTGGGGCAAACTGCCCTTAAACTAAGGCGTTTTCAACTTGCCATCCAGCCTGAAATATGCACAAATGAAATGGAATTCTTAGATATCCCAATAGATGAACTTGTGTAGATGCTTGTAGATGTTTTTTTACTGTAGCTGCTATATTTATGTCAAAGGAGTGTATTTAGTCACCCAGGGGCAGGCAGGCAATGAGAGCGTGACTGCACACAGACACACACGCACGCACACACACACACTGACAAGCCGAGCACGGTTTCATAGTAAGCTCCACTTGCGCGGAGGCGCGCCTTCGGCGCGCCTCCTTCCGCTGCGTTCGCAAAAATGAACACTGAGGATTTTACTGTGATACTGTTACTTGAGTTGAGTACAGCTCAAAATATATTGTCCCCAAAATATTTGTTTACATTTTTACATTACATTTTAGTTTAATAATAATAAAATGTAATATCTTATTTTAGACCTCTGGGAGGAAAGCATAAATTTAGTGGCCAAATAATATATAAAATATAGAAATTATAATCTGTTTGTGTGTGTGTGTGTGTGTGTGTGTGTGTGTGTGTGTGTGTGTGTGTGCGTGTGCGTGTGTGTGTGCGTGTGTGTGTGAATGCGTGTTGTGCTGCAGTCTATGATGTTGTGACAGCACTTCTATTATGATTGAAATCAAATCTCCTCATGATCCCTGGCTGGACGGACAGACAGACAGACAGAGGAGAGGATTAGTTTTCAATTCTAATTTGTTTCTCTGCAGTAATAACAGCAGCCAGAGTTTTGTTGTTATCAAAGCGTCTAGCAGCTTTAGCCCCAGTTCTCATTGATCTGACATTCAAATGAAATCCCTTTAAATCTTCCATCACACCAACACCTCTCTGCCAGCACAAAACTATTTTTAACCTTTATGTTTCACACAACGGTAGGTGTGGGCTGTCTGTAAATCAGTGGCACACTGCAGTTTTGGTTAGTACGTTTTGGGAGTGAGAGTATATTGGATAGGGAGAAGCATTGAGCGTGTCCCTACCAAGGGCCCAGCGTCCAGCTTTGAAATTGAGTCTATATAGGAAGTGACAGTTCATACGAATGGCCTTTAGTTTCGCTGTTTTGCCCCTGCTGGTGTCAGAAATATTTTTTCTCCATTCAAGTGGATGGTTTTTTGACGAACTTTAGACTTTATTTCCTTAATAAACATTGTCAGAAATACTATATGCTAGGGGCACGGTGGCGCAGTCGGTAGCGCTGTCGCCTCACAGCTAGAAGGTCCTTGGTTCGATTCCCGCCGGGGACGCTGTGGGCACTGGGGGCGTGTCTTCTCCTCCGCGTCATCAGCGCCCATACCCTAGGTGGGGTTGGCGAAAGGGCCTACTCTGTGTGGAGTTTGCATGTTCTCCCCGTGTCTCCTAGGGTAGTTAATACCCTCACAAAAACATGTAGTAATCCTGGTCACTATACCGCCTCCCCCATGACAGCCGGGGCGCCTGATGGAAGGGAACTGGTTGGAATAACGTGTTCCTTCCACGCGCTACGTCCAACCAGGGAAACTCCCCCCTGTCAGGTGACAAGAAGGTCAGTTGGCTCTCATGCCTGAAGGAAGCATGAGCTCGGCCCTGGCCTCCCTACTGTGGGGTGACAGGTGTAATGCTGGTGTAGTGCCCAGGATCACTTAGGAAATTGGCACCGGGTGAAAAAAAAAAATGGGTTACAAAAATCGCGGGATAAAAATTAAAAATAAAAAAAGAAATACTATATGCTTCCAGTCGCTAGTTTAAAGTCTCCTTTCAATCACCATGATTTGCATTTTGGTATATTATGGTCCCATTTATTTTAAAATTGATGATAAAGTAGCGTATGCTGTAGGAGGGGCGGGATGATTTGATTGACAAGCTACACAACCAATAGCATTCATTCCCCGCCCCCGCTCTTGATTGACAAGCTACCCAACCAATAGCATTCATTTCCGGTTGCGCAGGATATGACGCGATACGACACGATATAGAAAGATGGCGGATTTGAAATCGCTGAAAAATAGGCTTAATTTACGGTCTGTAGAAACCAATGGCGTCACCCTGTCCTTTCTTTTTACTGTCTATGGTCCCTACCCATGGACCCATGGTCTTGCATTACCTTTTTGAAAAGGTAATGGTAACTGGGGGTCCTTCAAATAAAAAAATATTGAGAATCACTGTTTTATCTTATCTTATATTATCTCTTTAGAGCCCCCCTGCTAGTTTGACTAAAAAGGAGAGAGAAACAGTTTATTGTCTGAATGACAGAAGGAAAGATTAGGAGGGACGGGACGGGACCCATGGCCTCATGGGGGATACAGGAGAGACTAAGTTCTCTGCCAAACAGCCCACCACTGCTGCAACTTTTCCATAGTGGAAAGACTGAGCGAGCGATAAGCGGAAATCGCGTTATGTAAGATGTGAGTTGTAAAAACTGTGTGCCAAACCCCGCATTTTTTTTCCCCAGATCGGTATACGTTTTATAGTCCATCTTCTTAATCCATTCAATCTGGGGGACGCATCTGTGTCATTTTAGATTTCAGCTATAACCATTATTTTATACTTTGGCTATTCAAAAATAGCAGATCTATGAGCTCTTGAGATGAGCTTGTGGATCAGCAATTTTTTCAAAAATCCTGATTTTTTTTGCAAATCTTTGAATATATATATTTTTTTGAAACGAACATTTGTAACTCAAATCTTTGCTTCTGGGGGGGTCCCTGGAACTAAGTATTTTGAGACGGGAGGGGAGTCCGCGGCTAAATACATATCATTTTGGGGGTCCTTGGCATGAAAAAGTTTGAGAGCCACTGATATTATAACAACACAACATTTTTCAGAAACGTGTTAGGATTTAGAAGACATTTTGTAGATGCGTTCCCAGATTGAATGGGTTAATGTTAGTTACTCTTGTGTAACCTCAGTTTGTACGGGCCGGCCCGGCGCTGGACGGGACATGGCGTTCTGGCTGCATCAATCTGTGAATCTGAAACATTTTTGGAAATAAAGTGGCCTGCAAAATATAAATAGAGTCCACTCCAGGGAGCATGCAGAGAGAGAGAGAGCACACGACCAGCAGAAAGTGGAACGCTTTCAACTCAAGTCTTAAAAGAAGAAGTTTGTAGATCTTTATTTATTTCAGTCATATAATCTTTCATCCAGCATTATTATTATAGCTGCTGTCGGGCAGAAACCTTGTATCTCCATATTTCAACTTTTCATGTTTTTGAAAAGATATTGATGTCTTCTAAATCCTAACAGTTTTTTGAAAAAAAAATTATGTTGCTGTGTCAGTAGTTCTCAAACTTTTTCATGTTAAGGACCCCCAAAATGATATGTATTTGGCCGCGGACCCCCATCTCAAAATATTATGTTCCAGGCCCTGGGACCCCCCAGAAGCAAAGATTTGAGTTACAAATGTTTGCACACATTTTCACGATTTTTCTAAAATAGCAGATCTACAAGCTCATAGCGCGGCACTCGGTGCCACGCTACGAGCTTGTATATCTGCTATTTTTGAATAGCCAAAGAAATCTAAAATGACCCAGATTGAATGGGTTAAAAACAGGAACTATATTACTCTTGTAAGCACGTGCACGTGTGCAGTGCGCACGAGCACTGCACACACACACACACACACACACGCACACGCGCAAACGCACACGCACTCACACACACACGCACGCACACGCAAACGCACGCACACGCACTCACACGCGCACACACACACACACACACCACTCCTCTGAAAAAAATCACTTGCTGAAGACACTTAGCAGCTGGTGGTTGAGACAGACAGAGTGTGACCCACGTTTGAACCAGAACCTCCACTGACACAGTGACATACTGTCCTCTCCTGCCTGTGTGCCTGTTTGGGATTATGACAAAGAAAATATCATATAATCCACCATCCTTTTCACTTTATTGGAAAGCACACGTTGTGCAGGCGCGCGTGTGTGTGCGTGCGTGTGTGCGTGCGTGCGTTTGTGCACGCGCTACAGTTAGGAAAACATTCAGGTTATAGGTTTAGGCATTTATAGGGGTTAGGGTCTCAGTTATGCCGATTTATACGCGGTTGTCGTGCACCGACAATAGCAGATCTACAAACTCACAACATGTTGCAAAAATCAATGGCATTTATGAAATTGCCACCGTAAAATGTCTTATGTACTTGCAAGTAATACAAGGTGTGTGTGTGTGTGTGTGTGTGTGTGTGTGTGTGTGTGTGTGTGTGTGTGTGTGTGTGTGTGTGTGTGTGTGTGTGTGTGTGTGTGTGTGTGTGTGTGCGTGCGTGCGTGCGTGCGTGCGTGCGTGCGTGCGTGCGTGCGTGCGTGCGTGCGTGCGTGCGTGCGTGCGTGCGTGCGGGGAGGGGGAAATGGACTGTGGCTAATCTGGACTCCTGGCCTGTGAATCCCCTCAACATGTCCTACTGTACTGAATGAATGTATGTCTGTAGTTTTATTACGCTAGAGTGTATATAGGGAGGTTACTGGGTTCATGACTGCTGCAGCAGTTTGACAGAGGAGGAGACACCATGCATTTTGGTATTAAACACGTCTGTCTGTCTGTCTGTCTGTGTCCCTTGCACACAGGCCTTGGTCAGTAAGTTCTCATGTTTCTGTTACTTATAGGCTTGTTTTGCTTGATCCACAATGTTAATTTTTTTATTTAGATAGCATGTTATTTAAACAGATGCTAGGTCCATTGTTTACCATCCTATAGTTTCAATTATTTATGTATTCAATTATTTTGACTGATTGTTTAGACTGACGCTACAGTAGGTTCATGGCTTACGTGCGATCCTAGTTTACTATGAGGCATTACTGTCTCTCTGCTTGTGATGGATATCATTACTTTGCCTATTGAAAATCGCTCTGGATAAATGCCTAAATTGTAAATTGTGTGTGTCTGTCTGCCTGTCTGTCTGCCTGTCTGCCTGGCTGTCTGTGTGTGTGTGTGTGTGTGTGTGTGTGTGTGTGTCTGTCGGTCGGTCGGTCGGTCGGTCGGCCGGTCGGTGTGTGTAAGGAACCTCCCAGTGATTATGAAGCTGTACGTTTAAAACACCTCATACAGAGAAGGGAGTTTAACATCTATAAACCCCTTTATACTTTAATGAGAACGCTGTCCCTGTGGTATCCCTGTGTGTGGTTGTGTGTGTTGCTGCTGCTAGGAGGTCCTCCTATTAACACTTAGTGCTTAGGAAGTGAGTCTGAGCGACTGATTACTGTGTGTGTGTGTGTGTGTGTGTGTGTGTGTGTGTGTGTGCGCGTGCGCGTGTGCGTGTGCGTGTGCGTGCGTGCGTGCGTGCGTGCGTGTGTGTGTGTGCGCGCGTGCGTGCGCATCTAGCCGCTATTTAGTATGTGGCAGCACTTTAGGAGTCTGCAGATTCAGTGGTAGTTGACTTGGCCCATGTCCCCCCTTGTCTCTCTCTCTCTCTCTCTCTCACACACACACAGTCCGTGTCATCATAAAGGTGGACTGTAAGACGACCTGCTTGATTTCACAGGTAGCTGCACTTGAACCCTACTCTAGCATCTCTATTCTGGGGGTAGAACATTCGCCGGAAATAGCAGAGGCCGCGTTGTGACCTTGTACATCGGCTATTTTCAGCGGAGAGATTTGGTGTAGACTAGAGGGGGAAAAAGAGCGGACCAAGCACAGAGCCGACCCCCAGTCAACTAAGTATTAGTTTATAATGTAAGTGTTTCATTCCATAAAATAGTACATGTGCAGTGGTTGGGAGGTGTAGCTTCCCTACTCTTCCAGTGAGACATTTAGACACTGGTGTCGGGTAGGACAAGAGTTCCCAAACTGTTCAGGCCGTGACCATAGACAGTAAAAAGTATGGACAACGTTACACCCATAGACTCTGCAGACCGTAAATGAAGCCTACTTTTCAGTGATTTCAAATCTGCCATCTTTCTTTATCCTATGCACTCGGAAATGAATGCCATTGGTTGGGACCAGAGCGGGGGGTAGGGAATGAATGCTATTGGTTGTGTAGCTTGTCAATCAAATCATCACAAGGTAGCCACGCCCCTCCTACAGCATACCCTACTTGATCATACATTTTAAATAAATGGGACCATAATTTACCAAAACTCATATCATGTGGTGATTGAAAGAAAACTTTAAACTAGCGACTGGAAGCAAATAGTATTTATAGTGCAGCGGATAAAAGCAATATTTTGGGAGAATCGTTCACTTGGTGATACAAGCGTGAAACTTGGTACAGATCATCTTTAGAGGTCATTTATCGATTTTTTTAATCGAGCCACTTGAAAATCAAAGATGGCGGCCATTTTTCAAGATGGCCGACATCTTAGTGGGCAGTTAAGTGATATGATGGTTTATTTGGTGATACAAGCATGAAAATTGGCATGAGCAGTCTCTGTGGGTCACTTGACAATAGGCCACCCACAGCTACTTGAAATTTCAAGATGGCAGCCATTTTTCAAGATGGCCAACACTTTAGTGGAGCAATTAAGTTATATAATGGTTTATTTGGTGATACAAGCATGAACATTGGCATGATCAGTCTCTGTGGGTCACTTGACAATAGGCCACCCACAGCTACTTGAAATTTCAAGATGGCGGCCATTTTTCAAGATGGCCAACACTTTAGTGGAGCAATTAAGTTATGTAATGGTTTATTTGGTGATACAAGCATTACATTTGGCATGAGCAGTCTCTAAGGGTTGCTTGACAAGAAAACACTCCCAGCCACTTTACATTTCTATTTTCAAGATGGCCACCCCCTGGATCCTCAAAAGATACATTTTCTCATAGAAATGTATGTTTTTTTTTCATTAAGGACGATTATTATTATTATGCTAAAGAACAACTTTTAACACATCACAATATAGTTGTGTTGATTTGTTGATCATAGATAGATTAGATAAGAGTGAATATCTGCACTACCAGGGCACACTGGTGATATATCACTGGGGTTCAATGTCAGCTAATTGAAAGTTGGTATCCCAAATGCTGTCTAATTTACCCCAAAACAGTTAGATAGCCGCACCTGAATTGACAGGTTGTGCCAGCACGGGAGAGCCGAGCCAAGGTTAATGGGGTTTTAGTTAACCGGATGGTGTACAGATCGCTCAGGATTTAAATGGCATTGGATGAACGATCGAACTAAGTGTAGGGTTAAGGCACGAACTTAGTTGTATCCCATACATCAAAGTGCTTGGTAAAAGGTGGTAAAAGGATAAACCCTCGGCCTCTGCCTATGCTGCAGACATGGCAGAAGCCATCATAACAGTTGTGAAAACTAACTGGGACAGATGTTTAATTTGTCAGCAGGTCACCAAGGAAAAACTCATTCAGCCGAGTTTATTCAACAGAGAGCACGATCGTACTGGTTATGATACCATTGCAAGAAATGTTCCATTATTTCATAAGATCAATGCTCTGCCTATCTTACTTAGTCCAACCCGACTAGATGAAGGTGATGGCATAGAAAGCACATCGACAAGAAACAGAGCAAAATATAATTCAAGCTGTAAACTTAGGTTCAACAACACAGAGCTGGAAAGGACCCAAAAGAGAGCATCTACATCTGCTGAAGATACCAAAGATATTCATGTCAAGAGGCCAAGAAGATCTAATGTATGACCGGTCCAGCGATGTCACAACTGTGAACGAGGCCAGGCTTGATCTCTTTGCCAGAAAGCAAAGACAATATGACTTGATCCCACCAACTCAAGCAGCACTCAAAGAGCATGCCAAACATGCTTCTTATGAGGCTGGATACGTGTGGGGACAGGCATTGAAGCGACATCCACAAATGCCGAGCCCATCTGACTGGGGATGGGTGGAACAGGACGAGAAGTGGAAAGTCTTCTGGACTCCACTTCCACCTATTGCGGAGAGTTGTTGGGAGTTGACCAAATGTGGGTGCTCCAAGGCATGTACTGGAAGGTGTAACTGCTTCAGATATGGACTCAGTTTCACATGCCTATGTAGTTGCCCCTGCTAGAACCTATTTGCATGTTTATTTTGCCAGAGTTATTCCCTGTTGTCCTCTGTGTTTTCAAGTGGAGGCCTATGGCTCGGCTTCCCCTCGTCACATCGACGCATCATGTTTTACTTTTTATCTAGTCTATTACTGTGTAATTTTCAGTTGTTACTTTGTAACATTGCTTCCACTGCCTTCCACTGCCATATCTAACAGTGAAGCACATTTTCAGTTTAGTTCCTTAGTATCGTTTGTCATGGTTCCGTGGCTATTGCCATTCAGTATTAGCCATTACTCATAATTTTGGAGCACTGTCCGTTCAGCACCACAACTGTGCTTATCAGCACCACAACTGTGCTAATTTATTCATCTTATTTTTTGTTTCCCCACCCCTTAGTATTTATTTGACACATGTAATGGCTGTTAGTTTAAAAAAAACAATATATATATATATACATATATATATATATATATATATATCCTCCCTTGTGACTGTTACCTTGTCGTGGTAAGGGAGCTTGTTTAGGCCTACCTCAGTGAACCCTGAGAGCTATGCCGGTGGGAGGCAACTCCTGACAGGTCTTACCAAACTGGACAGGTCGTGGGCGAGGAGTCAGACAAAACACAGTCAAACAACCTCTCTTGACAGAGCTTTTTGAGGAACCCAATACATTTCTATGAGAAAAGGTATCATTTAAAGATTGACATCTTGAAATTTCAAGTGGCTGTGGGCGGTTTCTTGTCAAATGACCTTTTGAGACGGCTCATGGCAATTTTCATGCTTGTATCACCAACTAAATGATTTCTTAAGCTTAACTAGTCCACTAAGGTGGTGGCCATCTTGAAAAATGGCCGCCATCTTGACATTTCAAGTAGCTGTGGGTGGCTTATTGTCAAGTGACCCACAGAGACTGCTCATGCCAATTTTCATGCTTGTATCACCAAATGAACCATTATATAACTTAAATGCTCCACTAAAGTGTTGGCCATCTTGAAAAATGGCCGCCATCTTGAAATTTCAAGTAGCTGTGGGT
>NC_137609.1:41222538-41260537 GCF_963280865.1 Gymnoscopelus braueri
TGGTTTGGTTAGTTTGTTCCTTTCACATTCCGCTCTCCCTATGTCTCGCTATCTACCCCTCCCCTCCCCTCCCCTCCCCCATCTCTGTCTGGGCTCACTGTCAGCCCCCACCATGCCTGTCAATCACCACCTAGCTCTGACATATTGAGGTCAAGGGTCAAGTTAACCATCTGAGTGCGGGAATGCTGGGCTATGGGGTTTCAAGCGTGAAGCAGTGAGTGTTGATGCAGTATTGATTAAGATGTTATCTGTGACTGACTGGGTGTCTGCATATTATTATTAAACTGCTTCAGTTTCATTAGACTAGTGGTTCTCAAAGGGACCCCCAGGGGTCCTTGGGTGGGGGGGGGGGGTCCAGCCAAATTTGTTAATATACAAGCTCACAGCGTGTCACTTCGTACCACGCTGCTATTTTTGGAAACAACTTATATTAAATCTTGAAAGTATAGGAATATTAGGTTATGACTTTTACAGGGGCCAGTTTCGAATTGCAGCCACCTGAAGGTATCAATTTGGGGGTCCTTGACACAAAACAGTTTGAGAACCACTGCATTAGACAGTCCAGTTTGGTTTAGTTAGATGTCATTTGAGTTCAGCAGAATGCCTTGTTAGATTTTGAATTGACGTAGTTTTACATACAGTAGTTTTAGTACGACAACGTTATGACAAATGTTCTCATTGTGTGCGTACACAGAAGGTGTACTGTCCGCTAAAAGATGTTGTGTGTAATGTGCATGCCGGAGAGAAAGGAGAATGGTGCGTGTGTGTGCGTGTCTGTGTGAGGCAGTGAGTTAATGGAGGTGGCGGTCATAGACGGTACCATCTGTTGAGTGGTTTTACCCTGCGTTAGTCCTGGACGGTTGGACAGGCAACACAGACCAGATTACAGGACACCTTGAAATGTCAACGTAGTGTGTGTGTGTGTGTGTGTGTGTGTGTGTGTGTGTGTGTGTGTGTGTGTGTGTGTGTGTGTGTGTGTGTGTGTGTGTGTGTGTGTGTGTGTGTGTGTGTGTGTGTGTGGTGTGTGTGTGTGTGTGTGTGTGTGTGTGTGTGTGTGTGTGTTAGGTGTGCTCAGATACGCTGAGTTTGCAGGGAGTGTTGATTAGTAACATTGAGTGATGCTGATGAAGCAAAGGAAGAGAGAGAGAACGAGAGGGGGTAGAGAGAGAGAGAGAGAGAGAGAGAGAGAGAGAGAGAGAGAGAGAGAGAGAGAGAGAGAGAGAGAGAGAGAGAGAGAGAGAGAGAGAGAGAGAGAGAGAGAGAGAGAGAGAGAGAGAGAGAGAGAGAGAGAGAGAGAGAGAGAGAGAGAGAGAGAGAGAGAGAGAGACTGATTATCAGACTGATTATCAGACTGAAGTTGCGTGGAGCTTCAGTCCACTCAGAGAGTGTGCGGGGTCTATAAGAGACTGAGAGAGAGAGTGAGAGAGGGGGAGGGGCAGGGAGAGACAGACAGACAGAGAGAGTGACGAGGGAGAGGTAGAGACCGGGGTGTGTATGAGCAGTAATAGGACATGTAAGGACACAAACAGAAGGATGGATGTAAGTGTGCAAGGAAATGTGCGAGCGTGACTGTGTGTGTGCGTGTGCGTGTGCGTGTGCTTGTGCGCGTGTGTGTGTGTGTGTGTGTGCGCGCACACGTGCATGTGTGTCTGTTAGATGTGCTCAAACGTAAGAGTTCAGGGAGCCAAGGAGCTCAGCCTGAATCACAAAGTGATGCTGAGAGAGAGAGAGAGAGAGAGAGAGAGAGAGAGAGAGAGAGAGAGAGAGAGAGAGGAGAGAGAGAGAGAGAGAGAGAGAGAGAGAGAGAGAGAGAGAGAGAGAGAGAGAGAGAGAGAGAGAGAGAGAGAGAGAGAGAGAGAGAGAGAGAGAGAGAGAGAGAGAGAATGGTAGAGCAGACAAGGATGGAGAGAGGAGGGAGGGAGAGGAGAGAGAGGATGGCAGAGGACGAGGGAGAGAGAGGAGGGAGGAGGGAGTTAGAGAGAGGATGCATGGCAGAGGACGAGGGAGAGAGTAGAACAGAGGGAAGAGGAGGGGAGAAAGAATGGAACGGGGGAAAACTGCAGCACAGGCAGATTCAAGGACGAGTGGAAGCGAGGGAGAAAGTGATGGATGAAAAAGAGGCGAATTTAGTTTACTGTGCTGTGTGTGTGTGGGGGGGGGGGGTGAGACTATAAGAAAGCTGAGAAGCAGAGCCTAGATTAGTACAGTGGTTCTCAACCTTTCAGGCCACCACCCCCCAAAATAATATTAATCATATTTGATCTGGGGACCCACCAAAATAATCCTATTTGAACTGGGGACCCCCCACCCTGATGAGCACTTTTGAATTGTAGGAGTTGAGGCATTACATTTAGTTTGACTCGGCACAACAGATAAATATTGTGAAAATGGCCGATCTACAAGCCTCTCAACGCAATGCTTTGAGAGGCACTTGTAGATCAGCTATTTTCATATTTTTTGCTCCTTTCTTATTATTATTTGACAACTTGGCCAATGTTTGATCAGTTTTTATAGTGTAGTTAATTTTTTTGCTATTATAAAGGTCTTGAAATTCCTTAAATTGTCGCTTCACTGTCATCATGTGGGTACCCCCTATGGGGGTCCCGACCTACATGTTGAGAACCACTGGATTAGAAGGTTTTCGCTGGTGTTGGAGCACATGATCGGTTAAATCATTGACCAAGTATGAACTCACTGACCCCATCTGTGCTTCCTGGGAGCATACCAAGTTATTGACCCCCCCCCCTCCCCCCCAGCCACGTTAATTAAATGAAACACTTAACCACTTGACCAGCGTCCCTCAGGGCTCTATTCTAGTATCGTTATTGTGGGGAAAGCTTACGCGGCGCAAACACAACGCGCTGTGTGAGCTTGTAGATCGGCTATTTTTGAAAGCGAAAGATTTCCCCACAATACGGACGCTGCTGAGGTTGAAGTGGATAAAGTGACCGTCACGTGTTTTAAGATATTCAAAACATTGCAAGATGTATTAAAGCACAAGTGAGAACACTTGCTGGGCATTTGCTGGCTGACACACCCCTGACGGTCAGGGACGGATTAACCCTTCGTGGTGGCCGGTGCTACGACCCGTCTCGGTGCCCCCCGGACCGCCTTGTCAGTGGGGGGGGGGGGATGCTGCGTGAAAAAATTGACGCTTCACCGCCGCGTTTCACCGTTTCAGCGCTCCTTCAGCAGGGAAGCGCTGCTTCTAAATTTCTGCGCTTTTCAGTGATAGTTGAGTCTTCTTTCACTTTCTCCCCGCCGTTCGGTGCCCCAAGGATTTTGTTAATCCTGCATTGCCGACGGTGCCATGGTGCTGTGGCTGCAGGGTCATCAGCCGGGAGCCACATCCTTCACTGATGTTTTGCTCCTTTCATCCCGGAAGCGACAGGGACGTCTCCCTGCCGCCCCCTGCAGCCAGCTGAAGGATCCTTATTCAACCCACACTCTGTCCCCTGTGTTACTGCTTTTGTGTTTGTATGGAATGAGTCCCATGGGACTAATGCATGGCAGAGGGACGTCCATCTCCCTGAGTCAAGCGTGGGCCTGACCGCATACCACAGCATCTCTGGGTGATTAGTAGCAGGAATGGTTCCCTACTGGGCCCCTGTCTAAGCCCCTTGCTTTCCCCACGCCTTGTCATTTCTCCCGAGCCACAGCCAGAAGCTCCCTTGTTCTGCCTCCTCTGCCAGGACTTTGAGGGCCTTCTTCAGCTTGGATTTAGCCTTTGATCCCCAAGGGACTTTAGGAGCCGCTGGGTGGATATTCCAGTGTAGCCTCTCTACACCCGACTTCCACTGGTTAGGTGAAGGCCCTCCACCCTGCTTTAATATTTGTCCCTCTTTCTCTCAAAGGCAGCCTCCATTCCCTCGCACCGTCAGCTCTACCATGATGACCGCCTTAGTAAGAGGTGGACCACAACACGATGTCTGGTCCTAGAGAGGTCTAGCTCAGCCCTCATGTTCCACTCGCCTCCGTCTGACAGGAGGGACTGTGTGCTCTTGCTGCTGCTCTGAGGCTTTGCTCCCTTGCTTGACCAAACTGGATCGACCGCTGTGCTGTTCCTTGACTGGCACCGTTTGCTTCCATTCTGCGTGCCTCCAGGATTTTGGCTAGTTTCCCGCAGAACGCGGTTGTGGCGCCATCCATATCGGCCCTGCGTCAAAGCCACGTTACAGCCAGAAAGGATGTGATCATGGAAGCTTGGAAGAGTTGTCGGAGTCACAGAGCTTGCAGGTCACCTCTGTCCCGTACCACACACATGCAGATTCCAGGGACTGGGAAGGGTATCGTACGTGGCCCTGATGACGAAGGTAATAATAAAAATTACATTTGGTGAACGGAGAACATGCTGTGTTCATGTAATGTTATTTTAGAATAATATTAATAAAATAGAAATTACTGTGTCTAGTTATATATATATATAATATATATATATATATATATATATATATATATATATATATATATATATATATATATATATATATATATATATATATATATATATATATATATATATATATATATATATATGTACAGTATATATATATATATTGTTTTGGGTGGGGTGGTCCTTGAGTTGTGTTCGGCCCTGCGAACCACTGTCTCATTGATTAATTGAACACTTTATTAACAGTTTGCAAAAAGTACAGAGGTACAGTTATACAATAATGCTAAAAGGATAACACAAAAAGCCCTGAGGGCTTGTCTCCATTGTGGTCCTGTGTATTCAATTCATCAAGACATATAAAGACATACAATACTATATACAAGAGATCATCAATACCAGGAGCAGTAGAAGTGTTTACGGAAAAATAGTGGGGGGTAATTTATTTTGGCAAAGGACCATACCTGGCATGTTTAGCCCACTGCTGATCATTTTACAAAGCAATCGCGTAGCTTGTTTGCGTTTCCACAAAGCCATTGGATTGATGGATTCTATTTGTTTCAGTACGTTATTAAATGCCTCATTGCGATGCATTTAAAGTGCACTAGAAAGTCGAAACTAGAAAATTGTCCCTGGAGAAAAGATTGAAGGAATGGAATGAACTATAAATACCAACATCCATGACTTATGAACCACACAATGATGTTTTAGCCCACATTGAAACAATTATTCAGCTAAATACTGATACCGTTTTAATGACTATGTAGAACATGTAAACAATAAAAAGCTATGAATGGGAAGATTACAATCATGGTGGCCTTCCTCATTCTGGACCCCCATCAAAGCCTACTTAATTAATGTTAATGGCATTGAATATTTCAAGAACATAAATAATTGTGTCTCTTTTCCAAGATGACCAGTTATGATAAACCATAGTTCTCAGGACAAACTGAGGGCCTTTTTTACGCACCGCCTTACTAACCACTTAGTTCTATTATAAAAAAAAAATAAGTAAAACAGTGAAAATAGCCAATCTATCTCTTTCTTGTCAATGTGTTGACACCAGTGTCTCTTTCTTGTCATGTAGACACCAGTGTCTCTTTCTTGTCATGCAGACGCCAGTGTCTCTTTCTTGTCATGTAGACGCTAGTTTCTCTTTCTTGAGATTCTGCATTCTTAACTCCCCTGAGTCCCCATCTTTAAACCAATCCAGTGACTTTGATTGGTGCAGGGCTGTGCATGGATCAGATTGTAAATACCATAATTTATGTACTTCACTGCAGATAGTCTACATATTAAATTCAAAATCATCCTTAAACCTTAAATTCTATTAATTCTTTCAATGGACTAAAATATGTTTTTATTTGATGGTCTTCCCGCCCTGGCATTTGGCCTTTGAGCCCTCAAACAATGGACAACACCGAAGGCCAAGTGGCCTTGCCCCTAAAATGACGAAATTCCAGGCCTGGTGGTGACAGTATTTACAACGTTTGTGATGCGTTCGTTCGTGTGTGTGCGTGTCCATGTTCTCTTTGCCTGCCTGCTGTAGCGAGGGTTCCAGGGTGTTGGTGTCTGAGAGACAAATCATATAGAGTGTGCTGGTCAGTAGAGGCGCCTGCTTGCTGCGTCGTCGACCTGTCCCATACCTCATACCTCATACCTCCTCCAGGACCTGTCCCATTACATAGCTCATACCTCCTCCAGGGATTGTGTTACATACAGTACATCTCACAGAGCGCTTTCTTGCTTGTAAAATATCCACTTTTGCAGTGTTTACGTGTCACACGACCAGTGGTGGAAAAAGTACTCAAATTCTTTACTTAAGTAAAAGTACCAATACTGCAATATAAAAATACTCTGTTACAAGTAAAAGTTCAGAATTCAAAATTTACTTGAGTAAAAGTACAAAAGTATTGGCATCAAAATGTACTTAAAGTATCAAAAGTAAAAGTACTAAATATTTGAAAATAGCAGATCTACAAGCTCACAACGCGTCGCAAAGCGACGCGTTGTGAGCTTGTAGATCTGCTATTTTCAAATAGCCTAGGTATAAAATAGGGCTAAAGGTGGTTAATGTATGTTTCGTAATATCATAATTTATATCTAAAAAAGTAACTAGTAACTAAAGTTTTCAAATAATTGTAGTGGAGTAAAAGTACAATATTTGCCTCTGAGATGTAGTGGAGTAGAAGTAAAAGTAATGGAAATTGGACATACTCAAGTAAAGTACAAATACCTCAAAATTGTACTTAAGTACAGTACTTAAGTAAATGTACTTAGTTACTTTCCACCACTGCACACGACACAACTCCTGTCACATGTGTAGGCTATTCTTGAAACCCCCCAAAAAATAAGATTTTAAATGCCGGTGCCCCTGTTGGGGGCCCTGTATGGCCTGTGCCACGCAAGGCCCATCGGCAATTTATTTGAACTAGGCTGGTTCCCACACCGGGCCAACTCGGGAACGATGCGATTTGGAAATGCATGGGCCAGCTTGGGGAAAAGATTTTTATTTGACATTATTTGTTTTTATTTGCCTATAATTACATGCCCAAAATTGGGACTTCCGGGGTTAAAGTGGTTAACCAATCGACATGAAGCATGGCTAGCTGTGTTTACGTCATCAGTGTTGTATAAAATCTATGTTTTTTGTTTGTTTGTTTGTTTGTTTGTTTGGTTAAACATTTTCTTTTCTATTAATATGTCGGATTCATGTTAATGTGTATTTTCATAATTATTATATTTACATTTAACTACTTAAACTCTCAATACTTACACTCTCAATAATACACAAACGTGACAGTTGGCTCTGTACTTGGACTGCTCTTTTTTGCCCCTCTACACCAAACCTCTTTGCAGAAAATGGCTGATCTGCTATTTTCAGCAAATGTACACACACACACACACACACACACACACACACACACACACACACACACACACACACACACACACACACACACACACACACACACACACACACAGAATAGGGATGCTAGGGTTCAAGTGGATAATATAAAAATAAAGTCCTCACATAATACATACATATATCACACAACGATTTTTGCTGCCCCCCTGTAGTAACTCTGAGGACCCCCTACGGTTCCCAGACTCCCTGTTGAAGACCCATGATGACCTATAGTATGTATTTTACTTTGAAAACAACGTTTCTGCCTGTAATAAACCACTGTAAGAAAACAAGAGCCTTGAGCACATTCTTTATAGTGATTATGGGTACTCCACAGCACGTTAGGTATGAGCTGAATCACCTAATGAAGAAAGACCTTGCGGTGTTATTATTGTATGATATCAACATGATCCCGTTGTGATGCCTCTTGCAGTATGTTAGCTAAAGGCATGTTCAAAGTGCACGTAGATGGGTTTTCCCGTGTGTCAGGGATGAGGACGGTCGTACGTTCTTTATTACACCTAACATAGTCCGATACGTAAGTTGCGAGAGTATGTAGCATGGGACAGTGTTGCCATTTCCACTGATTATTAGCGACTTTTGAGCTTGTTTTTCTGTAAAGTTGCTTGTAAATATTGGTAGTCGCGGTTTGCAGTTTTTTTGGGCTTGTTTCTAAAGTGTAGTTGCTTATTTGGGCTATTATAATTTAAACCAGTGGTTCTCAAATATTTTCATGTCATGGACCCCCAAATTAATATGTATTTGAGCGTCAATTAATCGTCAAATAAAATGTCATAATCGTGACGGCCCTATCCATAGGGTCTCATCATGCTACTGTGATTGATTGATTGATTGATTGATTGATTGATTGATTGATTGATTGATTGATTGATTGATTGATTGATTGATTGATTGATTGATTGATTGATTGGTTGATTGATTCTTTATTGGTTGGTTTGGTTGGTCCCATTGTGCCTGGCAGATGTCACATGAATACCCCCCCCCCCCCAACAGACAGGTCATGTACTGTGTTACAACCTAAATACATTACATTCAGAGACTTCACAAAGCATTCTGCAGTGCTCTATTGCATTGGTTTTCAAAGTGAGGTCCGTAGACCCCCAGGGGTCCTTGAGGGAGTTCCAGGGGGTACCCAGTCAAATGATTGATAGGAACCAAATGGACCCTTATGGGTCTGTAACTCTGAGAGAGTGCAAATGGAACCAAATGGAATCCGTTTGGTTCCATTTGTACACTCTCAGTTAGATTAACATTGATTTTACAATGTATATTGAGGTCCTAGAGATTAAAAAAAAAAATGCAATCAAATGGGGGTCCATGGCCCACTAATGCATATCAAATTGGGTTCCTTGAAATTCAAATGGTTCGGAATCACTGCTATAGCCTTAAAATGGTCTCTTTTGGGGGTCACTATGAATTGAGTACATCACTATGAATTGAGTACATGCCATGGGGACCCCATTTGAAACAAGCCATTAGGCTTTCATGGGTTTTTCAACCCTATTAGGTTGACCTTGTATTTAAACTGTACTTTCATGTGCTTTTTTCAGCAAATTTCTAAATAAAGTATTCAATCTAAGTCCTTGGCATATCTTTTCAAATGGGAGTCCGTGGGCAGATATGTATCAATTTTGGGGGTTCTTGACATGAAAAAGGTTTGAGAAGCATTGCTCTGCTGGGACTGGGAGCCAGGTTGCTTCTGAGAAACGTCTCTCTCTCCGCCCATGCAGCCTGTCTTTTCCACAACAATCTTTGAATACTCCAGAGACAGAGTCTGTAGCCTAAAGTATCAGTCTGAAAATCTGGAGAGCGGGAGGGAAGAACAAAACATCCGCCGGAACGGTCTCATCTTCTGTCAGAAAAGCTTGTCAAAACTGGAAGCTATTTCCACAAAATTATTTGGAACATTTAAAAATATATATTGAGCCCCGGCGGCTAGCTATAGAGTACAGAAGTCCTGACGTCACTCGTTCATCCCCTGGGTCGCGGAAGTAATTTCTCTATGGAGAATAACAATGGGTCATCTTGAAATCATCTCATATAAGAATTGTGGTCCAAAAATAAACAAACTGTCTCTGCGATATTGTCAGGGGGGTGGCTCTATATCGTTTATGATAGTCAGTCACTCATATTTGATACAGTCTGTTTCTAGCGAAAATAACTAATTCGGCGGAAGTAACATGAGCGTTTTCTCACCGTCAGTTGATGCTTCATATCCATGTGAGTCAAACCGCCGGGATCATTTGTTTATTTTTGGAACACAGTTCTTATTTGACGAGATATTAAACACGTCAATGGGAATTCAGAATGGGAGAAAAAACGACGCGTAGGACGGTAGGATGTGTAAATTACCTCAGACTTCGGTGCTCTATAGGCGGCGGCCTCAATTAATGTCTCCTTCCTATTTCTTGAGAGAGAAGCTGATAAACAGTTAAAAGACAAAGGCACGTTCCAGACCTACTAGGCGGGGGTTGCTGGATCAAAAAAGTTAACCCATTCAATCCGGGAACGCATCTACAAACGTCTTCAAACTTCTAACTGGTTTCTGAATGAACGTATGTTACTATAATATCGGTGGTGTGTCCATGTCAAGGACCCCCAAAATGATGTATTTGGCCTCTGACCCCCATCTCAAAGTATGTTGTTCCAGGGAGTAGCGACCCCCCAGAAGTAAAGATTTGAGCTACAAATGTTCGCTTTAAAAATATATATATTCAAAGATTTGCGTACATTTTCACAATAAATAAAAAAATGCAGATCTACAAGCTCATAGTGCGGCACTCAGTGCCGTGCTATGAGCTTGTATATCTGATATTTTTGAATAGCCAAAGTATAAAATAATGGTTATAGCTAAAATAAAAAATGACACAGATGCGTTCCCGTATTGAATGGGTTAAAACAGTATACAAGAATAAAAATCTGCACACAAATATTGCTGCTCCCAAATGCAATTGTACTGGGACAATTGCATTTGGGAGCAGTGGTACTGGTGTGGGGATTTTTATCCTTGTATCCTCCTCCCTATTTGTTTACACTATATACGGATGTGAGAAAATTGCCGGACATCCACCTTAATGAGCTGGAGAGCTCCGGAAATACAGAGGTAACACATTCTTGTCGTCAGAGACTATATAGCTTCTGTCAACTTCTGTGCCAGCTGTCTGATGACGTTAGCTCTTCCTATTGAATGCTCTCCTGCGCTTTTCTTCGCTCTGCAGTTCCTCACTTGATTTGACAGACACGCACGCACGCACGCACGCACGCACGCACGCACGCACGCACGCACGCACGCACGCACGCACGCACGCACGCACGCACGCACGCACGCACACACACACACACACACATTTATTAATGCATTTGTGTCCACATAAGAGTGGACATACAATACAAGGACACACATATTTACAAGGTGCTGTACAAAATGTACAGTACAATGCGCACACACACACACACACACACACACGTCTCTTCCACTCACTGTTGCAGCAGTTACCGTCTGGTCTCCTGTGCTTTTATATCCTTCAAGACTCCTTCCAGGTCTGCTCTCCTGTGGCTGCTTGCTGCTTTGAAACTCTTCCTCCTAATAAGCCTTCTCTTCTGTTAGCATGGTCTGGCATTTGAGTCTCACTTTGTTTCAGCGTCAGAATCAGAGGCCTGGGCGTTATGTTTTCACCCCATTCTGTTGGTCTGTCTGACTGTCAATCAGTGGTGTAAAGTACATTTACTCAAGTACTGTACTTACAGTAAGTACAACTTTGAGGTACTTTTACTTACTGGAGTATTTCCAATTTTCAGTATTTTTACTTCTACTCCATTACATCTCAGAGGCAAATATTGTACTTTTACTCCACTACAATTATTTGAAAACTTTATAGTTACTAGTTACTAGTTTTTGATTATTATTACAAACATTAACCACTTAGGCCCTATTAGTAGGGGGTACTAAGCACAAAAAATGGCCAAATCGTTACGCGGCGGATAAAAGCATGAAATTTGATACAGATGTCCCTTGGGTCATCCTAAAACATCCTAGAAGGGGTGCCCAAAAAAATCTTAAACAGGAAGTGACTTATGGACAACATTCAAAATGGCCACCTAAACTGTTGACCGTTGACTCAAAAGACACCAAAAGAATCTCCAAAAAGCATAAAATTTGGCACATATGTCCCTTGGGTCATCCTAAGACATCCTAGAAGGGGTGCCCAAAGGAATCTGAAACAGGAAGTGAGTTATTGACTAAATTGAAAATGGCCGCCTAGTGTTGTCGATTGACTCAAAAGACAACTAAAGAATCTCATAAAAGCATACAATTTGGCACACATGTCTTTTTGGTCATCCTAAGACATCCTAGAAGGGGTGCCCAAAGAAATCTTAAGCAGGAACTGAGTTATTGACAAAATTGAAAATGGCCGCCTACAGTGTTATCTATTGACTCAAAAGACAACTAAAGAATCTCATAAAAGCATACAATTTGGCATACATGTCCCTTGGGTCATCCCAAGACATCCCAGAAGGGGTGCCCAAAAAAATCTTAAACAGGAAGTGAGTCATTGACAAAATTGAAAATGACCGCCTACAGTGTTGTCGATTGACTCAAAAGACAACTAAAGAATCTCATAAAAGCATATAATTTGGCATACATGTCCCTTGGGTCATCCTAAGACATCCTAGAAGGGGTGCCTGAAATGATCTGAAACAGGAAGTGAGTTATTGACTAAATTGAAAATGACCGTGTACAGTGTTGACAGATGATGCAAAAGACACTCATAAAAAATAATCTCATAAAAGCATGACATTTGGTACAAATGTCCCTTGGGTGATCTGAATGCATCCTAAGGGGTGCCAAAAAAAGTTTTAATAGTCTCTCAATGGAAAACACTCCTCCCACACGGGCTGCACTGCTACAATATTCAAATCGAGCAGCCAATCTGGCATTTGGTCCAGAAGCCTGAAAGCTATGCAATCTCTACCATCTCCTGACAAATATGGATGGATTAAAGTCGCTGATTCGTGGACACCTTTATGGACACTCTTGCCAGAGGCTGCTTAAGTTTGTAGAGAACTCAAGTGTGGCTGCAAAGCTGAGCCCTTCTGTTCGAGAAAGTGTAGATGCCGGGATGCTGGGTTACCTTGCAGAGCATTATGCCAATGTGCTGGTAATTGCGAAATGGCACACATGAATGTAGTTACTAAACACTAATCACAAAAAAAAACAGTAATGATCAAGAAGAAAATACATGAGAAGATAGAGTGTAAAACAAGCAAGAAGATGTAGTGTGCAAAATAAATAAGATGCAGAGAGTAAAATAAGAATATGCAGAGTAAGATAAGATGCAGAGTAAAATAAATAAGAATATGCAGAGAGTTAGATAAATAAAGAAGATTCAAAGAGTACAATAAAAGAATTATGCAGAAAGTAAAATAAATAAGTGATGTAGAAATAAAAACAGAAGGTAGACTACAAAATACGGCAGGTTATGCACTGCATAACCTGTCGTATTGAGTCTGCATAATATGCAGACTGCCATGGTCAACTGTTTAAACAGCCATTTAGAATTTCTTCAACATGGTCCCTTCCTAAAAAGTTTAATAAACAAGCAAACAAACAAATAAATAACCCCTTCTAGGATATATTAAGAAGCACTCAATGTACGTACCAAATTATACACTTTTATGACGTCCCTTTATGTTTTCTTTTGTGTCAACTGCTTTAGGCGGTCACTTGCTGTTTAAAACCTTTTTGGGCACCCCTTGTAGGATGCGTTCAGATCACCCAAGGGACATTTGTACCACATTTCATGCTTTTATGAGATTCTTCTTCTTTAGGTATCTTGCATCATCTTTCAACAATGTAGGCGGCCATTTTCAATTTAGTCCATAACTCACTTCCTGTTTCAGATTATTTTGGGCACCCCTTCTAGGATGTGTTAGGATGACCCAAGGGACGGGGGCATCCTATGCCCTAGGGGCGGATTATACTAGGGTCAGTCCACTCTAGGTGGACACGCACTGACCTTTTGCACCTTAATCCCTTGTATAACGCACTGACTTTTTTTGTTTTTTTAATTGTGCTCCTTTTCCTCTAAGCACCTTAACGTCCATTGTCTATCATGCACAGTATAAGTATAACATGCACAGTATACAATACATTGCTGCTATGCTCAGGCACCTTAGTTTAGTTTTTTTAGTTTTTTATTATCTCAGGTAATTTGTAAATATGTAGATAACTTGTCTGGCCTTCTGTTGCTCTCTTGTTTTGATCTCCTCCCCACTTGCCCCCCACCCTCTTCTTCTCCCCCCCCCCCCCTCTTCTTTCTATGGAAACTAACGTTGCGATGGGAACGATGTACAAAAAATAATTTCACCCACTTTTTTACCTTGTAAACCTGTGATGTGACAATAAAACTGATTCTGATTCTGATTCTGACATATGTGCCAAATTGTATGCTTTTTGGAGATTCTATAGGCTTTTGGAGTCAATCGCCAACACTGTAGGCGGCCATTTTCAATTTAGTCAATAACTCACTTCCTGTTGAAGACTTTTTTGGGCACCCCTTCTAGGATGTCTTAGGATGACCCAAGGGACATGTGTGACACATTTTATACTTTTTGGAGATTCTTTAGTTGTCTTTTGAGTCAATCGACAACACTAGGCGGCCATTTTCAATTTGGTCAATAACTCACTTCCTGTTTCAGATTTTTGTGGGCACCCCTTCTTGGATGTCTTAGGATGACCCAAGGGACATGTGTGCCACATTTTATGCTTTTTGGAGATTATGTTGGTGTCTTTTGAGTCAACGGTCAACAGTTTAGGTGGCCATTTTGGATTTTGTCCATAACTCACTTCCTGTTTAAGATTTTTTTGGGCACCCCTTCTAGGATGTTTTAGGATGACCCAAGGGACATCTGTATCAAATTTCATGCTTTTATCCGCCACGTAACGATTTTTCACTTAGTGCCCCCTACTATATATACATTTCAGCCATTTGAAAATAACCGATCTACAAGCTCGCAATGCGTCGCGATGCGACACATTGTGAGCTTGTAGATATGCTATTTACAAAATATCTTTTGACATTTTATACATTTTCAACTTTCTGCATAATGAATACTTTCTACTTTTGGTACATTTTGATTCCAATACTTTTGTACTTTTGTACTTTTACTCAAGTACATTTTGAATTCCGGACTTTTACTTTTTCCACCACTGCTGTTAATTAGAATAACTCGAGACAGATCGGGAGGATTTTCATGAAGCTTTGTGGGAATGATCAGAAGGCTGCCCAGAACAGACCATAAACCTTTGGGGTGAATTTGATGTCAAGGTCACCAGCCTGGTGACCGACGGGGTGGTCAGGCGTTGTTCAACAGTCTGATAGAAGCCGGGTGGAGGCTGTTCAGTGGTCTTGCTGGTCGTGGTGGTCTTGCCCTTGACACTATCTATGGTAGGCCTCCTTGCGCCTGGCCGCGGTCGTTGAAGGGGTGTACTGTGAACAGATTCAATCAAGGTCAAAATGATGTAATCAACCATATCACTGGCTGAAATGTGTGTTAGTGTGAAATGCAGTCGTCTTAGCTTGCTGTATGCAGTAACCACAAGGAATTTTATTTGATGACAGGTGGTGCAGGTAGGTACATGAACATAACAAAGACAACGACATACAGTACATGTAGCACAGGGGTCTTCAACGTTTTCAGGCCAAGGACCCCCTAGCTGAGAGAGAGATGAAGCAGGGACCCCCTCTATATTGTATAAAATTGTGTTTCAGATTAAACTTTTTTGTTTACTTGGTCTGCCCTTTTTCCCTCCACACCTATACCTCTTAGCCAAAAATAGCAGATCTACAAGCTCACAACGCCTCGCAGCGTGAGGCGTTGTGAGCTTGTAGATCGGCTATTTTTGGCTAAAGTTCTCCACAGAAAAGGGATACTAGGGTTCAAGTGGTTAAGGTAAAAAAAAAAACATATCACACAAAGATTTGGCGGACCCCCTGTAGTAACTCTCAGGACCCCCTAGGGGTCCCGGACCCCCTGTTGAAGACCCCTGATGTAGCACATGTGGACACAGGGTAGCAAGGCCCACTCATAATTAGTGTAATGCAATACAACACAGTGCAACATAATGGAGTAAAATAAGGTGTAATGTCAAGAGTCTGATGAAATTACACATTTCTTCCAATTAGGAGAGAGAACAAGAACCCACTTATCGGCTTACATTATGATAGTGTTCCATTTCCAATTCTGTCTGCTCATTTATTTATACATTTTTTTGGATTAAATCACTTCTTTCACTTGTTTATCCTGTATCCTGTATGAGTTCTCTCTCCTGATTGGATTACATTGGTACCGCGACCTGAACACGTATTCTCTGTATAGCAATTATCACTGTCAGAACAAACACTGTATAGCAATTATTACTATCAGAATATAGAGCTATTCAACACTTTAAAAAGCGTAATTTTTACCTATCTTTCCCCAGCTTTGGCTACTAATACCAGTGGCGTAGCTAGAACGCTAGCCGAGGCTGGGCCTAGGGAGTCGGTTATTAGTTATTAGCGTTTTTTGATGCTTTTTTCGCGGGTTTGTGACGGATTTCGGGTACCAGTACCTATATATACACTGTTATCAAAATGGCTGAATATGACATAAAAAAAGAAAGAAAAAAAAAGTTATAATTAAAAAGAAGAAAAAGAAATTGGGGGTGGGCAGAAAAACCAAATGGGTGGGCCCAGGCCTACCTATGCCCACCCGTGGCTACGCCCCTGACTAATACACAGTAAAATCTCCAGTATTCAAATTAGAACTATAGAACCAAAGGGACTTGTTCTATTCGGTTATACTGTAGTTGTACGCCCAGAGAGTTAAATGATACATTCAGGATTCTGCAGTGTAATCCCAGTGTAATGTACTGATATATCAATAGTATTCTCTCTCTTCCTGTCTCATCAACTTCCCATTCGTCTTCCTTCCTTTCTTCCTCTCTTTCTCCCCCTCTCCTTTTCATTCTCGGTTGCTCCACTCTCCTCTCCTCTCGTCAGCGTTTTGGCCTCCAGCCAATCCATTTCCCAGCCAGTAGTATTACTATTCAGCATTACATCTCTGCTGTGGCATAAATCACTGTGACTCTGTCTGCAGCTATGGTGACACTGGATATACCGGGGCCAGCAGCAGCAGCGGCACAGGGCAGCCTGGGTTAAGAATTCAATAAGAACGTGAGTGGGGCACCCAGTGGCGGACAGTAACCAAGTACATTTACTCATGCACTGTACTTAAAGGACCACTTCATCCATTTTCAATCGGTCTTCATAATACAGTAATGTTCCTCTCTAATGATCATTATAATATCATATGGTGCCATTTGTGTCTATTCACTGTGGGTCTCAGAGGAATGGCTGTGGACAGTATCGTTTGCACATGTACAAACGTGTGCATACTTAAAGAGGTGGTGCCATGGTTTTGCACTTTTTCTGTTTTTCATGTGTGTATGAGGTTGATAGAACTTCATTAAGCCCCCTGGTGGTGTTTTTATGGTGTTTTATGTCTTCTCTGACTATTTTGAGTTTCTTCCTGGAGGCTGAAACCTTGAGGGTCAAACGTGCCAATAGAAAAACAGCGCTTTAGTGACATAGTAAAAATATACCCTCCCCCTCATTATCATAACACAACAGGTGTGGGCATGAGGAGGAGGAGGGACTAGGACAGGTGGGTGGTGCTAAGGTGGTGGAGGAGGTGCTAAGGTGAGAACCAGGTATACTTAATGAAATGGAGGCGTGTCCACATAAAAACATACTTTTAACAATTTCTGTACACTTTTTTGAAAATAATCTTCCTCCTAGTATAACCATAATACCTGATGATTATGTTTTAGGGGGGGGGGGGGGGGGGGGAATCACTGAAAATCACAGCACCCCGTCTTTAAGGGTAGACAGACGGAAGAGAGGCGATGTGTTGGCCTAATATCTTTGTTGGCTGCTCTTTCATATATTACACCAGTGGTTTCTCAAAGTGTCTGGGGACCCCCAGGGGTCTGTAAGGGGGTTCAAGGGGGCCCCTGCAGCAAAATTAGTTAATATAGCATTAACATCAGTTTAATCACTTTAACCCTATCCATCAGCTATTTAAAAAATAAATCGTGAACAAATGTGAACATTTTGGAATGTATTTTGTTACATTCTAACAAAACAAGTCTTGCATGGGATCCCTGCCACAAAATATGTTCAGATGGTGGTCCGCGGCCAAACATACATATTAAAGGAGAATTCCGCCCAACGTTTTTCTTACCTTTTATATGATATTATGAT
Source organism: Gymnoscopelus braueri (assembly GCF_963280865.1). Lineage (NCBI taxonomy): Eukaryota > Metazoa > Chordata > Actinopteri > Myctophiformes > Myctophidae > Gymnoscopelus > Gymnoscopelus braueri. Next base: position 41,240,162 of record NC_137609.1, read on the forward strand.
ACCCTAGGACGAGTGGTACTGTAAAAAAAAATCATAACTCCATCCCGAGTCCACCGCAGCTAAACACCTGAGCCTATTTGTGCTAGATCGCGTACAGAAAACCCTCCACAATGTTTTTGTCCCAAATTAGCCGCCGTAGTATTTACATAGTGACGTGGATGATGTCACGGGTGAAATCTCGTCTTGCGAGACTTCCGGAGAGGTGCATGCAACACAAACACTGTGGAGTGTTTTCTGTCCATAAGAACGATAGATCTCACCAAAAAGAGAACATCTAGCGCCATAGGCTCTGGTTTTTAGCTGTGGTGGACTCGGGATGGAGTTATGATTTTTTTCTACTGTACCACTCGTCCTAGGATATCATAATATCAAATAAAAGGTAAGAAAAACATTGTGCGGAATTCTCCTTTAATTTGAGGGTACACAACATGAAAACCTTTGTGGAGCACTACTGTACTACACACAGTGGCAGGAAATAAATGTTGTAGTATCAGGTATCCATGGAGACAGAGCTGTGCTGACATGGTCAGAATGCTGGCCGACCTGGCTGGCTTTAGACTGACCACAGGAACCAATGTTATCAACTTACACCTTCCTGAATATGATGCCTCGCACACAGGGACAACACTCTGACAAACACGCACACACACACAGCATAGCCGCGGGAAGATGTTTTAGGGTACGGGTGCTGTATGCGCGCACAGGCACGCGCGCGAACATTTGCGGTTATTTGCGGTTATTTTCCGTTGTTTTAAACCTTTTTTGGGGGGGTTTGTTACTTTAATGCAGTTGCTTCGGTTCCAGAACACATATTGCACTAAACCCCCCCCCCCCCAAATAACGACCAACATCAGAAAAAAATGTTTTAATGTTTTTTTTTTTCCTTTTTTTTTTTTTTTTTCATACATTATTTTCAGGGGGTGCTGCAGCACCCCCAGCACCCCTACTTCCCGCGGTACTGACACACAGTGGTGTAAAGTAACTAAGTACATATACTCAAGTACTGTACTTAAGTAAAACTAATTTGTATTTTAACTTTACTGGAGTATTTCCATTTTCAGTACGTTTATTTCTACTCCACTAAGTCTCAGAGGCAAATATCGTACTTTTACTCCACTACAATTATTTGAAAACTTTAGTTACTTGTTACTTTGTACATTTTGATTATTCTTACAAAACGACTTCAGACCTATATACCTTGGCAATTTGAAAATAGCAGATTTACAAGCTCACAACGCGTTGCTTGTAGATCTGCTATTTTCAAAGGATTTTTAGACATTTTATACATTTGAAAACTTGAGAGTACATTTTGATGCCAATACTTTTGTACTTCTACTCAAGTAAATTTTGAATTCCGGACTGCAATGAGTATTTGAGCAATGAGTATTTCTACATTGCAGTATTGATACTTTTACTCAAGTAAAATATTTGAGTACATTTTCCACCACTGACACGCACTCATGCACGCACACACACACACACACACACACACACACACACACACACACACACACACACACACGCTCACACACACACACACACACACACACACACACACACACACACACAGCCACAGCTAAACACGTGCCGAGTCTGCCGACCGAGAACTCAAGTCAACACCACAAACAGGACATCCGACCATGGCAGAGTGACAGAGGCAGACAGCAGCTGAAGATAGATACTGTCCGTCTGTCTGTTATAGTCTCTGTCTCTCTCTCTCTCCCTCTCTCTCTCTCTCTCTCTGGGATTCCTAAGTTTCTGATAATATGGGGAATAGCACATGCAGGACGGGGAGGAAATTCCCAAACTGGTGATCTGTCAAATCTGGTGGCCGTGATTCACCCAGAGAGAGATAAGAGTTCATCAGGTTGACGTAGGAAGGAACACTTCGCCCATTTTCAGCTTTGTCTTCGTCAAATTGGTCCTGACTAATGCTCATTACTTAAGGTGACACAATGTATGTCTACTGCTCACTCTGCATCATCTCATTGGTGGGCTATCTATGGACACGACAGTTCAAAAAACCTGCCTACCAATGACATCGTCGATGGGAATACGCTGCGACGCGTTGTGAGCTTGTAGATCTGCTATTTTCAGCATGCAACCAAGTATAAAATCAGCCATTACAACAGCATCAAGGCACCGCTAAAATACATTTTAGTCGACTAAAGCCCCCTTTCCAATGCAGCTTAAGCACCACACCACACCACACCACACTACACCACACCACTCTGCATCAAAATATCTACCGTTTCCATTACACAAAAGTACCCCCTCTCAAATCCACAGGTATGAGTAGCAGACTCCGGTCATTGACACTCATTTGTAATGTAAACATAGGTGGAGGTCATTGCTTTTTGTATAACAATGTAATGTAGGTGAGTGGCCAACTGTCCTGTATACAAATGCAAATCACCTGTGCACGTGCGGGTGAGCCATTTGGTTCGGTATGAACCAAATGGATCCTTATAACTTTGATTATAATACAATATAGATTATAATTTATTACAACTATGATAATTATAATACACTATAATGAATTATAACTGATTATACCATAATATAAATTATTATAATTTATTACAACTATGATAATTATAACACACTAGAATAGATTTTAACTGTGATTTTAATAATCTATATAGTATTATAATGTTTTACAACTATATCCTGTTCTAAATAAAAAGTCGGTGAGTGATCAGTCATTATGAAGTGTTTGGCCCCGCTTGGCCTAGCTCAGACCTACCCAGGACTGGGTACTTTTTAGGCACCAGTTTAGTACCACTTACACACCACTCTACCCACTTCATTGTAGTGGAAACCGAGGCACAAGTGGGCGGTGTGGTGTGGGGTAGGGTGAGGCCATGCATATGGAAAGCCGCCTTAAATCGACTGTAGATTTAGTCGACTATAATCTTATGATATTTAGTCAACTAAAATTAGACAAAAACTAAAACATTTCAGATTACTAAAATATGACTAAAACTAAATGGAATTTTATTCAAAAGACAATGACTAAAACTAAATCAAAATGTGCTGTCAAAATCAACACTGGGGTGCAGAGATAACAATTAAGTTCTATAGGACACCAGCTGAACGTCAAACCTATCTCATCTGACTAAACAACATTCTATCTAAATAACATTGATACTCACTCATTTAAAAAATCTACTTTTTCATTCATTCACTCACTCACTGACTAACCAACTCCAGTCTTTCACTGACTCTCCCAAACAAACATTCTGTCCATTTCCGACTCACAGAGTATGTTTTTATCACATCACAGATGGAACTGAGTGACAAGAGAGGGACATTACTTTGAATGAATGACCATAGTTGTTCCTTTAAAAAGCACTGCTGCATTCTCAGTTGGAAAACGTGTGTGTGTGTGTGTGTGTGTGTGTGTGTGTGTGTGTGTGTGTGTGTGTGTGTGTGTGTGTGTGTGTGTGTGTGTGTGTGTGTGTGTGTGTGTGTGTGTGTGTGTGTGTGTGTGTGTGTGTGTGTGTGTGTGTGTGTGTGTGTGTGTGTGTGTGTATTAAGGGTTGAAAGAGATACTTGTTTGGGTGGGTGGGTGGGTTTGGAGAGAGTGAGTGGGAGAGAGTGAGATACTGTGTGTGTGTGTGTGTGTGTGTGTGTGTGTGTGTGTGTGTGTGTGTGTGTGTGTGTGTGTGTGTGTGTGCGTGTGCGCGCGCGCGCATGTGGCTTGTGTGTGTGTGAGAGAGAGAGAGAGAGAGAGAGAGAGAGTTTTACACACACACACACACACACACACACACACACACACACACACACACACACACACACACATGGTGAGAGAGAGAGAGAGAGAGAGAGAGAGAGAGAGAGAGAGAGAGAGAGAGAGTTGCACACACACAGGCAGGCAGGGATAGAGAGAGAGAGAGGGTGGGGGGGATTCTGTTCTCCCTCACATCTGGTTTGCCTTGTCAGACTTCCAGCTCAGCTCCATATGCTGAAGTTATGCTGCTTCTCCCATACATCCTTCTGTATGTAACCTCCTAGTTCTACTGCTGGAGCCTCAACGGAACTGTATGGAAGTGATTATTATGAGCGGAGGAGGAGGAGGAGGACAGGGTCTCAGCCTAAAGGAGTAATCGCTGTGTGTCTGCGGGACAGATCTCATCTCAGACCGGCTTCTGTTGGTGCAGGAGGCGGTGGGGTGACGCAGTAGTAGCCTTGGTGACGAGGTATTGCGGCAGCAGCCCGGACTGGACAGGACAGGACAGCCGGTATAAGGCAAGACACCCAGCCTGTCTCTACTCTATTTCCCGGGAATAAACTAAAAAGGAATAGCGGGCTGAATCGGTGTGTTTTTTTTCCGCGGTGTGGAGGACCCGTAGGGAGGAAGTAACATGTCTGATCCTCGGAGCTGCTCCTCCTCACGATGAGCAGAGACAGAGACCACAGAAAGTCCTCCAGGCTCCAGCTGCGTCGCTCTATCAGCGAGCAGCTGCGGGACTCCACGTCCAGGGCCTGGGACCTGCTGTGGAGGAATGTCCGCGAGAGACGGCTGGCAGGTCAGTAATGTCTGGAGACAATATACCAGTATATATACTGTAAACCCCCCTCCTCGTGTCCGCCGTGGCGCGTACTGTACTTCATTACAATATCATTCACACCGTTTAATACCGAAAGTGTACAATGAACTGAACATCCCGTAGAGAGTGTACGATGTAACCAAATGAATGGACACTTATACGCGTTACGTCCATTTGGTTACATTGTAACTAACACGGAGTTATAAATGGATACATTATCACAGGGTTTTACTGCAGAAGGAGCGTCGTTACGCGCCGCTAGCGACTGATATTTTGGGTAGAAGGTCATTGTCAAATGTATTAGTGACCATAGAGACAGGACAGCAGGTACTGCTATACTCGGGACCAGTGGTGGAAAGTAACTAAGTACTGTACATTTACTCAAGTGCTGTACTTAAGTACAATTTTGAGGTATTTGTACTTGAGTATTTACAATTTCCAATGTACTTTTACTTCTACTCCACTACATCTCAGAGGCAATATTGTACTTTTACTCCACTACAATTATTTGAAAACTGCAACGCATTGTGAGCTTGTAGATCTGCTATTTTCAAATGATTTTATACATTTGAAAACGTGAAATGGGACATTATGCATAATGAGTACTTTTACTTTTGGTACTTTAAGTACATTTTGATTTCAATACTTTTGTACTTTTACTCAACTACGTTTTGAATTTTGTAACAGAGTATTTCTATATTGCAGTATTGATACTTTTACTTAAGTAAAACATTTGAGTACTGTTTCCACCACTGCTCCAGACAGTATGGCTATAGACATATTATTTTAAAAGCGGTTTGAAAATGCTAAATGTTGCTCTTTACTGGAAATATTGTTTTCCCCTTTTGTGTTATTAGTTTATTGTCATATTGTGTGTGTGTGTGTGTGTGTGTGTGTGTGTGTGTGTGTGTGTGTGTGTGTGTGTGTGTGTGTGTGTGTGTGTGTGTGTGTGTGTGTGTGTGTGTGTGTGTGGTTTTATGCTTGGTTCTGTCATCATATCCTAAATAAACGCCAATGCACCAGGTTTGACAGCAGCAGGTCATCCGGTTTGCTCTGCTGTCCGGATGCACTCAGACACACACTTACATGTCTGTTAGAGCTGTGGTTCTCAACCTGTGGGTCGGGACCCCCACATGATTTTGGGGGGGTTCCCAGATGACTCTAGTCGAAAGTGATCATTTAAGGACTTTTAAGACCTTTGTAATACCTAAAAAAAAATAAGAAATGAAAGGAAAAAAGACCATTATACTATATCAAATGTCATCAACAAACTATAGGCTACACAAACTAGGCTACACAAACTAACATCGGCCAAATTGTCAAATAATATAAGAAAGAGGCAAAAATAGCAGATCTTGCGAGGCGTTGTGAGCTTGTAGATCGGCTATTTTCACAATATTTATCTGTGGAACCAAGTCAAACTAAATGTAATGCCTCAACTCCTACAATTCAAAGTGCTTGTCAGGGTGGGGGGGTCCCCAGTTCAAATATGATTATTTGGGGGGGGGGGGGTCCCCAGTTAAAATATGATTATTTTGGGAGGTCGCAGCCTGAAAAGGTTGAGAACAACTGAGCAAGAGAGAGAGAGAGAGAGAGAGGGGGGGGTTATCTCATCTGTCATCTGTCTGACCCACACTGGACTTAATGTAATTACAGAGATGTCTAGCTCTTAAGTAAATTAAACGCCAAACATTCCCACATTCACATCCATAATGAACCGACATTACAGCAGTCTGACTGCAGCTGCTTTGCTGTGCTGTGCTGTGCTGTGTGTGTGTGTGTGTGTGTGTGTGTGTGTGTGTGTGTGTGTGTGTGTGTGTGTGTGTGTGTGTGTGTGTGTGTGTGTGTGTGTGTGTGTGTGTGTGTGTGTGTGTGTGTGTGTGTGTGTGACATGTGTGTGTGTGATTTGATTGATTGAAGCCTTTATTTCAGGGAAATCCATTGAGACCAGGCCCTCTTTTTCAATGGTGCCCTGTGTACAAAAAGAACATTTACAAACATTTACAACAGATGTGACAAGGACAACAAGGTACATATAAAAATAAAAAGGTTGCAAAAGTTATATATTGAGACCATGTATTACACCAAGCAGGTGCATAGGTCTTCTTCCAATATAAGGTCAGCTAAAAATCTTTTAAAAATAGCATGTGTGAAGCATGTTCTATCTATCTATTCACACCCCCCCCCTCCACACACGCACGCAAGCACGCACGCACGCACGCACGCACGCACGCACGCACGCACGCACGCACGCACGCACGCACGCACGCACGCACGCACGCACGCACGCACGCACGCACGCACGCACGCACGCACGCACGCACGCGCACACACACACACACACACACACACACACACACATACGCGCACACACACACGCACACACCACTCCTCTTGTCCTCTTGCATATAAACATTATTGTGTGTGCGTGTGCGTGTGTGTGTGTGTGCATGCGTGCGCAGTAACAGGAGGGGAGTGTATTATGTTTTGATCAATAACCAATGGACCCATGGAGTCTATGTAACCACAACTCTCCAAAAATCCTGAGTGTTCATTTAACTCCAGAGTCATACTCGAAAGGGGTCTCTTGGGGGTCTCGGGGTTCAAATGAACACGCAGGACTTTACACTGTTGTCTTTGCTCATCACTTTCTTGTCTGGAGAAGGTGCTGCTCAGTCAGCGTGTGTATCTGTTGACACGCTCACATGACGTCCATACTGTCCAATCATCACTTCTCATGCAGTACTGTACTGAAGTGGTTCTCAAACCTTTTCATGTCAAGGACCCCCAAAAGGATATGTATTTGGCCGCAGACCCCCATCTCAAAATAAGCTCTTCCAGGGACCCCCATCTCAAAATATGTTGTTCCAGGGACCCCCAGCAGCAAAGATTTGAGAACCATTGCTGTACTGTACATGCTCCCCTCTGAAATACTCAACATGCTGTCATACTGTTTTTCTTTGGTGCTGGGATTGACATCACAAGCTTTTAAAGGGCAGTAGAGAATTCAACAAGAATGCCATGTAGTTCTTTCGTTCTCTTCTTGTGTGCATTGTACAATGTATAACAAGTGGCAGTTAGCCACTGTGCTTTCTTATCTTTGTTCTTCTGCTGTATGTAATTGAAAATATCCAAATCATTATCTTTGTTGTCCAACAGGACAAACTCTATATACCAGAGGTGCTAATAAATGACACAGGTCGACTTTTCTTGTTTTGTTTGTTGTTGTTTTGTTTTGTTTTGTTTTGTTTGGTTTTTGTTTGCATGAGCCCCTCTTATAATCATCACAATAATGCCCCCACCAGGCAATATGGTGCCACTACAGAAGGGATTTTAAAGATGTCATATCTAATGTACTTCATAATGCATTCCTCCCTATCGTCATGATAGTATTATTTTTTAACCAGGTCTTCTTGGCACTTGAAAAGGATCCTGTGATTTGCATTGAAAACGTATAAATAGGCAATGCAATGTGTTTACAAAATGGGATAATACTGTATAGTGGACATGTGAGTTTGACCTCTGGAATACTCAGAGAAACTTGACGTTGTGATCTTGTAGATCAGCTATGTTCATATCATTTAAAACAAAAAGGAGTGGTTTTGACGTTGATTGATTGATATCTTTATTGATCATGAAATAAAACACATGTCACATACAGTATAACATACATCTGACCCACCATAAGCGAAAAAGCTTACGGCTCGTTTCCGTTGCGGGGTTCTTTAGTATGAGGTGTGTATGAGGTCATGTAGTGTGGTGCTGGTGAGTGCATAGAGTTCATGATGTGCTAATGTGTCCCTGGGCACATATGATATGAAGAAGTCTCTGAGTGGATGCGAGGGGTGTACCAGCCACAAAGTGTGTGTTGTGGGGGTGGGGGCGTTGCGACGCATCGTGAGCTTGTAGATCTGCTATTTTTGGCAAAGAGATTTAGAGAGTGAAACAAAGACTGCATCAAGTACGTTCTTTACAGGTGCGTTTTACTGAGGACAATTTCACGATAAATTAAAATCTCTGCGAAACGATTATTGTGCAAGTTTTTTAATCACGATAAACGATAATAACAATTATCGTCCGATCCCTACACATCCGACAGCAATGCTATGTATTTACCCTTTGCCAGCATCATGAGTTTTAGCTCTCACCTGGGATTCAGCAGTGTCAGCACGCTCTTCAGCCTCCTCCAGCTCATGCTGAACCTCTCTGCACTTTGGCCAGATGAACGTCGGCTTGTTCCTACCATATGATAGAGATGATGGGGTCAAAGCCTGAATATTTGAAAAGATCATCTTGCAAATTAGTCCAAACACTTTTGGTTAAAATGTAAAGTGTAGTTGCAGCAAATGCAGTGCAGCTTGTGCAGCATCTTGGGCCCCGCACATAGGCGAGCCGTGGCAGGTTCTCGTTGGGACGGGATAGGAATAACAGGGATCGTGCATGAGAGACAAAAATTTAATATACAGCACAAAAACATAAAATGAATGACCCCCAGGGATCCTTGGGGGTCATAATGGCCGTGAAAGAATTTAAATTATAAATTGTTATAAACTGTTGGACAGTCTGCTGGTGCTTGTTGCCCCGATGCTCTTGAACCTCCTACCATATGGCAGGAGTTTAAAGAGATGGTGGGAAGGGTGGGAGGAGTCAGTCATTATGTTTATGGCCGTTCTGACACATCGGTCTGTGTATTATGTCAGATATGACACACACACACACACACACACACACACACACACACACACACACACACACACACACACACACACACACACACACACACACACACACACACACACACACACACACACACACACACACACACACACGTGAAAGATGTTCATCATTACAATGCTATCCTCAAGTCCACTTAGCCAGCTGGTGTGTGCTCTGCTCTGCCTGGGTGAGACAGACTGATGGATGTAAGTGAGACAGAGTGATGAATATTACCTTACTGACGCCCCTACTATACAAACCGTAGCCCTGTGCCAATAATGCATTTACACACATCTATCGGTGTATTTATAGCTCTGGCTATCTGGTTGCTCTGCCACGCCCCCACATAATTAAGTCAGCGAAAAAATCTTTTGGCTTTGCTCCTCCTCGGTCAACTCCATTATATCTGTCTGTGGTCTTCTTCTGAGATGCACTATGTGTGACAAGATGAAAGGGAGTTCCACTGTGCATCAGTATATATTGACGTTTTGTAAAAATGTTGAAGATACTATGAAGATTACGCACTTTGAAAAGTTAGTTATTTTGTACTTGTGCCAGGGCTTACGTACTAATTAATAAAAAAAGGCATTTAAACAGTGCAGCACAGACAGACAGACAGACAGACAGACAGACAGACAGACAGACAGACAGACAGACAGACAGACAGATAGACAGACATGCCTTTGTTGATCCAGCGAGGGAAATTAAAGTTTTCATATCAGCATAAAGATAATTATCTTCATCATCAATATAGGATATCCTGATGAAGAATCTTTTCAAATGGGGGTCTGTCTTTATGTCAATTCGTGGGTTCCTTGAAAAATGTGTGACAAGCACTGGTGTATCGGAAACCTCATATGTGTCCAAAACTGTTTACTTTTCAGCATTCAAATAAAAAAAACTGCCAAAGTAGCAGATCTACAAGCTCAAAACGCGTCGCACCACGTTTCGAGCTTGTGGATCTGCTACTTTTGATACTTTTGTGTGACGCTGTATTGTGAGCAAGTTGGGGCATACATTTACGAAAAGACACCAAACGTTAGAATATGGAGACAGCACGCAACTATATTTCCAGCCTGATCTCCAGAGATTACCGTAACATTGCACGGAACGAGTGCACTTCATTCCGTGGATAGTCGCCTAGAAACCCCGAAATTGCGTGCATATGTACGGCGAGTCCCACGGTGGGCGTAACCAGTCACAACCCGGAAAAACCCGGAAGCAGAGCAGTCCCCACAACAAAATTTACGATTCTGTGCCTATCGGTACATAACTCAAACGGCGCTGAGTAGGCACAGGCGAACGTCACACCGTTCAGGACGGCAACTCGGTCGCTTTAGCTCCCTCGGTGGTCCTTCACGGGGTGACAGTTCGCCTGTGACTGCGCGCCTCCGAAATGGTTTTGTCACAAAGGGAGCGCCGTACATATGCACGCAATTTGGGGGTTCCGAGGCGACTATCCACGGAATGAAGTGCACTGGATCCGTGCATACATACGTAGTTCTCTGGCGATCGGGTTGATATTTCAAAGCATACAGTGAATATTCTGGGCTGAAGCCCAATAGAGCTACTTTGTGGTCAACATGCACACAGGTACTAAACACACACCCTGTGGTATTCCAAAGATTACTGTGTGTGTGTGTGTGTGTGTGTTTCTCTCTCTCTCTCTCTCTCTCTCTCTCTCTCTCTCTCTCTCTCTCTCTCTCTCTCTCTCTCTCTCTCTCTCGCTCTCTCTCTCACACACACACACACCTCACTGTCGTCTGGTGAACCCCCAGTACACTGCACTCTAATGCCTTTCTCCTGTGAGCTTATGTGCTCTGTGTGCGCGTGTGTGTGTGTGTGTGTGTGTGTGTGCGTGCGTGTGTGCTTGTGTGTGTGTGTGGGGGGGCATAATGTATAGCTGCTGACCTAAGATTGACTCCTGCATGACCTACTTTTCACATGCACCCCCTCTCCCTCTCTTTAAAATGAGTTAAGATGACCCCCCCCCCCCCCCCCCAACATCTTCAAACTTTAAGTCAAACTAGGCCAAAGTATGACCCCCCCCCTCTCTCTCGCTCTCTCTCTCTCTCTCTTTCTTGCCACAATCCATATCGTCTCTGTTGGGTTGAAACCTCATATGTCCAAAACGTACTTACTTTTCAGGATTCAAATTAAAAAGTAGCAAAAAACTAATGCTGATCTACACACTCAAACTGTGTCACCACATGGCGCGTTTTGAGCTTGTAGATCGGCCATTTTTTGCTGCTTTTTTTGCACTGTTAGTATGACTAAGTAGGGCGTCAATTTACGAAAAGACATGAAAAGTTGAAATATGTTTGTCCATTAACCCAGTGGTTCTCAAACTTTTTCATGTCAAGGATCCCCAAATTGAGATGTATTTGGCCGCGGGCCCCCATCTGAAAAGGTTTTGTGCCAGGGACCCCCAGAAGAGATTTATGTAAAAAGAAAAAATCTAAATTATTCTAAAGTCTCCAAACATTTTTTATATTTTTCAAAACATGTTCGAAAATAGCAGATGTGCAAGCTCACAGTGCGGCACGAAGTGACGCCGCTGTGAGCTTGTACATCTGCTAATTTTGAATAGCCAAGGTATAAATGGTTAAAGTGGTTAAAATGATTGCGATGCTACTTTAGCTGGGGACCCCCTGGAACCCCGCCATGGACCCCTGGGAGTCCCCGTACCCCACTATAACCACTCCTGTTAGAAATGGCCCAAAAACAGCAAAAATCAACAACTTTTGTCTATGACATCCCCCAAAATAGGGACGTTAGGTTGAACATGATTCACTTTGTCACTGTATGTGTATGGCAACACTGTATCACATCACATCTATTCAGTGTGTGTGTGGGAATACATTTCCACAACTATTAGATACATTGTAGCCGGGAGCCGCTCATAAGTATGTCTACATGATTGATTGATTTTTTTTGCCACTCATAATTATGCCTTCTGTCATAGAAAAGTCTGAAATCTACACAGTCAAATCCTCAAGAGTTAATTGGTTCATTTGTAACAGGCGAGGGCGTACAAATGTAACCACATGGACCCAGGTCCATGTGGTTACATGTGTACACCCTCACAGTTACATACCCTCACTGTGTATTGTTTTACATACTGTAAATGTGTATATATCATTTCTTTGATATTTTTGGGGCTTCTGCCTTTATTGGATAGTACAGTTGAGAATGACAGGAAACACGGAGAGAGAGAGACGGGGAGTGAAACACAGCAAAGGCCGCAGGGCTTCGGAATCAAACCCACGGCTCGCCTATATGAGCCATGATATGCAGCTTAACCCATTGATACCTGGAACGCTTCTGTGTCACTTTAGATGCCTTTGGCTATTCAAAAATAGCAGATATACAAGCTCATAGCGCGGCACCGAGTGCCGCGCTACGAGCTTGTAGATCTGCTATTTTTGAAAAATCGTGAAAAAATATTTTTTATATTTATTTCAAAAAACTGTTAGGATTTAGATTTTTTTTAAAGAATCGCCTCAGGTCTTAATGGGTTAACCACTAGGCCACCAGCGCCCAAAATGTTTATATTTTGAAGTGCGGTAATAGTTGTATTATTGTGTACACTGTAGTGCACGTGCTGCTATGTGCTATACGGTACGTTTCCAATACCGCTGTAGCTGTGTGTGTCGGTAACAAAAGAAGCTCTGCATCTCCTCCATACATTCCAACGTGCACGCTCACGCTCACACGCCCACATGGCTTCTATTGTTCTGCACTCCTTTCCCACTCTCCACACGCCGGCCGTCTGTGGGCTTCTTTTTCCACAAGCCTCTGATTGCATCTCCCGTCGTCCCACACCAACGACGCACACTAAACGTACGGTACAACCGAGTGGTGGTAACTAAGTAGATTTACTTAAGTTAAAATGTGAGGTATTTGTACTTTAGTATTTCCAATTTCCAACACTTTTACTTCTACTCCACTACATCTCAGAGGCAAATATTGTACTTTTACTCCACTACAATTATTTGAAAACTTTAGCTACTGGTTTAGATTTGGATTAATATTACAAAACATACAGTAACCACTTCAGCCCTATATACATTTCGGCCATTTGAAAATAGCCGATCTACAAGCTCACAATGCGTCGCATCGTGAGCTTGTAGATCTGCTATTTTCAAAGGATTTTTATATATTTGAAACCCCATTCTGCATAATTAGTACTTTTACTTTTGGTACTTTAAGTATATTTTGATGCCAATACTTTTGTACTTTTACTCAAGTACATTTTGAATTCCGGACTTTTACTGGTAACAGAGTATTTCCATATTGCCGTATCGATACTTTTACTCAAGTACGTAAAAACTTTTACTTTACGTAAAAAAAGTGAGTACTTTTTCCACCACTGCTTACAACACACAAACACACACACAGATTAGTTTCTGTGTGTTGAATGATTTGTGCTCGTGGGATGGGTGCAATCAAATACACAAGGTCATGTCACATGAGTGTCTCTGCCCACCTATGAACACATACATGCATAATCACACACAAGCACACATGCACACGCACACACACACACACACACGCACGCACGCACGCACACAGACACACACATACACACACACACAAATACAAGCATGCCTGAGGCTTGCTTCAGTAATAATGAGTGACCCCCTTGTGGAAGTTCAAGCACCCCCCCCCGCCGGCCAATGTTCCCACCGATATCTTGCCATTGATTGGCCGGCCTGTGGGGTCATGTGACCAAAGGAAACAGTGGCGTGGTGGTGGAAGCCAACGTTTGTGATTCTCAGATAAAAGAGCGTGTGTGTGTGTGTGTGTGTGTGTGTGTGTGTGTGTGTGTGTGTGTGTGTGTGTGTGTGTGTGTGTGTGTGTGTGTGTGTGTGTGTGTGTGTGTGTGTGGGGCATGTGGAATGACGTCACTTACTTTCGAGAGTGTCAGGTACTGTGTGTGTGTGTGTGTGTGTGTGTGTGTGTGTGTGTGTGTGTGTGTGTGTGTGTGTGTGTGTGTTTATGCGTGTGTTGTGTTGTGTCAGCCCAGAGAGCGCACGTTTTGACTCCGGCGCAACAGAGGAGAGAGAGTAGGAGAGGAAGAGCTGAGGGTGGAGAGAGAGAGACTATTTTGGCTTCCAGTGAGGGCATGTTGTGTCGAGAGAGGAGGAATGCTGAGGGAGGGCGAGCGAGCACCACAACTCATAAGAGGCTGTGAGGAAAGAGAAGAGTATAGAGAGAGCAGCCAGAAGCAGCAGCGTGGTGGAGAGTCAGTCGCACAAAACAAGCAGCAACACAGACCGAGAGACAGAAACAGATCAAAAAGAGCCATTAACCCATTGAGACCTGGAACGCATCTGTGTCACTTTAGATTTCTTTAGGCTATTCAAAAATAGCAGATATACAAGCTCATAGCGCGGCACCGAGTGCCGCGCTATGAACTTGTAGATCTGCTATTTTTGAAAAATCGTGAAAAAATATTTTTCAGATTTTTTTTCAAAAAACTTAGAATTTAGAAAACATTTTTAAGAATCTTCTCAGGTCTTAATGGGTTAATGGAGGCGGTGGACACTAGCGCCCGGGAGGTCGACCCTACAGGAAGTGGAGACATTATGGGTCCGCCGTCGTTAGGCGTCGGCGCCGGGAGCGCACACACAGCGGGGGGCGAGGAAGAGCCATCGGAAACGGCAGCGCCGGTGGCCAGCGGGCCAGACAATGCCGGCGCTGCTGCTGCTGAGAGCGGGGGGAGGAACCGCCTCGCCACTCCTGGCGGTGGCAAGGAGGAGGAGGCGGGCGCGAGGGAGAGGACGGCGCTGGACAGTGCCGGGAGGAGGGGGGGGGTCACTGGCCACACAGACGTGGTGGTGGAGGCGGCTGACGGGGCGAACGGTGGCGAGGAGGGTGGCGAGGGTGCCGAGACCGGTGGCTCCTCGCCCACCCTGCGAGTGGGGGGCGGCGGCGGCGGCGGCGGCACGAGCGACGACTCGGAGGGCGACGGCGGCGCGAGCGAGGGGGCCTGTCTGGAGGTCATGACCCCCGACGGACAGGACCACTACCTGAGGCTGGGCGACACGCCGCGGAGGCGCTCGGCCCTGCGGCTGTCGCGCGTCATCGGCCGCCAGGCGCTGCTCAACAAGCTACAGAAAGGTTCGGTTTATTGTTCTTCAGTGGTGGAAAGTAATTAAGTACATTTACTTAAGTACTGTACTTAAGTACAATTTTGAGGTATTTGTACTTTACTTGAGTATTTCCAATTTCCAATACTTTTACTTCTACTCCACTACATCTCAGAGGCAAATATTGTACTTTTACTCCACTACATTTACTTGAAAACTTTAGTTACTAGTTACTTTTCAGATATAAACTATGATATTATAAAACATACATTAACCACTTTAGCCCTATTTTATACATAGCGGCTATTTGAAAATAGCCGATCTACAAGCTCACAACGCGTCGCATCGCGACGCGTTGTGGGCTTGTAGATCTGCTATTTTCAAATATTTAGTACTTTTACTTTTGGTACTTTAAGTACATTTTGATGCCAATACTTTTGGACTTTTACTCAAGTAAATTTTTTATTCTGGACTTTTACTTGTAACAGAGTATTTTTATATTGCAGTATTGGTACTTTTACTTAAGTAAAGAATTTGAGTACTTTTTCCACCACTGTTGTTCTTTTACCGTTATGAGAGCAGTTTAGTTCTCTGAGTGGAAGCTGTCATCTGGGAGAGGGAAGGGGAGGGGAGTGGCTGTGGGAGGGGATCAGATGAGGACGCTTGCCCAGTGGTGTAAAGTAACTAAGTACATTTACTGAAGTACTGCACAATTTTGAGGTATTTTTTTACTTTACTGGAGTATTTCCAATTTTCGGTACTTTTACTTCTACTCCACTACATCTCTGAGGCACATATTGTACTTTCACTCCACTACAATCTACATTGTGCGCTTGTAGATCTGCTATTTTCAAAAGATTTTTATACATTTGAAAACTTGTGAAATGGGAGATTCTGCATAATGAATACTTTCTACTTTTGTTACTTCAAGTACATTTTGATACCAATACTTTTGAACTTTTACTCAAGTTTTCTGTTTTTTATTCTGGACTTTTGCTTCTAACAAAGTATTTCTACATTGCAGTATTGATACTTTTACTTAAAGTAAAAAACGTGAGTCCTTTTTCCACCACTGCACTTGCCTCATTCGGTCTCATCTTGATGGGACACGTGGCTGCTGTGCTGGGGGGGGGGGGGGGGGTAATTGTGTCCAATCCGTATGGTAGAGTATGTTAATACAATATAACTTATACATTTGGGGAGGTTGTATGTTGTCTCCCTGCTCTTCTATTGAGACATTTGGATCGTGTCAAAGGTCATGTCTCACCTAGACACAGGATCTGACATGAATCTTGACCTGAAGGTCAAGATTCGTCACCTGAGCAAGCAGGTGATAAATACCATCTATTAGTGCAATGGTAAAAATGTCAGCGCTTGTGGAGGAAACCGGGGTCAAATCCGGGGTAGAAGGGGAAAGTTAAATAGTGCAGCTTTAAGTCCAAAGCAATACAAGAGCCAATTATTTCATTATTACTTCTCTTTTTTCCTCCGGCTTACAAAATAAACAAAGATACAAAAACGCAGAGCAGAATGATAAACTGTATCCAAGGGCTTGAGGACAGAAGGAGCAGCGCTCCCATAAATGACATCTCCATAGTCCAACACAGACAGAAAGACTGCTTCAATAACCCTTTTCGGTAGCACTTTACAATAATGACCCATTATAAAGCATTTATAAACGTTTATAAGCAGTTTGTAGACTATTAACAAATCATTAACAACCTGTTTGCTGACATTCGTAAATGATTACTAAAACCTTTATAACTACAGTTACACATCATTTATAAAGTATTAGTAAGTAGTGAACTATCCATGAATAAACCATTTATATACATTTGTAAATGATTATTAAATCATTTGTAACGACCCATTCTAAAGCATTTATAAACATTTATAAGCAGTTTGAAGACTATTAACAAATCATTAACAACCTGTTTATTGACATTCGTAAATGATTACTAAAACCTTTATAACTATGGTTACAAATCATCTATAAAGGTATTAGTAAGTAGCACAACTTTTCATGAATAAGCCATGTATAATACATCTGTAAATGATTATTAAATCATTTGTAACTGTTGTTACACAATATATACAAGCTATTGGTAGCTTGTTCATGTTTAACATATGCTTTGTTAAACATTCCTAAAGTATCTATGCATCCTTAGTACATGTTATTATGTGCCCTATAGTAAAGTGAAGACAGTTCATCATTTACAACTGTCTGTTACTGTGTTTGTTCATGTTTAACATATGCTTTGTAAAACATTCCTAAAGTATCTATAAATCCTTAGTAAATGTTATTATGTGCCCTATAGTAAAGTGAAGACAGTTCATCATTTACAACTGTCTGTTAATGTGTTTGTTCATGTTTAACATGCTTTGTAAAACATTCCTAAAGTATCTATAAATCCTTAGTACATGTTATTATGTGCCCTACAGTAAAGTGAAGACAGTTCATCATTTATTTATTTTTTTACATGTTAATGTGGACTTTCTCCTTACCTGTTGCAAACTACCTGGCTTTCATGAATGCAGACACCAAACAATTACTAGAATTATCTTTCATGTTAAGCAAATGATGCGTAAGACATTCGTAAAGAGTATGTAAACCATTTGCAGACGTTATGATAGGCCTGAGCCTAGTTGCTTCTTTTGGGCTTGTTTTCATAGACCTGTCCGCTTGTTTCTTTTGCAAAATCTGTTAACACACTGATTACCTGCATTACACACCTGCAGTAGCCTACTAGGGAGGAAGTGAACAGTGATGCAGTTGCAGACTGGACAGAAATATGTCTAATTCATGTTTTATGTGTTTTCGAGGTAACATAAAATGGCTAATCTTACACACATGAAGTAGCATTATGACCAGGGGGTATTTTGATGGTGGCTGTTTGTATCCACAATGTTTGTTTTGATGTGTAGGCTAGTAATGTCCTCCATGCTTAGCAGTTTAGCTTAGCAGCTAAAGCTAACTTGCACTGGGAGGTGGTGACTGCAGAGGCTCCAAGCTGCTACTCTGTGATTCTGTTGTGATGAATTTCTTTGTTTAAATGTCAGTGTGTGTGCTGTGGCCAAGAGTTGCTACATTTTATATCTTAATAAATTGTTTTATACTTTTATACTCTATAACGTTACTTATGCCACTTTTTGATGTCACATGTTTTACTAATCATTGTTAAACATGATCTAATAATGCATAGTCTTCACTTTACAACAAGGCCCATGATAACGTTTGCAAATGGTCAACATACTCTTTACGAATGTCTTACGAATCATATATTAAACATGAAAGATCATTCTAGTAATTGTTTGGTGTCTGCATTCATGAAAGCCAGGTAGTTTGCAACAGGTAAGGAGAAAGTCACATTAACAGACAGTTGTAAATGATGAACTGTCTTCACTTTACTATAGGGCACATAATAACATGTACTAAGGATGTATAGATATTTTAGGAATGTTTTACAAAGCATATGTTAAACATGAACAAACACATTAACAGACAGTTGTAAATGATGAACTGTCTTCACTTTACTATAGGGCACATAATAACATGTACTAAGGATTTATAGATACTTTAGGAATGTTTAACAAAGCATATGTTAAACATGAACAAGCTACCAATAGCTTGTATATATTATGTAAAATAAGTTACAAATGATTTAATAATCATTTACAGATGTATTATACATGGCTTATTCATGAATAGTTTTACTACTTACTAATACCTTTATAGATGATTTGTAACCATAGTTATAAAGGTTTCAGTAATCACTTACGAATGTCAATAAACAGGTTGTTAATGATTTGTTAATAGTCTACAAACTGCTTATAAACGTTTATAAATGCTTTAGAATGGGTCGTTACAAATGATTTAATAATCATTTACAGATGTATATAAATGGCTTATTCATGAATAGTTCACCACTTACTAATACTTTATAAATGATTTGTAACTGTAGTTATAAAGGTTTTAGTAATCATTTACAAATGTCAACAAACAGGTTGTTAATGATTTGTTAATAGTCTACAAACTGCTTATAAACGTTTATAAATGCTTTATAACGGGTCATTATTGTAAAGTGCTACCCCCTTTTCCTACAGGCCAATTGGGAAACTAGCTCTGTTCCTGTAAAAAAAAGAACTATCTTTTGCCTTAGTTTACAGGCCAGATTGTCTACATGGCATTTAAATGTGAATTTGTCATCAATCCATATTCCAAGGTACTTGTATTCAGACAGCAACCCTTTCTATATTGGATCCATTTGAGGTAGTAATGCGTAAGTTATCATAATCAATTTCCCTGGCCCTAAAAAAATTGCATGAATTTAGTTTTGCCTGCATTAACCCTTTAAGACCGGGGAAGCGTCTGTGTAATTTCTTTAGATTTCTTTGGCTATTCAAAAATAGCAGATCTACAAGCTCATAGCGCGGCACCGAGTGCCGCGCTATGAGCTTGTAGATCTGCTATTTTTGTGAAAATTTTTTTTCTGCTAAAATTGTGAAAATGTGTGCATTTGTTTGAATTATATATTTTTTAAAGCGGACATTTGTAACTCAAATCTTTGCTTCCGGGCGGTTCCTGGAACTAAATATTTTGAGATGGGGGTCCGCGGCCAAATACATATAATTTTGGGTGTCCTTGACATGAAAAAGTTTGAAAACCACTGATATTATAGCAACATACATATATATATATAAAAAAAAAACAAGCTTCAGCTCTCTATTGTCAGTGCCACTACTATTATACCCTACTCACTGGCTCACCTGTCAGTGAGGAGCCTCCACCGGGAGCTACAGTGCCTCCGTCCGGCTCCTCCCGTTCAACACCCCCCCTCCCCCCACACACTGACAAGCGCATTAGTCTCCAGAAATGGATATAAAGTGTATATATATAGATCTTCTAACTCAGAGAAATGGAATGCAAATGAATGGAATTTTTGTAGATCCATTAATTATTCCTACAGTGTTTGCACATCAGTCACATGGTGTGAGGAGGGCTGCGTTCG